>NC_044555.1:70245202-70603044 GCF_007565055.1 Rhinopithecus roxellana
CATCTTTAGCCCACTTTTTAATGAAATTATTTGCTTTTTTTTCTCTCTCTTGGTGATTTGTTGAGATCCTTGTAGATTCTGGATTCTAGTCCTTTGTCCAATGCACAGTTTGCAAATCTTTTCTCCCATTCTGTGGGTTGTCTGTTTATTCTGTTGATTATTTCTTTTTATCTGATTATTTTCAATGTCTTTATAATGATTACCTTTTTAAAATTATTATGCTGTGCTTTTACTATTTCCTGGGATTCCACTTTTGTTTTTTACATTTGGACCTGCCAAAGAGCAAACTTCAAACATAACTTCTGTTTCTTCTTTAATTCATCACTCAACACTCATCTTCTGAGTGGCATTAAAAACATCACCACTCAGAAATGTTCACCCCCACTCTTATTTGGTGGGAGATTTAACTTGGAGAACCCTGCAGTTAAGGCAGCTCAGAAGAGAGGAAAAAAATAACTCCTTATCCAACATGGACAGCCATCTACCACAAGAAAATTGGCTTTCATTTTGCGATATTTGTTTTTTCCATCTGACAATCTATAAATAAAGGGTCTATTTCTGTGTGCGTTACTTTCCTGAAAAAATGGACATTATATAATACATGAATGTTCAATTTAATAATCATGAATTCAAAATTATTCCTTGATTATGAGTATTAAACATGGATTATCAATTCCTATTCTCAAAAAATCAGATATTAAGGAGAAAAATGATCAGTCTAACTTCCAATAATCATTCCTGTCTTACTTTATTTTATTTCCAATTTTTCTAGTGCTTCCTCTAAACTCTTTAAGAAAATTCATAAATCTATACCTTAATGTATCATCTTTAAAATATCTTCTTACTTTCTTTATGAAAACAGAGAGAGAAATTCATTTCAACTTCTACCTGGCAGTCTCTCCCAATACACTTCAACTTTTTATTAGTGTTATTATTTTTCTATTTTCCATTTGTAGAACAATTAAATTATGCATGCCAACCACTTATCCTTGATACAGTATTGGTGAAATGCTGAGTGTGGATTTAATGTTCATTTGTTTGCTTGATTGGCTGTCTTTGGAGTCACTTTTTAAAATTTGGAGTAATTTTATGTGGAGTAATTTTAAATTTTTAAACTATTGTTGGTATATGATAGTAGTATATGTTTATGAGGTACAAGTGCTGTTTTGATACAGGCAGACAATGTATAATGATCAAATCAGGCTAATAGGAATGCCCATCACCTCAAGCATTCATCGTTTCTTTGTGTTAGGTACACTCCAATTCCATTATTTATTTTAAAATGTACAACAAATTATTGTTAACTATATTCACCCTCTTGTACTACTGAACAGTAGATCTTATTCATTCTGTCTAACTGTAAATTGTACGCATTAATCATCCACACTTTGCCCCCCTCCCCACTACCCTTCCCAGCCTCTGGTAACCGCCATTCTACTCTCTATCTCCCTGAGTTCAATTTTTAGCATTTTTAACATTTACATATGAATGAGAACATGTGAAAGTTGTCTTTCTGTGGCTGGTTTGTTTCCCTTCACATAATGGCTTCCAGTTCCATCCATGTTGTTGCAAATGACAGCATTGCATTCTTTTTTATGCTGAAAAATATTCCCTTTTGTATATACCATATTTGCTTTATTCATTCATTTATAGACACTTCGATTACTTCCAAATCTTGACTATTGTGAAATAGTGCTGCAATAAACATGGGAGTGCAGATATCTCTTTGATGTACTTATTTCCTTTCCGTTGGATAGATACCCAATAGTGGAATTGCCGGATCATATAGTAGTTTTATTTTTAGTTTTTTTGAGGAACCTCCATACTGTTTTTCATAGTGGTTGTACAAATTTACATTCCCATCAACACTGTAGGAGAGTTTCTCTTTGACCATATCTTTGCCAGCATTAAGAAATATTCTTTAATGTTTCTGAATATCTCCTATGTTTGAAACATTTTTTCATGTATTTACAATTGAATGACAACAGTTGAGGGTAAGGGATACTTCCAAAAGGTGATGGCTAAGCGAAATGAAAAACAATTGTAACATCTGACCCAGGGCTGCATTGGTATCATGCAAAAAATAATCAAATGGGGATAGGATAGGGTGGCAGCCAGTAGAACAAGTCAGAGAAAATCAAGAAATGTTAAACAGAAGATTTATTGTTCCCTCTGGGAAAATGAACCGGCCATTTTCCAGAGAAAATGCACTCTTCCACAACAGTGGCTTTTCAGAAAACTTGCTTGTGGCTGAGGTTGGGACGCCTGTGGGTCTTTTTCATCAGGACATTTTTCACCCTTGTCATTCTCTCCCAGAGAATGGCACGTCTTGTTCATGATGCGTTGCTCTGGAATGCCAAATAATATACTAGGTTATTCAGCAAACAATGAGTCCAGACTTTTCTGTTCCAGGCTACCTGTTTTTATATTAGTGAGTAAATACATATAATCCAGGTAGCCTAGACCACAGCCAGGGCTTTGCATTTTTCCCAGTCTCGTTCCTATTTCTGTGAGGGCTGACAATTCTGGCCCATGAGAAGATACTCTGAATTCAGACTGATAGCAGAATTACACAGAAGGAATGGTGATAACTTTCACTTAATAACCCTGCCTTTTTCCGCCCATTTTCAAAGAAGGAATTGCTCTGGGGGGAACATCGTAGAAGAACAAAACAAAAAGATTATCTGTAGAAAATTAAATACCAAGAGTGGTGACCCCTTATGTGATCCCGTGGACAAACACGTGGCAGAATCCTACACCTTGCCTATCTATCCATCTTACAATTAAGATTTTGAAGCTCAGTAGTAAACATGCAGAAAAATAACACTAATCTACAAATCACTGCGCTTTCTGCTTTTATACTTTTCACTATTCTGAAGAGTCGCAAAGAGGTTGGTGAATTCTCCCAATCACTCTTGTCTCAAACTACAGCTCAGTTTTGTATTATTTTAGGAAAAAAGGTGGCCAAAAGTCACAAGTGTACTCCAAACAAGTGTCATATAACTTCTAGTAAAAGAAACACATATTGGAGTTAAGATGCAATCTTCTCTTTTAATGAGAAATTATAACTTGAAAGAGGACTTTTTTATTATCATTTGCCAAAAGGTTATTGGATGCTATATAACAAGCTTTTTGCTTTCTATAATATACACGTTTATGTATTTACTCCTATCATGTATTTATTAGATTAATGGGGACTATACTGTGAATTTTGCTGAACATATGCAGTTGGCAATATTGTTTCATAAATGTTGTTTCAATAATGTTTCATAAAACATTTGCAAATCTTGTACTTATTAGAGGCTAAATATGATCTCATCTTCTCAGTGCTATTTTTCCATGACATATGTCTTATTCTAGGAATAAGTAGACTCAACCCCTCTGTACATAAAGTAGTGAAAAAATTTTCACTGTTATTTTGAGCAGCATACTCCAAAGTGATAAACTCATTACTTTTGAATGTACTTATTTGTTGTAAAAATGTAGTGGTTGCATTACTTTTGAATGCAACTATTATATAGGTGTGTGTACACACCTATATATATGGGGGTGATAAACAGTACGCTTTTAATAATTACGGTAATTAATCCAGAAGAAAAAGAATTAACACTTTCTGATGTTGGAAGCTATGATTCTCACAATGATAAAATATATCCAAATAAAAGAACCTATAAATAAGATCTTTACAGGAATTGCTTGGAATTGAAGGTATGAGTGTGAATTGATTATTCCTAAAATACGCGTAGGTAAGTGTATTTACCAGTACATGCACATATGCATGTCTGTAAGTGTGTGTATGTAAGCCCAGGCATGGGTATATTAGTGAGTAAGTACATATAATTCCTATATCACTTCACTGAAATATCCAAGAAGAAGCAAAGGCATCCATTAGCAGTGAGCACACCCTAGCATCCAGATTATTTGTCTCTTACTTGGCGTCATTATAGATATGACCAACTCCAGTTTTGTGGCTGGGTAGATATGAAAAGAGCCTGAAATATTCAAGTAGTCAAAATGTAAGAAAGTGCTCAACAATTTACAAGGGCATGTCAGAAAGACATAGGAGCCAGAATGAAGAACATCCCATTTCTCGGGTAATTTAAGCACCAAATAAAGTAAGTACAATAATAAACTATAAACCTTTCAAAAAATAGCAATGCATCTGTTCATATTGAATATAAATGGTATGTATTTCTATGTATCCATATGTATGGACAAGTACATATGCATATGTATGTAAGTCATATACAATGTGTATATGCATACATTAATATACATAAAATGTGTATATATGTGTGTGTATGTGTATGTGTGAAAAAATAACTCTTCACAATAAAATGCCCAGTCTTGACTGCTAAATATGGAGCAAACGCTGTTGTTCAGGGGCTCCCCCGCAGCCCCTGGCACAGCAGGAGGTAAGCAGTGGGCGGGCAAGTCAGTGAAGTTTCATCTGTATTTACAGCCGCTCCCCATCACTTGCATTACTGCCTGAGCTCTGCCTCCTGTCAGATCAGCGGCAACATTTGATTC
This sequence comes from Rhinopithecus roxellana, assembly GCF_007565055.1. Lineage (NCBI taxonomy): Eukaryota > Metazoa > Chordata > Mammalia > Primates > Cercopithecidae > Rhinopithecus > Rhinopithecus roxellana. The sequence continues at coordinate 70,249,733 of NC_044555.1, forward strand.
CCATAGGACGTTGAGCCCTATTGTGAGCTGCACATGCGAGGCATCTAGGTTGCACATTTCTTATGAGAATCTAGTGTCTGATGATCTGTTGCTATCTCCCATCACTCCTAGATGGGATCGTCTAGTTGCAGAAAACAAGCTCAGGGCTTCCACTGATTCTGCATGATGGTGAGTTGTATAATTATTTCATTATATATTTCAATGGAACAATAATAGAAATAAAATGCACAATCAATGTAACGTGATTGAATCATCCTGAAACCATCCCCCAGCAAACCTCCAGCTGGTCCTTGGAGAAACTGTCTTCCATGAAACCAATCCCTTGTGTCATAAAGGTTGGGGGACTGCTGATGTAAGTGGAAAAAATATGTACATAATTGTGTAACCACCATGATATAGTTTGGCTATCAAATCTTTTTTTTTTTTTTAGCTTTTATTTTAGGTTCAGTGGTACATGTGCAGGCTTGATATATGGGTAAATTATGTGTCATGGGTGTTTGGTGTACAGATTATTTCCTCACCCATGTAATTAGCATAGTACCTGGTAGGTACTCCCTTCTCTCCTCCCAGTCTCCACCTCAAGTAGGCACTGGTGTCTATTATTCCCTTCTTTGTATCCATGTGTAGCCCATGTTTGGCTCCCACTTAAAAGTAAGACATGTAATACTTGGTTTTCTGTTCTTGTGTTAGTTCACTTAGGATAACGGCCTTCAGCACCATCCATGTTGCTGCAAAGAACATGATTTTATTCTTTTTTTAGGGCTGTATAGTATTCCATGGTGTACATATACTACATTTTCTTTATCTAGACTATCAAATCTTACTAAATATAGAGGGAAATTTTTTTCTTCAACTTTAAATTTCAGGGGTACATGTGCAGGATGTGCAGGCTTGTTACATAGGAAATGTGTGCCGTGATGGTTTGCTGCACAGATCATCCCATCATCCAGGTATTAATCCCAGCATCCATTAGCTATTCTTCCTGATGCTCTCCCTTGCCCAAACCCATCTCCAACAGGCCCCAGTGTGTGTGTTTCCCTGCATGTGTCCATGTGTTCTCATCATTCAGCTCCCATTTACAAGTGATAACATGTGATATTTGGTTTTCTGATCCTGTGTTAGTTTGCTGAGGATAATGGCTTCCAACTCCATTCATGTCCCTGAAAAGGACATGATGTTGTTTCTTTTTATGGCTGCATAGTATTCCATGGCATATATGTACATTTTCTTTATCCAGTCTAGCACTGATAAGCATTTAGGTTGATTCCATGTGTTTGCTATTGTGAAAAGTGATGCAATGAACATATGCATGTATGTATCTTTATAATAGAATAATTTTTATTCCTTCGGGTATGTACCCAGTAATGGGATTGCTGGGTCAAATGGTATTTCTGTCTTTAGGTCTTTGAGAAATCATCACACTGTCTTCCACCATGATTCAACTAATTTACATTCTCACCAATAGTGTAAAAGGGTTCCTTTTTCTCCACAACATCACCAGCATCTGTTGTCTTTTGACTTTTTGATAATAGCCATTCTGACTGGTGTGAGATGGCATCTCACTGTGGTTTTGATTTACATTCTCTAATGATCAGTGAAAGGGAGTATTGGCATGGTCTTAACGTACCTCCCTACAGAGGAAAACAATATTTATTCAAAGGGGAACTCCAGCAATGATCCAATTGAGTGATCTAAGTTAGCAGCAGCAGTGAGTGGCCAGTGGCTACTCTGAGTAGGAGTCCACGGCACCGGTTCCACAACCCAGCTGAGAATACATAGCCAGGATCTCATCACATGGAGGCAAAAGAAATAAGCCAATAATAAACAAACAAACAAACAAACAAACAAACAAACAAGGGAGGAAGAAAGCATTATATTACTTCCATTTGCACCAAAAGAAATGAACTGTTTGGAGATGTGTTTATACATGCAAGATCTATGTCAGGGGTACTTGTCCATGTCCCATTGGGAATTGGGCAGCACAGTAAAAGGTGAGTGGTGGGTGAGCAAGGGAAGCTTCATTTGTGTTTACAGCTGCTCTCCATCACTCACATTACCACCTGAACTCCGCCTCCCGTCAGATCAGCCGAGGCATTAGATTCTCATAGAAGCATGAACCCTATTGTGAACTGTGCATGCAACAGATCTAGGTTGTGCACTCCTTATGAGAATGCCTGATGATCTGTCACTGTCTCCCATCACCCCCAGACGGGGCCGTCTGTTTGCAAGAAAACAAGCTTCAGGCTTCCACTGATTCTACATTTAGATGAGTTGTATAACTATTTCATTGTATATTACAATGTAATAATAATAGAAATCAAGTGCACAATAAATGTAATGCCCTTGAATCATCCCCAAACCATCCCTCCAATCTTCATCCATGGAAAAATTGTCTTCCATGAAACTGGTCACTGGGGCCAAAAAGGTTGGGGACCACTGAGCTACGTTAAAAACAAGCAAAGAGGCCGGGCGCAGTGGCTCAAGCCTGTAATCCCAGCACTTTGGGAGGCCGAGACGGGTGGATCATGAGGTCAGGAGATTGAGACTATCCTGGCTAACACGGTGAAACCCCGTCTCTACTAAAAAATACAAAAAACTAGCCAGGCGTGGTGGCGGGCGCCTGTAGTCCCAGCTACTCGGGAGGCTGAGGCAGGAGAATGGCGTGAACCCGGGAGGCGGAGCTTGCAGTGAGCTGAAGTGAGCTGAGATCCGACCACTGCACTCCAGCCCGGGCGGCAGAGCGAGACTCCGTCTCAAAAAAAAAAAAAAAAAAAACAAGCAAACAAGTAAACAACAAAACATTGATGAGAGAAGATAATAAAGATATAAACACTGCATTGTGTTGCATCACCAGGAGAAGGAAATAATCAGAAATAACTTACTTTCTGCCAAAAAAATAACAATGGCAACAACAACAAAGTCAGGCGGCGAGGTTCCTGTCTTTACTCATTCTTTCTCTGTTTTTGTTTCAATTACCTGTTATTTCTTGTAACGCCTAAGTTTTAGAATCAATAGGGCAGTTTTCTGTTCATTTTCTTACCTGGGTGTTCCCCTAGTTGCTAAGGCCTTGTGTTAGGCTCAGCTTTCCTGAGCGCAGCTTCCACTGAAGTGCTAGGCAGATATCCAGTATCCAATACTCACTATCTGTTCAAGGGTTGGGTTGTAGCAAGAGTCCTGATAGGCAATGCTTGTGCTCTCATGAGGTTGCATTCTTTTGGGCACTGAGTGTAAAATATGCAAGAAAATAAGCAAATACATAAACAGGTGACTCCAGGAAGTGATAAGAATGCAAAACAAATAGAGGAAAAGATGTCAGAGGGATGGATGAGGTCTAATTATGATAGGGTAGCCTGGTGGGGAGTGATTTATGTTGAGTCTTGAGTGATGAGGGGGACATAATCCTTTGAAGATGGAAGAAGGAGCGTTTGCAAAAGTGCACAACCAGCACATGAGCTCGGAGGAATGGCTGAGCTAGGCAGGTTCTGGCACGAGAAGGGTAATGAGTGTGGCTGAAGCTGTGAGCTACAGAGACAATGGAAAGTGATGAGTAGGTGGTAAAAGAGGAACTAGATTGTGTAGGAACTTAAGGGCCATGGCTCAGCTTTCTGCTTTATCATAAAATAAATGAGAAGTCATTGCTTTATTTTCAGCGGGGAGAGCAATGATTTCATTTGCATTTTTACCACCTCATCAGAATTTTAGAGGCAATATTTATTTTTCACTTGAGGTTAGTAGTGTTTGTTATACTAATAGAGCAGTTCTCCCTTATTAATAGGGGATATGTAGTAAAAACACTCCCACCCCCAGTGGATGCCTGAAACCACAGATAGTAATGAGATAAATAGATGATAGATAGATAGATAGATAGATAGATAGATAGATAGATAGATATGTCGCTTTTTCCTATACATATGTACTTATGATAAAGTCTAATTTATAAATTAACAACTAATAATAAAATAGGACAATTATAACAATAGGCTTTAATAAAAGTTATGTGAACATGCATTCACTGGTGCTCCCTTTCTTTTCATATCTTACGGACTTTACCATGAGTAACTGAAACTGCAGAAAGCGAAACCACAAATAAGGGGGAACTACTGTATAGTATAACATAACAATTTCATTATGGGGAGGCCTCACAATCATGCCGGAAGGCAAGGAGGAGCAAGTCACATCTTACGTGGGTGGTGGCAGGCAAAGAGAGAGCTTGTGCAGGGAAACTCCCCCTTATAAAACCACAGATCTTGTGAGATTTATTCACTATCACGAGAATGGCAGGAAAGACCTGCCCCCATGATTCAATTACTTCCCACCGGGTTCCTCCCACAACAAGGGGGAATTCAAGATAAGTTTTGGGTGGGGACATAGCCAAACCATATCAGTGTGATATGCAGAATAATGGTCTCTCAAAGATGCCTAGGTCCATGGTCAATAATAACCTAATTGTATACTTTAAAATAACTAAAAGAGTATAATTGGATTGCTTGTAATATGAAGGATTAATGCTTGACAGGATGGATATCTCATTCTCTAAGATGGGATGATGATGCATTACATCATAGTATGTATTAAATGTATTAAACACCTGTATTAAAACACCTCATGTACCCCATAAACATAAACACTTACTATATACCCACAAAAATTAAAAATAGAAATAAATTTTAAATAAATTTTAAAAAGATGCCTAAGCCCAAAGAATCAGCACCTGGGAATATGTTACCTTTCATGGCAAAAAGGACTTTGTAGATGGGATTAGGGCTACTGATTTCCACATGCAAGAATACCCTGCTTTATCCAGGAGGGCCCAATGTAATCACAAAAACTGATAAAAGTGCAAAACATTTCCTGGCTCTCAGGCCAGAAGAAGGGTCACAAAGAGATGTGATGTTAATGGCGTTGAAGATGACCAAGGAGGGCATGAGCTAAGGAACATGGGCGGTTTCTTCTAGAAGCCAGAAAAGGCAAAGAAACAGATTTTCCCCTTCAGCCTCCAGGAGCAAATGCAAACCAGCCATAGCCTTCATTTTAGCATATAAGACTTCTGACCTATAAGACTGTAAGATAATGTATTTCTGCTGTTTTAAGCCAGTCAGTTGGTAATAATTTATCATGGAAGCCATCAGGAATGAATGCCACAATTACTTTTTATACAGTGTAAACATTTTTATGTAGATATCAGAAAAGAAGACTAAGCCAAAAACAAACAAGCAAACAATCACAAGAGTCTACAATAAGGATAGATACTCATGGACTCCCTGGGAGCAAATGAGGCAATTTACAGAAAAAAAAATATGTGCTGTGTGAGAAAACCCTGACCAATACTAAGAGTTAATGATTTGGTAGAACAGGGTAAATAAGATCTTGAGGAACTAAGAGGAAGAATACAACTCGTTAGAATAATAAAGGCTGAAGAAAATGCTAGTGGAAATGAGCAGTGTGGAGAATTGGTAAGTATTGAATGTGGTCTATGGATTACAAGTGCAGATTTCATGAGCACGTTAAGTAGAGCTGTTTCAGAGGTACAGTGTGGGAAAGGAAAATATCTTGGGCCCCCAAAATCACTAAGCTAAAGGGAAAAGTCAAGCTGGGAATTCCTTAGGGCAAATCTGCCTCCCATTCTATTCAAAGTCACCCCTCTGCTCACTGAGATAAATGCATATCTGATTGCCTCCTGTATTAGTCCATTTTCACACTGCTGATAAAGACATACCCAAGACTGGGAAGGAAAAGAGGTTTAATTGGACTTACATCTCCACATGGCTCGGGAGGCCTCAGAATCATGGCGGGAGGCAAAAGGCACTTCTTACATGGTGGCATCAAGAGAAAATGGGGAGGAAGCAAAGGCGGAAACCCCTGATAAACCCTTCAGATCTCATGAGACTTATTCACTACCATGAGAATATCACTGGAAAGACCAGCCCCCATGATTCAATTACTCCCCTCTGGGTCCCTCCCACAACACATGGGAATTCTGGGAGATACAATTCAAGTTGAGATTTCGGTGGGAATACAGCCAAACCATATCACCTTCTTTGGAAAGGCTAACCAGAAACTCAAAAGAATGTAATCATTTGTCTCTTATTTGCCTATGACCCGGAAGCCCCCTCCCCGGTTCGAGTTGTCCAGCCTTTCCAGATCAAACCAATGTTCATCTTACACATGTTGATTAAGCTCTCATTTCTCCCCAAAATGTACAAAACCAAACTATGCTGTGGCCACCTTGGACACATGTCATCAGGACCTCCTGAGGTTGTGTCATGGGTGTGTGTTCTCAACCTTGGCAAAATAAACTTTCTAAATTAATTGAGACCTGTCTCAGATTTTGGGGGTTCACATGACTCCTGACAGACTTCTCAGCATTTCTGGATAGTGTTAACATCCACCATGCTTGTTAAATTGCTGTCTTCTTCATCAAACCAAAGCTCATGAGGAGCAGAAGCACTGTGTTTTTATTCATCCAAAAAAAAAGTTAGGTCTCACCAAAGTTTCTTGCTACCATGTGTCTTAAAAAGTGTTTAGGGAGTGTTGCACTATGGGTGGGGGGAGGTGGCATATTTGACTTTATGCATGTCTACCTACTCATGCCTTTAAATGCTTCTCTCATGATGCGGTCTTTCGTTAATGAGTGTATCCAGGGTTTCATTGACTGAGCACTTATCCTCAGTGTGACTTCCCAGGTTGGAGGCGGGGAGGTGAAGTGAAGAGGATTCACAAGTGAGCCACCCAGACTCCCAAAATTCCATGTCTGCCATTTGCTACCAAGTTGATGGGACAGCTACCACAAGGAGACAAACTCTAAGATGAAAGAAACACAATGAAGAAAAATCAAACCCACAATATTTTGTCAAGATTTTGAAGGTGCTTTGCATGTATTTATTCTTTTTGAATTTGAAGTTATCTGTAAATGCTCATTATCAGGGCTAATTAATTTGTATCAATTCACTTGTTTGATAACTGCGAGACACCACTGTCTCAGTTGTTATTTGTTTTTGGTGATATTTTTGTACTGGGATTTAAATATAGCCTTGCTGTGCATCGCTTTATTGTGTTACAAATGACCTTTAAATCATTTGCCTTTTCTTCTGTCTATTGAGCCTTGCTGTGGATTGGTTTATTGTGTTACAAATGGCTCCAAATACAAGATCTCTCTCTCTCTCTCTCTCTCTCTCTCTCTCTCTCTCTCTTTCTCTCTCAATCATAACCTTGGCCTTTTCTTATGTCCATTGAGTCTTGCTGTGGACTGATTCATTGTGTTACAAATGGCTCCAAAGACAAGGTCTCTCTCTCTCTCTCTCTCTCTCTCTCTCTCTCTCTCTCTCTCTCTCTCTCTCTCTCCTCTGTCTCTCTCTCTGCCTCTGAATCATATCACGGGACCTTTTCCATGTTTATTGATTTAAAGGTCCACTCTCCACACCTCAGGACATTCATCTGAACAATTTATCTTTAAATAAATGTGGGAGGTATGAACTGAACACCCAAAGCATGCCAGCATGCCTGTGCATGTCTTCTGCACACGGGCTTCCATCTCTATAGAGTTGTGCTCAGAGTTCTTTTCCTGATGTCTTTTTATCCTTTGCTGTCACTCCAGATTATTCTTAGGCTTTGCAATCTGAATTTTTTTATCAAATAGAGGCAATATGATTCTGGAGATAGAATATCACCATGAAAATATTTTGAGGAAACTCAAATGCTATCACTTACTCAGATTATAGTAATTGCACGTATAGTTTGAATAATGCAAAAAAAAATTTTGCACAAATTCAAAAACAATGGATATGTGTAGCCCAGCAGTTCTTCATGTTGAAATATAAAAATACCATCTTTCGTGTGATTCAGAATTTTAAAGTAACAAAATATTTGTCAAATTAGAATTTCATTAAAATATTTGATTCTATCACAAAATGGGTACTGTAGGATCAAACTACTCATTAAACAGGTGACTCATGGTAAGTGTATACTCGCTTTTAAAAATAAAATAAAAACAAATAAATGCCTACTAGAAATTCAAATGTATTGACACTGATTGTAGTAGTAAATTATATCAAAATGATAAAAACTGTATGCAAAAGTAAAATAGTCATTTTAGTCTCATTGTTGTTGTGGATAGAAAAGAATGGAGACAATATATTTACGTTAAAATCTTACCTTGTGTTTAATACTTTGTTCTACAAGAGGTTTTTATGTTTTGGGGGAAGTGCTAAATGTGGGTTTTCAAGGTAGATAAATCAGATAAATGATAGCCACCTAGCTAGCTATCATTTATCTAATTTAGCTAGATAGCTAGCTAGATGGATGGATGGATGGATGGATGGATGGATGGATGGATAGATAGATAGATAGATAGATAGATAGATAGATAGATAGATAGATAGATAGATAGATAGATAGATGGATGGATGAATGGATAAGTAGAGATAGATAGACCAAATCGATAGGATGGATAGATAGATAGATAGATAGATAGATAGATAGATAGATAGATAGATAGATAGATAGATAGAGATACATAGATAGATGAATGGATAGGTAGGTAGACAGATAGATACATACATACATATGTACATAGATGGGATAAATGGAATAGATGAGATAGATATAAAGACATGAAGATGGATGCAAAGATATTTATTATTTTAAAGTATTCAAGGCAAGGTAAAATAACATATTGATATACATGTACACAAAAGAGTTCAGTTTTGGTTTTTATTGCGTTTTTTATGTTCCACACAATTTCTGCAAAGTTAGATGCAAACTTTCTATAGAAGCTGCTCATGCATTTTGTGGCATTTATAAAAGTGCAGAGGTAGCATATAAACAGGTGAGAGAAACTCCCTAAAAAGGTCAGCCATTCATGCATTTCTTTTCTAATTGGTATTGTTTCTCTTTATGCACCTGCAATGTCCTTTTCTCTGCATTTCATTTTGGCCCTGGAGAATTACATCCTAGGGCAGTAGGTTTTTCAGAGACATGTGGAATATTCTAAAGCCTTTTGCTCTTCTGCTATAATTAAACATAACTATATTTGGAATAATAATTTCCTTATTTATTGTGCATATTACCTCCTTTGAGACAATCAAATCATAATTAATATCAGTGGTTATGTTCTCTATGCAGCAAGCAACTTCTTAAAAGTGAATTAAGGTAGAAGAATACAAAAGGAGGTTAAGATTGGACATGCAACCTAAATGTGTTCCACTTCTGAATAGTTCTGAAATAAATATGCATTCATAGTCTTTTTGTATGTAACTTACAGTATGAGGACACTCAAACCAAAAAATGTACCCAACTGATAGAAAAATAATAGAGATATACAAGCATTCCCAATATGTTTTTTTTCCCAGAAACCCACTTCACTCACACAAATAGAAAAAATCTAGTTAACTAATGCCCAGAGTATGAATAACGATTCTGAAATTTATTCAGAGTTCTTAAATTTCTCTTGATATCATGATTATTTCCACTCTCAGTGTTACTTAAAGATGTCCTGTTTATTTAAGACTTATCAATGTTCTAAACCTCTATAGGAGCCACTTCCCTTTCTGCATAAGATGATTGCTAAATTTAGCAAATTAAATTACAGCAACACACTGTTTAATTCAAACTTGAGAAAACTGCCACATACTCTTTCTGTATAAGCATTTTGTAACATGCCACAGTTAGGATATGCTCATACTAATACTGTATTCGGAATTTATCAGAGCTTCAAATGTAACTGGGCAGAAACAATTCTATTTCTGGAAGAAGTAGTGTATATAGAAGGGCAGAAGCAATTCTATTTCTGGAAGAAGTACAGTGTAAATAGAAGGTCTCCGTTGTGTGTTTGTGGTGGTTCTAGCGCTATCCTCTGCATTCTTGCCAAGCTCTTCTTCTATCCCTGGTGAGAAAGCGAGGCTGACTATTTGCTTGAAATCACAACTCCTTCATCCTAACACCTATGATACCCATTTGTTCCTCTCTTGTGATTATGGCTGTCATGGGCACAATTAAGTCACTTTTACAGAGAGCATCAGGAGTCCTTTCTATGGGATACATTAAATGTTAGAATTAAAACAATAATAATTTCCTCTGATACACAAAATAAGTGTATAAATAACACCCTAGATATCTAATATTTTATTTATCTAATTACTTTCCTGTTGCTAAAACATATATTTTTCTGTGTTTGAATGCTTTTGTTCATTATGGACATTACTTCTGCCTGTCTGCTTCTCCCTTTTTTCCTTTTTCTTTCTCTGTCTCCCTCTCTCTCTCCATACAAGTAAAACATTTAAAAATATTAATGAATAATACATATAAGCATATAATTCCTATGAAATTACCATACTTGTAATTTTAAAAATTGTTATGTGTTGTCAATATTGGCAATTCATCTGATACAAAATACTGCATGCATGTATTTTTACATATGCATATGTCTTTCTATCCATCCATCCATCCATCCATCCATCCATCCATCCATCCATCTGTTCACCCACCCATCCATCCATTCGTTCACCTATCCATCTGCCCCTGCATTCATCCATCAATCCATCCATTCATCTACCCATCTACCCATTCATTCATTAATTCACCTATTCATCCACCAATCCATTCATTCATCTATATATACATCCATCTATTCATTCACCTACCCATCTGCCCATCCATTCACTCATCTACATATCCATCCATTCATCCACTTATTCATCTGCCTATTCATCTATCCATCTATTTGTCTACCCATTCGTTCATTCATTTACCTATCCATCTGCCCATTCATCCACCAATCCATTTATTTCCCCATCTACCTATCCATTCATTCATTTACCTTTTCATCCACCAATCCATTCATCCATCCATCCATTTATCCATCCATCTACCCATCCATCCATTCATTCACCTGTCCATCTGCCCATTCATCAAACTATTCATTCATTCACATATCCACCCACCAATCCATGCATCCATTGAACCATTTACCCTTGCATCTACCCATCTATTCATTCATTCACCTATCTATCTACCCATCCACTCATCCATTGTGCCAACATATCCATACATATATCCATCAACCCATCAATCTACCCATTATCCACTTACCCATCTTTTCATCCATCCATTCATATACACACTCATCCATCTACTGATTCAGCATCCATCCATTCATTTATTTATAAGCCATCCATCCATCAATTGATTCATCACCATCTATCCATGCACTCGCCCACATTGACCTATCTCATTCATATGCTTTCCTGTATGCATCCATTTCTTTCTACAGATGTTGCCCAAGAAGGCCTTCCTTAATAATCACCCACAGGTTCAATTCTATCCCAGAAAAACCAATCTGGACTCTATCCCAAATTCAAGGGTCACTGCATCTTCTTCTTTGCAGACTCCATGGCTATCAGAGTGTTTGGCTCAAACAATTCATTAATTTAACCATTCATCCATTTATTATTTATCAAGCATTGCTGACCGCCTAACATTTTTCATGTCATATAGGTGGTGTGGAGGATGTCAAGATCTATACAGCCTATTCGGTGCACTCAAAGACCATACAATGTAGTAGATAATGAGGAAAATATCATATAATAAATATACAGTTTAATTAAAGTTTGCAGATGATGTCATTAGAGAAGCAAAAGGGACAAGACAGGTTGTTGTACTTAGAACTGAAGGCAGCCTCTTGATTTCTTGAGGTTTCATGCTTTTTCAAGACACTCAAATGGACACATTCAATTAATTTTTATTTTATATTTTTGAAAAAGAAAGAAAAATAGAAAGAGGAGGAAAAGAAGAAAAGAAGAAGGAGAGCAAGATGGAGAAAAATGGTGGCATGAAGGGCAAATTGAGAGATTAAAGGAAAAATCCTTCAGAATATTTAATTAATCAAAATTTTATTCTAACTAATGAATTAGCTTTTTATTTTTAATTTTTCTAGAGTGAGATCTCACTCTGTTGCCCAGGCTGGAGTGCAATGGCAAGATCACAGCTCACTGCAGCCTCAACCTCCCAGGCTCAAGCAATCCTCCCATCTCAGCCTCCAGAGTAGCTGAGACTACAGGTGCACCCCACAATGCCTGGCTAATTTTTTCATTTTTTTGTGGAGATGAGGTTTCATTATGTTGCCCTGGCCAGTCTTGAACTCCTGAGCTCAAGCAATCAGCCCATCTCAGCCTCCCAAAGTGCTTGCATTACATCCTTGAGGCACCACATCTGGCCATGAACTAGCTTTGTAATTACTTTTTATTTTTGTGTCCTTCCAACTCATATGGTGAATATTCTATTAATAAATAATAAATGAGTGAGTCATACTCAAAATGTAAAGAAATGTAAACTTCTGAAATGAGGTTTATTATATAGAATCAGGCATTTTTAAAATAATTTATGACTGAAAAAACCAGGTCCCATTTTCTAAAATTGCTTTTGCATATTCTTTTGAAATTATTTATTTTGATAAAATATTATCTTTCAATACATAAATAAGTGGCTTGTTCTCTGAAAAAATATGTATTCACCAGAAAAAAAAGGTTTTGTTCAATTTGATTGCTATATAAAATTTCTCTCTCTTGTGTTTTTTCTGCAGCCCGGTAGGAAATGGCTAGAAAATGAAAAATGTGTATCTTTATATGAAACTTGAAGGAACATTGACCATATGTGATCGTGTATGTTTCTCTAAGCAGCTCCTTTACACACTACATAAGCAGACAGCAAATAAGAAAAAAAAGTTTGCATAACAATCTTCACGCTGTTTTTCATTTGATATTCATGGCAATGATGCTCTTAAAAAGACCCAGGGGTTCTCTCTCTTGATCTCAGAATAATTTTTTTCCTCTTGCTCCAACTTTAAATTGGATGGAAACTCATCTAAGGCATGCATAAAATCAACTCCACTCTGAATTGAGTTCTCAAAGATAGTGTTTATATTCATGTTGTAGTTCATTTTCTTGCAATGTGGCTCATGTTAATAAAAGTATTTCTAAAAGGTTGACAGCACTTCTCTCGTTGATGTCTAAAATCTTCAGAATTACAACATTTATTCTTTGAATACGTTTTTGGTGTCAAATGGAGGGAAAAGAGATGTTTGCATCAGAGGAAAAGAATATCTACGGACAGAAAGGATTGATTTATGAACTCTTAGAACAACTACTCTCTTGTTTGATATTACAGATATAGATGTAATTTCCAACTTTTAAAAATTGGCAATATTAAAGAGAATGTATAAGCAAACTATTGGACTAAGAAATGTCAAAGTACAGCTATGAATTCATTCACATCTTAAAATTAATTTTGTATTCACATTCATTCACATTCTTTCTTAAATTACCTGCCTTTTCTCAAGTATCTTTCCTCTAAAAATGTGTTCCCATCATTTTTGAAAATTTGAAAATTTGGTCTTACCAAAACATTCTAAAACTTTCTTTTCTTCCTTTTTTTTTTTTTTCTTTTTTTTTAGACATAGTCTTGCTCTGTCACCGAGGCTGGAGTAGAGTGGAGTGGTGTAGCGTGATCTCAGCTCACTGCAACCTCCACCTCCTGGGTTCAAGCAATTATCCTGCCTCAGCCTCCCAAGTAGCTGGGACTACAGGCATGTGCCTCTAAGCCTGGCTAAATTTTTTGTATTTTCGGTAGAGACTGGGTTTCACCATGATGGCCAGGCTGGTCTTGAACTCCTAGCCTCAAATGATCTGCCCGCTCTGGCCTCCCAAAGTACTGGGATTACAGGCATGAGACACGGCATCTGGCCTTAAAATTTTGTTTCGTAAACAGATCATTGAAGAAAACATTATCTGTCCTACTCATTTCCATAAAAAAGGACACTATATGTGGTGTGTGTATATGTGTGTAAATATATATACATAAATATACTATATATATAAAAAGCTTTAAAATTTATAAATTAATATGCACATGCAAGTTATGATTATTTCATGTTTCAATTTAAAATAAATTAAAAATGGGCTTTCTTACACCGGTGTTCCCATTTTAAACAAGTTTCTTTGTATGGTGTGGCTAGCAGCATAACTCATTTTTAAGTACAAATAAATGTGATATTCTTTCAATTAAAATCAATATAGTTCATTTCATAGGCAGCACTTCAGATGGAAGTACAATTTGTTTGGTATATGTAAAATATGAAACTGACAAGGAGATACCACAGCACTGGGCTTATAGAAGCAGTTTAAATAACTACTAGTGGTTTATGATGCCTTCCAAAACAAGGAAAACATGCAAAATGTTGTAGACAGGCTTAGGCTACGTAAGCTGAGTGAAATAAGCCACACACAGAGAGACAAATACTGCGTGATCTCACTTATATATGGAATCTAACAATGTTGACTTAATGGAAACAGAGAGTAGAATGTGGTTTCCAGGGGCTGAGGGGTAGGGGAATGGGGAGATGTTGGTCAAAGGATATAAACTTTCAGTTATAAGATATGTAAGTTCTGGAATGTACAGCACGGTAGTGATGGATGGGCTTAATAATTTGATTGTATTAGCCACTAAGTGATACATATGTACACTATAGTTATTACAATATTATATAAATTATACTCCTTACAGTATATATATAGAATAGTCATTACACTGCATGTATATTATAGTCATTACACTATATATAATAGTCATTACAATATAATAATCATTATACTATTATATGTAATAGTCATTACACTATATATATTATAGTTTTTACACTGTAATATGTATATTATAGTCATTACACTATACACATATTATAGTCATTACACCTTTTTTTTTTCCTTGAGACAGAGTCTCGCTCTGTCGCCCAGGCTGGAGTGCAGTGGCATGATCTCCACTCACTGCAAGCTCCGCCTCCTGGGTCCACACCATTCTCCTGCCTCAGCCTCCCAAGTAGCTGGGACTACAGGTGCCCACCACCACGCCTGCATAATTTTTGTTTTATTTTTAGTAGAGATGGGGTTTCACCATGTTAGCCAGGATGGTCTTGATCTCCTGACCTCATGATCCACCCGCCTCGGCCTCCCAAAGTGCTGGGATTACAGGCAGGAGCCACCGCACTTGGCCTATACTTTTTATAGAGAGCATATATATATATATACACACACACACACACACACACACACACACAATTATACACTATTAAATTACCTGTCTTTTCAATTTAAGTCAATACACTATTATATATAACAGTGTAATGATAATACACTATATTTTAATTATATAAAACAGTTATTACACTATTACATATAATAGTCATTACGCTATTATATATTATATCCATTACACTATATATTATAGTCATTATGCTATTTTATATATATTATAGTCATTACACTATATATAATAGTCTTGATACTATATATACATACATGTTTTATAGTCATTATACCATATATTATGGTAATTACACTATAC
Source organism: Rhinopithecus roxellana (assembly GCF_007565055.1). Taxonomy (NCBI): domain Eukaryota; kingdom Metazoa; phylum Chordata; class Mammalia; order Primates; family Cercopithecidae; genus Rhinopithecus; species Rhinopithecus roxellana. The sequence continues at coordinate 70,265,123 of NC_044555.1, forward strand.
ATTAATAATCTTACACTATATATAGTGTAATAGTCATCTATGATAGTCAATAACTATATTAATAGTCATTATGCTATGCATATAAAATAGTCATTACACCATATAAATTATAGCCATTATACTATATATACATTATAGTCATTACATTATATATATAAAACAGTCAATACATGATATATAATAGTCATTATACTATCTATAATAGTAATTACACTATTATGTATATATTATAATCATTGTACTATATATAATAGTCATACTATAATAGTCATTACATTATGTATATATAATAGTCATTACATTATATATATGTCATTACACTATATATATTATAGTTGTTACACAATATATGTAAAAGTCATTATACCATATATTACAGTTATTACACTATATATAGTGTAATAGTCATCTATGAATAATAGTCAATACAATATATATATAAATCTTTATATTATACACCTTGAATATATATAATATTTACTTGCCAATTAAACATTTTATTTTATTTTCATTGGTTTTATTTTTTGTATCTGCAAATGTGTTCTTTTATCTTGCATTTGATGCTACATATAGAATTCCAGGTTTAAAATCACTTCCCTCAGCCCTCCCAATTCAACATTTTAAAAGGAAAAATTAACCTACGTGTTTGTGGGAAATATTTGCTCATTTTAAGATGGCCCAAATTTTTTCCAGAAAAGGCCAGAGAGGAAATATTATTGACTTTGTGACCTATGCAGTCTGTCTCAGGTACGCAACTCTACAGTTTACTGTGACAAAAGTCACAGAAACTACAGCAAATGGGTGTGGCTGTGTTTCCATAACACTTTATTTACAAAAACACTCGGACAACCCATAGGCCATAAGTTGCCAGCCTCTGTCCTAAATGTCTACAGTCAGTAATAGAGCATACGGGGTGCCAGGCCAAGTGCAGTGGCTCATGCCTGTAATCCCAGCACTTTGGGAGGCTGAGGCCAGAAGATCGCTTTAGCCCAGGAGTCTGAGACCATCCTGGCCAAGATGAAGAAATCCCATGTCTACAAAAGAAAAAGAAAAAAGAAAAACAATTACCCAGGCATCATGGCACACACCTGTAGTTCCAGCTACTCAGGAGGCTGAGGAGGGATGATCGCTTGAGCTTAGGAGTTTAAGGCTTCTGTGAGTCATGATCGGCTCCAAACTGAGTGACAGAGTGAGACCCTGTCTCAACACAAAAACAAAAGCAGAAACTGGGCTGCCAGCACTCTCGGCTTAATTATCAGGACTACATCAACCTGGCTGTAGTACTCCTTCCCAACAATGCTTGCAAAGGAGTGCAAGGTTGTAAACTAGCGAATGACTTCATAGATTCAGAATATTCAAATATTAGGTAACTCATCAGGGTAAAAATCCTCCTTCTCAGGATAATTGAACCTCAAAGCAGAAAATTCTCTTGCTTATCAAATCAAGTCTTCCTCAAACCTCATTCCCAAGCTCTGCCATGCTTATATTTCATGTGTCATTTTTACCTACATAGGAATCTTAAAGAATACCACAGAACCAACCGTGTGCTATTTTATTCAACTTTTGTCCAAATACAGATACCGACATCAAATGGCCTGGCTTAAAATAAATCCCTGCAACCCAGACAGCCAAAACCTATGATTTTTTTCTCTTGTGTGTTCCCTTCTGAGCTGTTCCCAAGGCTTTACAGTTAGTGGACTCTCTTGGCTGTGTTGGCCCCATGTGGTATCCTGTCACTTTTGAATAACTGATTGTTAACAAGGAGAATAAATGTTTATTCTAAATAAAATGTCCTAGTTTTTACATTTTCTTATAGGTGTAGGGGGACAGCTGTTGTTCCTCATGTAGCAAAAAATAAGAAAAAGAAAAAAAAAGAAAAAGGTGACATAAATTCAAATCTCCATCTTCTGAACAAACATTTTGGTTTATTTGGTATTTCATATGACAACAGAAGTCTTCTTTGAGGTTCTTCTTGCAGTCCTCAGAATTGAAAAAGGAATTCTTATACACTGTTGGTGGGGACGTAAAATAGTTCAACCATTGTGGAAGATGGTGTGGCAATTTCTCAAAGACCTAGAACCAGAAATACCATTTGACCCAGCAATACCATTACTGGGAATGTTCCCAAAGGAACAAAAAATCATTCTATTATAAAGATACCTGAATATGCATGTTCACTGCAGCACTATTGACAACAGCAAAGACATGGAATCAACCCAAATGCCCATCAATAATAGACTGGATAAAGAAAACGTGGTACATAGACAGCTTGGAATACTATGCAGCCATAAAAAGGAACAAGATCATGTCCTTTGCAGGGACACGGATGGAGCTGGAAGTCATTATCCTCAGCAAACTAACACGGGAACAGAAAACCAAATACGCATGCTCTTGCTTATAAGTGGGAGCTGAACACTGAGGACATTTGGATACAGGGAGGGGAACGACACCCACAGGGGTCTGTGGGGACAGAGGAAGAGAGAGCATTAGGAAAAATAGCTCATGTATGCTGGGCTTAATACTTACGTGATGGGCAAATAGGTGCAGCAAACTACCATGGTACATGTTTACCTATGTAAGAAACTTGCACATCCTGCATATGTACCCACAAAACTTAACATTCAATTCAATTTAATTTAAAAATTGGACTCAATGAAAACAACCCTTCCTGAGTACTAAGTGAAAATGTTTAACATTTTATCCTTATTAAATACCTGTGAGAAGCGCTTGATGTGTTTCATAACTGAGGGCCAAGCAGCAGAGCTTGCTGCCCATTTGCTGACATATTGTCCATGACTGCTTCTACATGTTACCTTAAGTTCAGCTTAAAGCTGCTTCCTTACATGTTTTTAGTTCAGCCTAAAGCTGCTTCCTTACATTTTGAGTTCAGCCTAAAGATTTTTCCATAAGTGAATGGTAACCCAAGGTGTTGTGCAAACAGACTCTAACCTACTCTTTTTTTTTTTTTTTTTATGCCAGAGAGACAGGGTCTCACTCTATCTCCCAGGATGTGCAGTGGTGCAATCACGGCTCACCACAGCCTCTACCTCCTGGGCTCAGGTGATCCTCCCACCTTAGCTCCCGGAGTAGTTGGGACCACAGGAGTGCCAGCATGCCCAGTTGATAATTTTTAAAATTATTTATAGACATGGGGGTCTCACTATGTTGCCCAGGCTGGTCTCAAACTCCTGGACTCAAGCAATCCTCCCACCTTGGCCTCCCAAAGTGCTGAGATTACAGGTGTGAGCCACCATGCTCAGCCACCTACTCTTGTACCAATCACAGATTTTCAGCCAGTCAAAGGCAGCCAAATGTTCAAGTCATGGCTAAATAAGGCGAACATGGAGCTGTAGCCAATCCAGCTGTGTTTGTACCTCACTTCTGTCTCCCGTGGGTTGCTTTCCTTTTCCTATCTATAAATACTATGTGACCATGAGGCAGCCCAGGAGTCACTCTGAACCAATTCTGGTCTGGGGGTCGATTCATGAATTATTCTTTGCTCAATGAAACTGTTAAATTCAAGTTGTCTAAAGTTTTTCTTTTAATCCACGCTGCAATGGGAAAGTTGAGCATCGTGACAGACATGTGAGGCCCACAAACTTAAAAATATTCACTATTTGGCTTTTTACAGAAAAAAGAGGTAGAAAGCCGGAAGAGAGATAAGACGTTCCTAAACTTAATGTCTATGTTTTCAATGTCCTTCCTTCCTTCTCCTCTTTTCCGTCATTCCTTCTAACACCTGAGTTAGAAATTGCTTCTAGAGTAGTCCATTTTTAGCACTCTGCTAACACAGTCCTTTCTATATCCTTTCCAATGTCCCCACAATTTTTGTTGTTAAAAGTTAGGAATTTGCCTTCAAATTCTGCTAACTTCTGATATAAAAGGAACTGTGTTCCATGGCTTTAAATGGTAACTACTCTTTTCTTTTTATAGCATTTCAATTTTTTTTTTTTTTTTTTTTTTTTCTGAACACATATGGACATTCCCTGGTGTTCAGGAAATGGATGGCAGGGAGGATCCCATGCCAGCTGCTTCTCACGTTTGTCACACTGAAAATAAAAATAGCTTCTTAAACTGATATCAGTTCATCAATTCTATTCATGGTGTTCTTTAAGATTCCTATGTAGGTAAAAATAACACATAAAACATAAGGCATATGCACTTTTCTGAAGGGACCAGGAGAGCAAGCACAGTTTGTAAGAAGAAAGCATCGTGTGAGATTTTCAGGAAGTCACACATCTCCAATCTGATCTTGCATAGCACAACACCCAAATAAATGGTCTTCACGTATAATGGATATTTTTGTACATTTTGAGTCACTGTTTTTCTATACTTATCTGAAACTCCTAAAAAATCCTATATCATTTTAAATGCCACTATAAAACTCATGCCTTTAAAGGACACAAATTTTCATTCCCATGCAGAGAAAATGTATTATTTAAAAAAAAAACTCATATACTTTAAAGACAGAACTCGCACCATGCAATTAAGTTTACTGTCTAACGAACAAATTGCAATATTATAATAATAACTTTTATTATTAGTTTTACCTGAAACTTGAGTTTCAATTAAAACACATATAACTTAAGTAGGTACAGTTATTCTCAAAGTAGGTGTAGTGCTACATTTTTAATAAAACAGAACAAATACATTACAAATTTACAGGAAAATCAGTTTCTTGCCACTGGCAACATTATATTAATCTAATTTCTTTGCAACTTTTGTTTCCTGGCAGCTAGAAATGGTGGCATTTCTTTGGATGCTACTGGTAGTCCCTGCTGTTAAGCTAATTGCAGCCTCTGCCCCAAACAAGGTTCATTAAAGGCATAATCTCACTGAAAGTATCCTCAACCATGCCCCTAAGAGGCATATTCCTATTTTCTGCTCAATAGCAGACATTAGCTCTTCAAATTGCCTTTTGAAATGGGCAGCAATATATTTTATATCCTCTATATTTACCTACTGCCCTTTTTATAAAGTCTCTGTACTGTTTTGTGTCTCTTTTCTCCTCATTTTTTTCATTTGTTCAACCTTTGAGCATTTGAGGGAATATTTTATATCGCATCTTATATAGGGCATCCACAATTCAGAGAGAAAAACAGAAATTTATTCCCCTTCAGTACTCTCAAAGTTTGGTTCTCCTTGCTAAAATAAATTCATGGTATATAAAAACCAGATAAAAAGAAAGAAGAAATCCCATAAGCTAACCACCAGACACACGATTGTTACCCTCCTGGAAGAAATATTTCATTCCAGGTTTTTTTGCACATTTTGCAAAGTTGACATAGTAGATTAGTTGCGCTAATATCTTCATTTTTTTGTCTAGGACATTTGCATATGACCTTTCTTTCCCCCCATCAATAAGTGGAATCTATTTCTCTACATTCTTTGAACATTCTTTGTAACATGCTTTAAGCCAGGTCCCCAGCCCTCTGGTCTGTGGCCTGTTAGGAACTGGGTCACACAAATGGTGAACAGTGGGCCAGCCAGTGAAGTTTCATCTGTATTGACAGCCACTCCCCATCGCTCGCCTGAGCTGCCTGAGCTCCCCCTCCTGTCAGATCAGCAGCAGCATTAGATTCCCAGAGGAACACGAACCCTATTGTGAACTGTGCATGTGAGGGATCTAGGTTGACGCTCCTTATGAGAATCTAATGCCTGATGATCTGTCACTGTCTCCCATCACCCCCAGATGGGACCATCTATTTGCAGGAAAACAAGCTTAGGGCTCCCACTGATTCTACATCATGGTGAGTTGTAGAATTATTTCATTTTCTATTACAACAGAATAACAGTAGTAGAAACAAAGTGCACAATCAATGCCATGCCCTTAATCATTCCCAAACCATCCCCCCAACCCTGGTCCGTGGAACAATCGTCTCCCATGACGCTAGTCCCTGGTGCCAAAAAGGTTGAGGGCTGCTGCTTTAAGCAATAGGATGTCAGCAGACACATTCAGAAGTGCTTTTCTGTTGCCACATCTTCTCCTGGATGCTCCTACTACCGAGGTCAGCCTACTGAAGGGTGAGAGACCATAGGAAGGAGAGTTCACTTGTTCTAGCAGAGGCCATTTTTGACCAACCTACCTCTGGGCAACCCATCACCCAACCTCAAACAGATGTGATCAGATCTTGACTTGAAAAATATTAAAGATAGATAACAAGAAGAAAAAGAAACATTAAAATGCTATAATTGGGACAAACTCAAATATTTGTGAAATTGTTGGCTCACATTATGATTTTCTAGAAAAGTGATGTGATGATTAATTGTATGCATCTGCTCAACTGGGCTAAGGGATACCCCAATTGTTGGTAAAACATCATTTCTGGGTGTGTCTGTGAGAGTGATTCCAGGAGAGATGAACATGTGAGTTGGTAGACTCACCCATGTGGATGGCTATCATCCAATCTCTTGAGGGCCCCCATTGAACAAAAGGCATGAAAGCACCTTTGCAAAATTATGACTGAGACCGTGAAAGAGATCTAACCCAACCAACTCCATCTTGCTTCTAAACTTTAAGCTGTCCTTGTTCCTTCCTAGGCATAGGTCGAACTAACTGAGAGGAACTTAGTTTGTAGTTCATAGTTTAAAACAAAGACGATAACAGCCCTTTCCCAAAACAAACCTCCTTCTTGCCTGCGGAAGAGACTGCCTTTGAAGGACTAACAAATTAGCTACAATGTTAGAAATTATCGTTTAGGAGTCAGGTAGCTGGAGGCTACAAGATTCTGACCCTCCCTATACTGCTTCTACAAACAGTGCCTGAAATATTTTGCAGACCCTGCACTTGATGGATCAGCTGGCACCACCCACATTGATAAACTGGCTCATCTTATCTTGTGGCCCCCATCCAGGAATGGACTCAGCACAACAGGACAGCTTCAACTTCCCATGATTCCATCTCCAACTCAACCAATCAGCTTTCTCGACTCACTGGCCTTCCCCCACCCACCAAGTTGTCCTTAAAAACTCTGCTCCCCAAATGCTCTGGGAGACTGATTTGAGTAATAATAAAACTCCAGTCTCCTACACAACCAGCTCTGTATGAATTACTCTTTCTTTATTGCAGTTCCCCTGTCTTGATAAATTGGCTCTGTCTAGGCCGCAGGCAAGGTGAACCTGTCGGGCAGTTACAAGCAGAGGAAGCTCTGCTTGGTGTTGGACCTCTGTCTTCTTCAACCCTCAGTCATCAGAGTCCCTGCTTCTCAGGCATTGCAGACTCCAGGGTTTACAGCAGTGTTCCTCTATGTCCTCAGGCCTTTGGACTCAGACTGAATGACACCACTGGCTTTCCTGGATGTCCACCTTGCAAAGGGCAGATTAAGAAAATTTGCTGATTCCATAATCGTAAGCTTAAGCAATCATCCTGCCTTGGCCTCCCAAAATGCTGGGATAACAGGCGTGAGCCACCATGCCAGGTCAGCCACATGGCTTTTATCTCAACCAGTCAACTGCTGTTGTAGTGAGAATGCAGCCAAAGAAAGTGCATTAAAAAAGACTGTGGTTATGCATCAATAAAACTTTATTATCACAAACAATTGGCCAGCCCACAGCCCATAGTTTGACAGCTATAGTTCTAGATATCCACAGCCATTGTTATAGCATATGCATGATACATCTTTGTAAGGAGAAAACTGAATGTTGGTGCTTAGAAGTTATGAGGTGGAAATTAAAGAAACAAAAATAAAATTAAAAAGAAAAAAAAATGCTTTCCTGTATTAGGCTGACTTATCCCAGAGGCAGCAACAGGCACAGCCCAGACCCAGGAAGAGCCTCAATAAACACTATCTGAGAAGCTAGGACACAAAGGAATGTGCTCTGGAGACTCTCCCAGTACTCCCTCAACATAGGTAGGAGAAAAAAAAATTTTCCTTTCTCTTATGGTACAAGTTTATAGATTCATGTTCTCTGTGACTAGTAATTTTAAGTATTCTATTTTATCTCAGCCGTACAGTGAAGGTCATGAGCTATCTGAGCAGGCCTGAACTACAGCCACTTGGGTGCCATAGTGAAGGTTATGAGATAAGCCCATGCAAGGCAAGAGAGCAAGACTAGATAACAGCCATCTGGGCCACATAGCAAGATGTCATATGTAATCCTGAGTTATGCACCTGTCACAATTTGACTAACTGCCTTTGTTTTGCCTCTGTATCCTTGCTTTTGCTTCACACCACTGTAGGCTTGTTTCAGGCTAGCCAACTCCCTTTTTGAAGTGTGTAAAAAGGTCAAGTGCTGTCTTTGTTCTGGGCCCAGTCTCTGAATGATAATCCACTGGTTCTGAGTGCACTGAATAAAATCCTTCTGCTTTACCCTGTGGCGTCTCTGGTCCTCCTTATTCTTGAAACACTTAATTGTCAGGATTCTATCAACCAGACATTACTGTTTGCTCCAGGCAACGTTTACAAAGCATGAGAAGCTTGTAAACCAATGAGTAACTTCATAGCTAGATTTAGGAACTTCCTGAAAAAAATCTATGTATTATATATAACATCAGATGATTTTATTGGATAACCAACCTACTTCTGAGGATAATTGATACTTTAGAGCAGCAAACACTATTGTTTATTACATGAATTCTTCATTCTTCAAGACTCATTTCAAAATTTTCCATTGCAAGCCAAGCCCAAGCTACCATACCCAGCGTTGCCCACATTTAATCCAATACCCACCTCAAAAGACCTGTCTGAAAGCATGTGAACCTAGAACAGTGTTCGGGCCAAGACTTAAGGAAATCTCATAGCAGAAATTGCATTTTGTTATTTTTTCTCTGTGCTATTCTGCCTTGCAAAATCTAACTGCCCTGACCTCCTCAAGCTCCGTGTTTTATCTCTTGAACTCAAGGAGACCTCTGTGCTCTGGTTGTACCACAATTTCCTAAAGAACCCTAACCTGGGGCACTCTCTCCCAGGGCTCAGCTGTAGCTGTTCGTTTCTAATCTCTGAGAGGTGCCTTCCTGTGCTAATGTCTCACTTGTGCGGGTGGGGAAATTGTTTAGTATACTTTTTGTTTTTCTAATTTTTTCAGGTGCTCTCATTCTGGTAAACTTTTCATATCCATGAGAACTAAGCTCTGATTTTTTTATCTTGCCCAAATTCCTATCTAAGAGGTCTGGAGAATCATGTCCTACAATCCATAAATTCTCATCAGATGAATTTCATTTAACCCTGTATATTGTGACTTACTTTCAAGTCCGACTCTGGCATAACAATACAAGACAAGGAAAAAATTAAAATATTTTACCCCAAAACATGTTTCTTTGCCATACCTTGAATTGGCTCTGCAAAGCTGTCTTTTGTGGGAGAAAATTTGCATCTCTAAAGAATCTCTATTAACATAGCTACATCTTTTTCTTCCAGACCCTCCCAATCCTAAAAAGATTAACTAAGAGTCTAGCATCTTTTAAAGATCTGACTAGGAAACATTTGTCATCTATTGTCTCTAAGGGCAGCCACTGTAAGATTTCAAAAGAACCTTGATCTCCCTAAAATGTATAAAACCAAGCTGCACCCAGACCACCTTGGGCACATGTTCTCAGGACATCCTGAGGGCTGGGTCACAATCCATGGTCACTCATGTTTGACTCAGAATAAATCTCTTCAAATATTTTACAGTTTGACTCTTTTCATCAGCATCCAGAAGAATTCCGGATATTTAATTGGGAGTGTTAGGTTAGGTTGAAATTTCATTCAACTTCAAGATTAAGGGTGGGACGTGAATGGGGTTGGGATTTGTATTTGCTTAAATGTTCTGATTCCCATTTTTCATTTTCTTTCCATATGAGGTTTTACATGATGGCTATTTTGGTCTAAGCACTTTGTACACAGGGTGGATGACAAAGAATTTGACCAAAACCTTTTCTGTCACTGCAGAAAAGTGAAATTTCTTCAATGAGCAGCATCATATGTGTGTGTGGGTGGGGGGAAAAATGTATTTGGGAGTAGCCATGTATCCTTGAATTTTTTCTTCCATGAAAGGTCCTGAATGTCACTTCCTTTCCATATCTTTTCACCACATCATCTCCAAAGACAGCATTTCATTCTTTTTTACAGCTGACTCCCCCAAATTTGTCAAGTTGTTTCTGGAAAGGGTTGCTGATACAGAACCTAAGAGAGGGTTCTTGGATATTGCACAAGAAAGAATTTGAGGCGAGTCCATAAAGTGAAAGCAAGTTTATCAAGAAAGTAAAGGAATAGGCCAGGCTTGGTGGCTCACGCCTGTTATCCCAGCACTTTGGGAGGCCAAGGTGGGCAGAGCACAAGGTCAGGAGTTCGAGACCGATCTGGCCAACATAGTGAATACAAAATTCTACTAAAAATACAAAAAAAATTAGCCAGGTGTGGTGGTGTGTGCCTGTAGTCCCAGCCACTTGGGAGGCTGAAGCAGGAGAATCAAGTGAACCTGGGAGGTGGAGCTTTCAGTGAGCCAAGATCGTGCCGTTGCACTCCAGCCCAGGTGACAGTGCGAAATTCTGTCTCCAAAAAAAAAAAAAAAAAAAAAAGAAAAGTAAAGAAAGAAAGTAGAGGAATAAAAGAATGGCTGCTCCAGAAGCAGAGCAGACCTGAGGGCTGCTGGTTGCCCATTTTTATGGTTATGTCTTGATTGTATGCTAAACAAGGGGTGGATTATTCATGCCTCCTCCTTTTAGACCATATAGGGTAGCTTCTTGAAGTTGTCATGGCATTTGTAAACTGTCACAGTGCTGGTAGGAGTGTAGCAGCGAGGACAACCAGCAGTCATTTTTGTGGCCATCTTGGTTTTGGTAGGTTTTGGCTTCTTTACTGCAACTTGTTTTATCAGCAAGTTCTTTGTGACCTGTATCTTGTACTAACCTCCTATCTCATCCTGTGACTTAGAATGCCTGACCTCCTGGGAATGCAGCCCAGCAGGTCTCAGCCTTATTTTACCCAGCCCCTACTTAAGATGGAGTTGTTCTGGTTTGAACATCTCTGACAAAGTGAGCAGCACCCTGAAACCTTCCAGTTTCATCTTAGTAGTCAATGATCTGATATTCAAGATACCTTTATGACTATTTTTGCAGTTCATGTAGATTTTCTATTTTTAGGATTATATTGGGTCAAGCTTTGGACTGTTTTTCCCATCCTTGCCTTACTTTTTGCTTTGTTTTTGAGACAGGGTCTCTCTCTGTTGCCCAGGCTGTAGTGCAGTAGTGAAATCATAGCTCACTGCAGGTCAGACTCTTGGATTCAAGCAATCCTCCAGCCTCAGCCTCCTGAGTGGCTGGAAGTACAGGCATGCGCCACAACATTAGGCTAATTATTGTTTTGGATGAGGGGAGAGATGTGGTTTCACTATGTTACTCAGGCTGGTCTCAAAATCCAGGGCTCAGATCCTCCCACCTTGGCTTCCCAAAGCCCTAGGATTATAGGTGTGAGCCACTACATCTGGCCTTCATCCTCCTTGAATATTGTATAGAAACCCCTAATCCTCTGCCAAAGACTTTTGCAGATACTGTGTGCAAGCTTAGGAGATGGCTCCTCCAGAATTTTTTTTTTTTAATTTTTCTTCATTCAAATTATTTGAAGTTCACGGTGTTATTTTTTTCTTACACATTATACTGAAGGAATAGGGTTTCCCTGGTTTTATTTTATCTATTAATTTTATCTATTGACCTGTAAAATTTGTTTTGGAGGTTGTGTTAAAAGATACGGGTTTAGGTGGCAATCATTACATTGGCCTCCTGCAATTCTATTTTAAAACCTAGTTTGATTTGAAGTCCTGTAAACCACAAATAACTTGGTGTTGCTTTGAGAATATATAGATACCTCTAGTATTCCTTTTAGCTCTTCAATGTTCTCAGAAATTATTCACTTATAATAAACTTACTTCTGAGAAATATGCATCCTTTAGATGTCATAATATCTTTACCCTTCTAACAGCAAAAAATGGATCTCAACAAACAAAATAGTATGCACACGCTTTTCTTATAACGGAATGATTAAGTATCACTACGCAAATTTAATAGTCCTGAAACATAGACATATAAAGTGGTCATTTTCTTACTCTTCTGTTTATTGACTAACATGTTACTGATGCAATTTTCTCTCTATTTTCTTCGAATCCTTTCCACCAAGCAGAGTTTTTAATGCACATTGATCATGAATGTAGAGTAATTTCTGGGGTTGTCTTCAGCATCCACATATGCATGTTCTTTAAATATACTTTCTATTTCAGAAAGTAACACACCAAATACGACACTCTAACACCTTGAAAACTCCAGCTCCCAGTTGGGTACGGTGGCTCATGCCTGTAAACCCAGTACTTTCAGAGGCCAAGGCAAGAGGATCACTTGAGGTCAGGAGTTGGAGACCAGCCTGGGCAACATGGTAAGACCCTGTCTCTACCAAAAATACAAAAAAAATTAGCCGGATATGGTAATGCATGCCTGTACTCCCAGCTACTCAAGAGGCTGAGGTGGGAGGATTGCTTGAGCCTGGGAGGTACAGGCTGCAGTGATCTGAGATCACACCACTGCATTCCAGCCTAGGTGACAAAATGAGACCCTGTCTCAAGTTAAAACAAAACAGAAAAAAACTCCAGCTCTCTGACAATGAGCTAGCATGTATGCCCTGCCAACATCCTTCATTGTTAAAGATGTTTAAATGGTTGCCAAAACTGAACGTATTGAAGAGGCAAATTCTGCATGCAATTTAAAAAAAAAGTATTACATTGCTTGCATTCAGCTGTAAGGAGAGAGTTGCTGAGGTTGTGAAAAAGTTTACACTTTCAAGGCTCTTTTCATACAGTGTCAGTAATTTGCATGATTAAATGTAATGGGTTTCTGGTAATATTCCTATGGAGCAAATATGAATACAACTTTGCATTGCTAGTTAGGTTAATCTCTTCTGGATATCCCCCATAGAGAGCCAGAGGCAAGTGTGTTAAAAGCTCTTTCTATGTAAGGAGGCAATCTGAATTCTGTGCATCTCCTAATGATCTTCCAAATGAAATTGTATTCTTAGCCTTTAAATGGGTTCTGTGTTTTTGTCAGTCCCATGTATCATAGAGGTAAATTTGGCTCATGCTCTAAAAAAAATCAGTCATGGGATTTGAAAAAGAGACATGCTTTAATGCTCTTTGATATCCTAGTTTTAAAAATGATATCTTCTTCAGGAAAATAATCTGTTCTAGATAATTAACTTTTACATGCTATTAACACTTGTTGACCCTGGTTTCTCAATAAAAGGCATTAATCCTATACAATTGGAGATTCATTCTACTTGTTTGCATATTACTTTTTTTGAAGATGATCTGTTTCTGATTTATAATTTCCAATTTGTCCATCCATCAAGTTGAGCATTCAAATCTAGACGATTTCCCATACCATTGATCTACCACACTCCAAGAATTAATCATGCATGCAAATGTTATCTAGACTTCACTACTCTCTTTTCTTTCTCTGATGACTTTGTATGAGATATATAAGAGGAAATTCTTAGAAAAAAAAAGAAACCCAGAGTCACACATATCAAATGACCAAAGAAGCTGCTTCTAGAAGTGTGCATTTATTTTTTAATAACCAGAAATGGTATTTTAACAATCCTTTTATGATTATTTTTCTAAAATGTTATGTTTCTATGGAAGACATTATGAAATACATATTGCAATATTAATTTTTCAACATGTACACATGTGTGTATAATACACAAATATAGGCATGTGTGTATATATACTTGTATATGGACATATATACTATATATGTATGTGTGTTTGTATACATATATACTTATTGTGTCACAAACAAGGCATATTTGTGAAACAACAAAGCACACTCATAAACTTTGGAGAATGCTGCCAACAATTTCCCTTCTCTCCTCTTCTGAAATCTTCACTACCACCTCATCTAGGTCCAAGAAGAAGGCTGCCCTGTTTCTTTCTCTGACTTTTCCTCTACCATGTGAAGAGAATGGTTTTCTATGTCTTAGTCACTTGCTCAGGTAAACAATCAAGAGACTCTATTCTGCCTTTACAGGATGGCTCTCTCAGCATTGGAATCATGGAGGAGCAGGTGTTCAAGGTACCCATACAAGAGAAGGATGAGAAAAGAAGTCCTTGGAGTGAGATATTCCTGAGAAGAGGCTAGAAAAACACCTCAAGAGTCAGAACAACATACTAATCACATGGCAACATAGTTTGAATCCAAGCAAGGGGCTCAAGGGGTGGGCTATTCTGCCCTATTAATGGCTAGAGAAAGGTAGGGTAAATCTTTGCATGCAGCATTGCAATCTTATGAATGGAAAATCCACATAATCTCATTATTGTCATGTTTGTATTAAAGCAGAGTCTCTCAAATGAGACCAATCTCCAGTATGATGTGTTCCTTCCATACACCAGTATATTAGGATTTCTCTACCTTGTTACTGATAAGGACAGGAGACAGGGAAATACTGAGTAGTGAAAGAGATCAAATGAAATAATGAAATCCACAGGCAGACAGCCCGGGCGGCGCCTTGAGCCTAGCTAAAAGTTGACCCTAAAGGCAGACAGCCCAGGCGGCGCCTTGAGCCTAGTTAACAAGTTGACCCCGGACCCAACCGATAATGTTATCTATAGATTTCAGATGTTGTATAGACAAGCATTGTGAAAGTCCCTGTCTTGTTCTTTTTCTGTTCTAAATTACTAGTGCTTGCCATATATCTCTCAAACTTCCTGAGCCCAGTATAAACATATCCCTCCATATATCCCTCAACTTACTGGGCTCATCCCACTACATGTCTCCCCACCATATATCTCTCAATTCAAAGACTACCATATATCTCAACTTTAGAAAGACACCACCTGGAAAGTCCCCGATAAGAGCACAGTCATTTGTGAGAGCGCGGGAACCAATAAAAAAACTGCTAAATGTATAGACTTAAAATGTTAACCAATTGTAATGCTGTAACCTAGAGAATTCCCTCGTTCCTCTGCAACTTTACAAGTCCTGTTTACATTAGGCTATAAAAGGCAAGCGCACGCATTGTTCAGGGCCCTCTTGTATGTTGTAAAACGGAGGGACCAAGTTCGAACTTGCATTAAAGATCCTTGCCGCTTGGCTTTGACTCTGGTCTCTGGTGGTCTTCTTCGGGGAATAAAAGGTCTGGGCATAACAGTAGAAGAAGGCAGTTCCCCAGCAAAGGTCCCACCCTCAAGCCTGGATACCTGCAGGCTTTTCTGTTTGAGAACAGGTATTTCTGTTTTTGTGCCCCAAAAGTTGCTTTTGACCTGCCATGCCCCCTATCCTGTACCCATATAAACCCTGAACCTCAGGATCCAGAGGCAGACGAGATGAGGCGACAAGCAGATGAATAGCAGAACGGCATGGCAGAGAAAGAGAAGGAAAGGAATGTCTGAGGGCTGAGGGGAGTTCAGCCGGGGGTGGTTAAAGACGAGTTCGCCAGCCAAACTCCAGGGGAAGATCATCTTCCCACTCCATCCCCCTTCCAGCTCCCCATCCATCCCACTGAGAGCCACTTCCACCATTCAGTAAAAAGTCTGTGTGTGACCCAATTCTTCCGGGATGCTGGACAAGAGTTCAGGATACAAAAAGCTGTCACACTGGCCCTCTGCCATTGCAGAAAGGCAGAGGGGACATTGAGCTGGTTAACACTTAAGCCATCTGCAGACAGCAGATCTAAAAGATCATTGTAACACTGAGGCCACAAGCATCCACCTGTAGACACTACCATGGGGCCAGAGCCCAAAGCACTTGCCCCAGCTCCTGCACCTGCCTGTCTGTGTGCTCCCCCTCCCGTAGGTGTTTGAGCTCATAGCAGTCAAAGAGAGAGCTGCACCCCTGTTGCATGACCTGCAAGGAGGGCCAGTGAACTCTCCTGTCTCATTACTATCAACATTTGGGGCCAGATGATTTTTTGATATGGTGTACTGTCCCGTGCAATGTAGGATGTTGAGCAGCATCCCTGGTCTCCACCCACTGGATCCGAGGAGCAACTACCACCCACAAATTAGGACAACCCTAAAAGTCACCAGATATTGTCAAATGCCTGGGAGACAGGCAGAAATTGCCCCCATTTGAGAATGACTCACAAAGAGACAGGCAGATACACACACACACACACACACACACACACACACACAAACTTACCTTTTGTTATACACAACTAACATAAAAATAGATAAAATTGTATAACGAACTCATTTTATCCTTCAGTTACCAATGCACGTTTTTCTACACATGTATCCACTAACCCCCATCCATATTATTTATGTATTTACATATTCATTTATTTAGTCAGGGCTGGGGACACAGCATCTCTCACTCTGTTGCCCAGGCTGGAGTGCAGTGGTGCAATCACGGCTCACTGCAGCCTCAACCCCTCTGGCTCAAGTCATCCTCCTGCCTCAGCCTCCTGAGTAGCTGGGAACACAGGTGCCTACCATAACACCTGGCTAATTTTAAAATTTTTTGTAGAGATAGGGTCTTACTCTGTTACCCAGGCTGGTCTGAATGACCCGAGGCTCAAATGCTCCTCCCTCTTCATCCTTCTAAATCACTGGAATTACAGGTGTGAACCACTTCACTGGGCCCTACCCTATTTACTGAAGCAATTTCTACCTACCACATGATTTCACCTGTAAATATTTTGATATTAATCTCAAAAAAATGAGAACTCTTTTAATATGTAACCACACTATCATTCTAAATATTAACAATGTGTAAATATTAATTATTAAATATAATTCAATATTTCCATAATCTAGCAAGTATTTTGATTGCCCGTATAGTATCAAATATATGTATACTACTAATCTGTTTCAGTTGGAATCCAATTAAAGTCTACATATTGCATTATTTGATATAGCTTTTAAGGTCTCTTTAAATATTTAGAATCTCTTTTTATTTTCTTTTCTGGCAATGTAGTTGTTTTTTAAAAGACCATTTATCCTGCAGATTTTATCCAGTATGAAATTTGTTCATTACATATGCAGGGAAACCTTACCTTTTTCTTTTGTTTTTAAATATTTTTCGTAGTTAGCAGTAGAGGCTTGAACATGTACAGGTTTTTTTTTTTTTAATCAAAAACACTTTATAGGTATATACCATCACCAAGATTGCCTCTCTTTTTGTTGAACAACCATCAATGATCATTACTTAGAAATCCATTATTATATTCTTTATTTGGCTTCAAGATGGTGAAATTCCAGTTCTTTTCAGTCTATTAGCTGGATTATTTCTATAACGAGAAATGTCCTGGAACCATACAAAACAGATGGTATAGCTGGCTTTTTCTTTACCTTTATATAGCAACCTTAAAAGATGATCAGTGTAATAGGTTATAAATGTAACAGGTCCATTTATGCACCAGTTCATGGCTGACAAAATATGTTGGTATTAGAAGGGTAGAACTGCCAGAACAAAATACCATGAACTGGGGGGCTTATGCAACAGACATGTACTTTCTCACAGTTCTAGAGCAGGTAAGTCCACGAGCAGGGTGTTTGCCCATTTGGTTCCCCATTGAGTGCTCCTTTCTTGGCTTGCAGATGGCTGCCTTATTGTCACAGAGAAAGCTCTGATGTCTGTTCCTCTTCTTATAAGGACACTAATCACATCATGGGGGCAAGAGCTTCATAATCTCATCTAAACATGATTATCTCTGAAAGGCCCTATCTCCAAAGGCCATTCCATTGGGAATGAGGGTGTATTAGCCTGTTCTCATGCTACTAATAAAGACATACTCAGAACTGGGTAATTTATAAAGAAAAAAATAGGTGTAATGAACTCACAGTTCCACATGGCTGGGGAGGCATCACAATAATGGTTGAAGGTGAATGAAGAGCAGAGTCATGTCTTACATGGCAGCAGGCAAGAGAGCATGTGCAGGGGAACTCTCATTTATAAAACCATCAGATCTCATGAGACTTATTCACTAGCATGAGAACAGCACAGCAAAGATCCACCTCCATTATTCAATTACTTGCCCCAGGTCCTCCCACAACACGTGGGAACTATGGTAGCCACATTTCAAGATGAGATGTGGGTGGGGACACAGCCAAACCATATCAGAGGACTTCACTGTATGCATTTTAGGAGGGACCCAAACATTGAGCCCATAGCAATGCTGTATAATAAGCCATCTTGACACCCAGTGACTTCTAAAAAGATACTGATTCCCACTCATTTCCTGTGTTTCTACCAGAATTAGGCTGTGGAATTAGCTGCCCTAGACTTGGGCTTGATTTCAAGCAACAGATTACTTCCAGGGTGAACCCACATAGCTCCTACCTACTTGAAACAGTGGACTATGTCTTCTTATTACAGCAATGGCAGAATTACAGGAGGGCAGGTTTTACTGTGAAAGTTCACTTCAAGCAACTTTATTTGTGTCACATTTAGTAGTATCCTGTCTATATTAAACAAGGTATAGAAAATATGATTAGGAATAGAGTTTATTAGAGCCCAAATCTCGGAATAGCCACCTAGCAAACAGACTCCAGAGAAACAGGGCCAGTGCTCTGAAGTTAAAAGTTAAGAGCTTGGGCTGGGAGCAGTGGCTCACACCTGTAATTCCAGCACTTTGGGAGGCTGAGGTGAGCAGATCATGAGGTCAGGAGTTCAAAACTAGCCTGGCCAATATGGTGAAACCCTGTCTCTACTAGAAAAAATACAAAAATTAGCCAGGTGTGGTGGTGCGCACCTGTAGTCCCAGCTAAATGGGAGGCTGGGCAGGAAAATCACTTGAACCCAGGAGTCAGATGTTGCAGTGAGTCGAGATCCCACCACTGCACTTCAGCCTGGGTGACAGTGAAACTTCATCTTAAAAAAAAAAAAAAAAAAAGTTAAGATCTTGTTTATATAGGCATAAAAACAAAATAAATTTAGTAGGATTATACCATATTCTAGACAAAGCTTGTTTATGAGTTACAATAATTTAACTAGTGACAGTTTGGTTTTTTTCTCTGTACAGCTTATTTTCTTTTCTTTACAGCTTGTTTTCATTTCCTTTCCAAATTAAAAGAATATATTTAATTTTCCAGCTCACACAATGTGATAACCATGAAGCCTCTGTGTGAAGAATGTAAGAAGAAAGTTAATCTATAATGAAGATCTACAGTGAACAGGGAAGGAGGGTTCCCTGGAGCCCTTTAAATGTACAATAGTTTACAAAACATTTCAGTTAAGGAGATGGCTTAATCCATAATCAGAGATGCAAAAGTCACAGTTGCCTAAGTTACCCTGCCTGTCACATGATTTAGTTCCTCTACTCACATGCCTTTAAGTCTAAAAATAAAATAAAATTTCAGGCTGGGCGCAGCAGCTCATGCCTGTAATCTCGACACTTTGGGAGGGCGAGGCAGGCAGATTACTTGAGGCCAGGAGTGCCAGACCAGTCTGGCCAATATAGTGAAACCCTGTGTCTACTAAAAATGCAAAACATTCGCCGGGCATTGGGGTGAGTGCCTATAATCCCAGCTACTCAGGAGGCTGAGGCAGGAGAATCGCTTGAACCCTCAAGGCAGAGGTTGTAGTGAGCCAAGATCATGTCACTGCACTCCAGCCTGTGCAATAGAGCAAGACTCTATCTCAAAAAAATAAAAATAAAAAAATAAAATTCCAATGGTTTAGATCTTTGAATTACATATTTTCGAATTCCACTGGACAAAGCAAGTTTCATGGCCAAACTAACATCAGTGTAGATTTCGAAGAGAGAAGTTAGTATCTGCTTACATAACATTTCTAAACTCTAATAATTCTTACAACCCAATAAAAGTGAAGTTTAAATTTTTTTAATGTTTTTCTCTGGGGTTGGGGGAGGATAGGTATATCATTATTAACCCTTTTAAATCTGCTTTGATCCACTGCAGTCATTATCCTTGTTTCGAATTGTCTGGTTCTTGGTCATCTTTGCTGATGTTGAGAGTAACCTGGAAACTAGTTTTTCCCTGTAGGATGTTAGTGGACATGATGAAAATAAACTTGCTTGAAGTATGGGTTCCTTCCTATTTGAGAAGTCCTTTAGACTGACCCCAGTCATGTTTAAGAGCCTTCTTTCTTTTCGCTGTGATCCAAGGCTATAGGTTTTTCCTGCAGATTTCTTCATGCTATAACAATGGTTAACTGGAGTTTCTGCTTTCTTCAGCCAAGAAGAGAAAGAGAAAGCAGCAATGGGCACAGGTAGGTGGATCAACTGAAGAAATGAGTTTGAGACCAGCCTGGCCAGTATGACAAAATGCCATCTCTACCAAAACAATATTAAAAATTAGCTGGGCGTGGTGGTGCATGCCTGTAATCTCAGCTACTCAGGAGGCTGAGGCAGGAGAGTCACTTGAACCCAGGAGGCAGAGGTCGCGGTGAGCTGAGATCCTGTGACTGCACTCCAGCCTGGTCAACAGAGCAAGACTCCATCTCAAAAATAAATAAATAAATATTTAAAAAAACAAAATAAAAAGGAGGAGAATAAGATAAGAGAATGAGAATAACATAGGATTATACAAGACAGGTAAAATCATGGTGTTGTTTGGTGCCTTCCTGGGTGTTTTGTGTGTGTTTGGAAATCTAGCTCTACTTGCAATTCTCAAAGAAATACCCCCTGCAAAAAAATTAAATAACAACCACCACCAAATATTTTCAAGTGCCTTGAGTATGAATCCCCTTAGTAAATAATGCCTAAAGAGAAATTTAGCAATTTCAGCAAAGAAAAACTGATTTTTTTTTATGAAAAATAACTTTTTACTTTAAAAAGTTAATTTGATTATTTTTATATTTTCAAGCTATTTCCAATTTTGCAATTACAGAGAAAGGAATAACAGCGGTCTTAATAATCTTACTTACAGATAGGAATTTCCCATATTAAAAAGCAATTAGGCAGCCACTTTAAAACATTAACTGAAAAGAAATAATTGAATATTATTATAGAAAAAATTAACTGCTATTTATTTATGCTAGCAGTTTATTTCTAGACAAATAATACACAAATGAAAGTTTAAACAGAATATGCACAAACACACCAACTTATAAAAATTCACAATATACACAAAGCTGATTAATAAAGCAAAATAGAGTAATCGGTGATAGAATGCTTCCAAAGGTAAATGAGACTATATTACTGGAAGATATAAAGATTAGAGTCTACCAAAAACATAGGTTAGTAAGAGAGAAAGGGACAGTGTTTGGATGCACAACAGTGAAAAGGAGGTCTGAATATGGTATTTGAAGTTGAAAGAATGTATAACAGGATTGTTTGACAGGGACAAGAAAAACTGATTTAAACAATAAATGTAGTAGATTCATTTTAATATGGTTACACATTATTTTGCTTTAAAAAATGCTTGCTTCAAAAAATACAAAAGCTTCCCTAGCATTTATATCACTCTCTGCTGCAGTTTGTATGTTTGCCCTCACAAACCTCATATTGAAATGTGATTGCAGTGTTGAAGATGGAGCATAATGAGAGGTATTCGGGTCATAAAGGTGGGTCCCTCATGAACAGATTAATGTCTTTCCTGGAGGACAGAGGAGTGAGCTCTTCTGCATTCATTCCCACTAGAGCTGGTGGTTAAAAAGAGCCTGGCATTTCCCCCTCTTTCTCTCATTTCCACTGTTTTCCTGTGATCTCTGCACACATCAGCTCCCCTTCCCCTTCCACCACTACCTAAGGCCTCCCCCAAAGCAGATGCTGGTGAAATGACAGAAGTTCCCTCATCCCCCTAAGGGCATGTGATGGCCTGCGGCTGGCTTCTGGGCCCTGCAGCTCAAATCCCTAGGGGGAGTATGCAGATGAGCAGGTCGTGCATGGACTCTGACCCCACAGCAGCCTGTAGGGTTGAGTGTTTACAGCTGCAGAAGCCCCGGGGGCGTGTGTTACAGAGTGCTCTTTCACTTTAGCTATCTGGCCTCAGGCTGGGCACAGTGGCTCATGCCAGTAATCCCAGCACTTTGGGAGGCCAAGGTGGGCAGATCATCTGAGGTCAGGAGTTTGAGACCAGCCTGGCCAACATGGTGAAACCCCATCTCTACTGAAAATACAAAAATTAGTCGGATGTGGTGGCATGCGCCTTAGTCCCAGCTACTAGGGAGGCTGAGGCAGGAGAATCACTGGAACCCGGGAAGTGGAGGTTGTAGTGTGCCGAGATGGTGCCACTCACTCCAGCCTGGGTGACAGAGAGATACTCCATCTGAAAAAAAGAAAAATCCTCCTCAATCTTTGACAAGATTCACATGATTCCCATTGGCCAACTATATTAGTTTGTTCTCACACTGCTGACAAAGACATACTTGAGACTGGATAATTTATAAAGGAAAGAGTTTAATTGGCTGTGTCACAGTTCAGCATGGCCGGGGGCTTCAGGAAACTTACAATTGTGGTGGAAGGAGAAGCAAAGGAGAACTGCTGAGCAAAAGGGGAAAAGCCCCTTATAAAACCAATGGATTGAGTGAGAACTCACTATTTTGAGAACGGCAGCATGAGGGAACCACCCCCATGATTCAATCACCTCCCCCAGGTCCCTCCCATGACACATGGGGATTATGGGAGCTACAATTCAAGATGAGATTTGGGTGGGGACACAGACAAAGCGTATCACCAACCAAGTTGCTATTTAACTTCCTATGGCTGTAATCCAAAATTTCTTCATGATCAGATCTCCCTCTCATGAAACCATCTATCCAGATGGTCACAGGCCTTGCCCTCAGCTATTCATTATACAGGATGGAAATGAATAAATGAAGCCATACGAAGGCAGAACACACCAGCAACAGGTACTGATCTCGCCATACAGCTCTCTCCAGCCATTGTCCTTGCTAAGATGTAAGCAAGTGCGGTTTTGTTGTGGTGTATATTTGACATAAGCTGTTATTCCACTTCTGTTTATCCTTCTTGAGATAATAGATTTGTTAAGCCTAAGTATGGCTTACTATTAATAAAAATATGTGTTCCTGACCATCATTAAGAATAAGAATATATTTTTAGGATTTAGAACTTCAAAATACATTTTGGTTTTTTTAATTGCCAGTTAATACTTTATCAACAAATACACAAATCAAAGATACACATCTAGTGAAGAGTTTAAGTAAAATTTAAAAAGCATATACAAAATTTCAGAGGAATTTAAGTATATTAAAAATCATTTAATGGTGAATATATAAAAAAGACATATATATTGAAGGGGTGGCCTGCCCCTCAACACCTGTGGGCCTTTCTCGTTAGGTGGAACGAGAGACTTGAGAAAAGAAATGAGACACAGAGACAAAGTATAGAGAAAGAAAAAGTGGGCCCAGGGGACCGGTCTCTGAGTTCCCTCAGTATTTATTGATCACTATCTTTACCATCTTAGAAAAAGGGAAGTGGCAGGATATTAGGATCATCTTAGGGAGAAGGTCAGCAGTAAGACATATGAATAAAGATTTCTGTGACATGAATAAGTTTAAGGAAAAGTGCTGTGCCTTGATATGCATATGTAAACATCTCCATAAACCTTTTTAGTGAATAAAGAGCAGCATTGCGCTAGCAAGTCCCACCTTTCGCCCTAAGGCGGTTTTCTCCTTTCTCAGTAAACAGAACATACAATTGGGTTTTACACTGAGATGTTCCATTGCCCAGGGACGGGCAGGAGACAGATGCTTTTCTCTGTCTCAACTGCCAAGAGACCTTCTTTCCTCTTATACTAGTCCTCCTCAGCACAGACCCTTCACAGGTGTCAGGCTGGGGGACGATCAGGTCTTTCCCTTCCCACGAGGTCATATTTCAGACTATCACATGGGGAGAAACCTTGGACAATACCTAGCTTGCCTAGGCAGAGGTCCCTGTGACCTTTGGCAGTGTACCTGTCCCTGGGTACTTGAGATTAAGAGAATGGTGATGACTTTTAACCAGCAGACTGCCTTCAGGCACTTGTTTAACAAAGCACACCCTGCACAGCCCAAAATCCATTAAATCTTGAGTCACCACAGCACATGTCTCTTTCAAGGACAAGGTTGGGGGTAGGGTCACAGATTAACATCATCTCAAATACAGAACAAAATGGAGTCTCTTATGTCTACTTCTTTCTATATAGACACAGGAACAATCTGATCTCTCTTTTCCCCACATATATCTAAATCTAATTTCAAGTCAACAGGTTTTCCAGGAAAAAAAAGGCCATTGAGAAAACATAATTTAGTGTATGTAGTCTCTGAATTCCGAATACTTTAATGTTGCCTCAAGGATTTTTCACCAATATCTAAAGTGATTATGTGTTCTCATTTCCACAGCAATTAATCTACATTTTAATTTAGATAATTTCAAAGAAATATGCCTCTCTTGAGAATCTTAAACTAATAATTGCCTGAATTGTTTTTGTTGGTTCTGATAACACCAAGGTAAGAACAAGACTTTATAAGAAGTGGTCAAATTTTTGACTGAGGCTGGGTGCTGTGGCTCATGCCTATAATCCCAGCACTTTTGGGAGACTGAGGCAGGTGGATCACCTGAGGTCAGGGGTTCAAGACCAGCCTGGCCAATATGGTGAAACCCCGTGTCTACTAAAAATACAAAAATTAGCCAGGTGCGGTGGTGTATGCCTGTAGTCCCAGCTACTCGGGAGGCTGAGGCACGAGAATCACTTGAACCTGGGAAGTGGAGGTTGCAGTGAGCTGAGATCGCACCACTGTACTCCAGCCTGAAAGACAGAGTGAGATTCCATCTTAAAAAAAAAAAAATTTTTTTTGTTGAGTGAATATGACAGAACTGTTATTTAGAAGGCTTCCCCTTCCCATTTACCACTTAAAAAAATTAACACAGATAGTACAAGTTAAGAAGAAACAGGGGGAGGAGGAGGAAAAATAAGACATGGAAAAGGAGGCCAATGATTTTCTTACTGAAATTATTTTGAAATCTATCTACATTAGTTCATCCACTTTGCATCCATTGTTAGTCATAGGAAGCTGCAAATGCAGAGAATGTTTAAAACTGCCAGTTGAGCATGAAAAGCTGAAATAAATGAAACACATTGAGTTGTTTCACATGAAGTTTAAGCCCCCTGTGCTTTTCATTATGTACCCCAACAGGAACACAAAGGGACCCCATCCAGGGGAGCTTCACTCCTCCTCTGAGGTGTTGCAACTTGGCAACCGTTTCACTGAATGCATGTATCCATTTGAAAATGCAAAGTAACACTGTTTTGTTACAGGCACCTGCAAATGTGCTTTTTCTATCAAGAGAGTGGAAAACTTAATGGGCCTCCCAGAAGAGCAGTTTCCCCTTAAAGTGGAAAACATTCCTCTTTCACAAGCGTTCAATCAATAGTAATTTACTGAATAAGTGATGCGCAATTCAGGCAGAGCCGTGGACTCGGTAGCTCTCACAAACACAAACACAAACTGTCTTCTCTAAAGCACCTTCTACCCTCATAGGACAAACAGACATTGACAAATAAACTAACAAACAAATAATTAGGAAATTCAAACAGCTCTGCAGGGCTGCCATGGAGGTCTAGTTTGATAAAGCGCAAATAGCAAACCTGTGAATGGTGATAAACCGGAGACCTGAAGAACTGAAAGGATTTGATCATTCAAAGAGCAGCTGGAAAAGAATACTGGGTATACGAACAGCACATGAGGGCAGCTATGAGTACATACTTACATACACATGTAGTATATACATTTTATATACTACGTAAAACAATCATATATCTGAATTGTAACAGCTAATTATAGTGGGCTCCTTTTTAGTAAGGAATATTTTTTTAAATGTGCAGATGAAGTCCATAATTCCACCATACAACTACACCATCTTACGTATTTTAAAATATGAGTGGAACTCTCTGAAATGTTAATGTCTTGTCTTGCATCCTGGCCATGAGAGCAAAAGAGAACCCTGTCTGGTCTTCAAATGGAATTCAAATATAGGACATAACACAAGGAAATTCTTATGAAGAGTTTCACACACCATTTCAGTTGCTCTTAAGTTAAAAAAATAGAATGAATATATTCACTGTTACTTTTTTTTTTTTTTTTTTTGACATTATGGCAGATTCTGATCTTGCTGTTTAACATACTTTTTGTATATATTTGTATTGGTTCAGGTTACAGTTTTTAAAATTATATCCAGCCTCATTAAGTCTAATTATATTTACTTCTAACACACTGATTACTTTAACCTTATTACCTTTATTTTTTTTATTTTTATTTTTATTTTTTTTAAGTCAGGGGAGGTGGGCGGGAGACAGAGTCTCACTCTGTTGCTCAGACTGGAATGCAGTGGTGTGATCTCAGCTCACTGCAAGCACCACTTCCTGAGTTTAAGCAATTTTTGTGCCTCAACCTCCCAAGTAGCTGGAACTACAGATGCGCACCACCACACCCAGGTAATTTTTGTATATTAGTAATGATTGTGTTTCACCACATTGCCCAGGCTGGTCTCGAACTCCTGAGTTCAGGCAATCTGCCTGCCTCAGCCTCCCAAAGTGCTAGGATTGTATCTCTGAGCCACCATGCTTGGCTTTAAAAAATTTTTTTAATGTTTTTTGCCCAGGCTGGAGTGTAGTGGCATAATCATAGCTCACTGCAGCCTTGGACTGCTGGCCTCAGGCAATCCTCCACCACAGCCTCCTGAGTAGCTGGGACTATAGGCGCCTGCCACTGCATCCAGCTAATTTCTAATTTTTTTTTTTTTGGAAAGATAAGGTCTCATTATGTTGCCCAGGCTGGTCTTAAACTCCTAGCCTCAAACAATCCTTCCATCTCAGCCTCCCAAAGGATTACGGGCATGCACCACCACAACTGGCTAATTTTAATTTTTTTTTTTTTTTTTTTGTAGAGACAGGGTCTCGGTATGTTGCCCAGGCTGTTCTTACTACCTTTTGCAAATCTCACATCTCATTCCCCAGAAGGTCTCTTTTACTGATCCTTCAACAGCAAATACATTTTATCTCTTTTATTGATCTGGCTTTTAAATCACGTCATGTGCAAGATATTGTTCTGTGTAAACGAAATTGTCTCACTTAGTTTCTTTACCTGCCCTGGATAACAGGCACCACACTTTTCTCTGTTTTACAAATTGGGGTATTACAGCCCTACAAGGCTACGTAATTTTCCCGGTTTCATAGGTTGTTAACGACAGGATAGCTATTTGAACCCAGTAATTCCAATTCAATAGATCATCTGGAGTCACACTGTCTGGAATTGAAGCATGCCTCTACAACCTAAGAAAATATATCACCAGGAAAAGTAATTGTGCACAAATGAATAGGCAGATTTTAAGTAACCTTTTGGAGTTTTATTTTGAGCAAATACAGTATAGCAAAGGCATTTTTATTTGACATAATATTATACATATGTTAAAAGAAAAACCTTAGACAAATTAAATTTAAAGTGTTTAATTGAGCAAAGAAGAATTCATGGATGGGGCAGTTCTCAAACCAGAACAGATTCAGAGAGACTGAGCCTGCTAGAGGTCAAAGGTATGGACAAAAAAGGAAAGTGATACAGAAAATAAAAGCGAGGTAGACAAACACCTGGACTGATGAAAAGTCAGCATTTTGCTTTATTTGAACATGGTTTGAAAGGTGGCAGCCTTTGAGTGGCCAGAAATCAGTGACTGGCACAAGAGTGAGTTCCAGTCTGTTTACAGACCTAGTTAGGCTGCACTTCACTGTGGACAGAGACACCTTCAGGATGAGCTTAAAATATATACAGAGGCAGCTTTAGGTTATATTTAGTTTAACACTTAGAAGAATAAAATATTGATCTGTATGCATGAGATATTCACATAAAGTAGTTTAGTTCTTAAAACTGAATAATTTCTAAATAACATAATTTCACAATTCAAATAAAGATATGTCCCTAAATTTGGGAAATTGTTTTACAACCATTGTAAGAATTGTATTTTAAGCAAATTCAGTGACAGTTTCAACAACTCTGTTAACAAAATAGTCCATTTTAGGGGTTTGCAAAAAACTACTGGGCTAAAGAAACTGAGAAGGCATAACTATCTTTTCATATTCTGAATGTTTATAACTTCATTTTTCCTCCTGAATTATTTTCTATTTTTTGAACATTTTTCCTCAAATACTTGGATTTTTTTTTCCTGTTGCTTTTAGTCTTTTACATCAACGAATAAGTCCCTCTCCAGCTAAAGATTCTTGCATTATCTGCAGGGCTTAGTGGTGTCCTAAGTCTTGTCATAGGATGCTCAGGTGTTTTCATATTCTGCTGCACAGATCTCTGCCCCCAAACCACAGGTTCAAGTAAATGATATTCTTTGACCTACTGATTATTCTGGTCAGGCATCAAGAGAAAATTGCAAATTTTCCGTAGGTTCCATGTTCACGTGCATATGAAATAAACATGACTCTACAATTTATTGTGAGACTGTTTTCCTGCATTCATAAAATATGTATGTGACCCATCTCTCGAAGGATATCCGTGCAATGTTGACATGTCATTTTCTGTGCTGAAAGTCTCCTGTGAGAGCCTTTGTTTCAGCGCTTTCTAAGAACAGTTTCAATCTAAAGTTGTGCTGCTGATGTAGCCATTAAGACACTGCACTTGTTTGATGTTGCACGGATTCCGCAGAAAATTTGACGCAAAATAAGTGAGTTTAAGGAAATGGATACAGCGATACTTGCAGAAGAAAGAAAATAATTCTGAAATTGTGCGATAGCTCTTGGAAACATGCTTAGACCTGCACTGGGATTTCTCTATGTGATTGTAGCAAATAGAACCCAACTTCTGCTCACGTTCCTTATGAAGATTTCCCCTTTAGAGAAGTAGGACAAATAAGCATACTTTAGATTTATTTGTATATCAATAGATATGTTTGTAGAAGTGCAATACGCTTCTTTTCCAAAGTTTGCAGAAATCTACAAATATGAAAAATGGATTTGGCTGCATCACCCACACCTACAGTCACTTATCTGTGTGCACAAAACTCCCCTCTCTTGGCTATTTAGTGTCGTCTGTGTCCATTCGTGGACATCAGGATGGAAGAACTGATGACAAAGATACTTCTTTTTGTCTCCTGAAGGAGACACCCCTTCAGAGGAGGAAAACATGAATAGTCACCAGAAAACTGTTCTTCCCGCTTCCAGAAAACTTGGCATGTTCCTTGTATGAAACACATGGAAAAAATGTTCTTGTATATTTGAAAGGAAAATAAAAAATAAAATCTCAGGGCCCCAAAATCACCATGCCACAGGGAAAAGTTCAGCATGGAAACTGAGTCATGCAAAACAAATGCCTCCCATTATTATTTTTATTTTATTTTTTATTTTTTTGAGACGGAGTCTGGCTCTGTCACCCAGGCTGGAATGCAGTGGTGTGATCTTGGCTCACTGCCACCTCTGCCTCCCAGGTTCAAATGATTCATCTGCCTCAGCCTCCTGAGTATCCAGGACTACAGGCACGTGCCACCCTGCCCAGGTTATTTCTGTAGTTTTATAGAGGCGGGGTTGTGCCATGTTGGCCAGACTGGTCTCAAACTCCTGAACTCAGGTGATCCGCCGGCCTCTGCCTCTCAAAGTGTTGGGATTACAGGCATGAGCCACTGCTCCCAGCCCCATTTTGCTTTTAAACCCATCTTCAAAGGTAGAAGGCTGTATCCCTCTCCAGGGGGCCTTCCACACAATTTGCTCCATAAAAAATTCTTTGTGGGCCCCAAGAATTTGACCCTAAAGCAGATTTCTTTTGAATTTCACGCCAACAATGTTAATTAAGAGCTTATCTTCACAGATGTGGAACAAAGACAGGACTAGAAATCATCCCTCCACTCACTCCCAGACAAATGCATATTTGACTTCTTCCTTTACTCTATGTTTATTTTTATCTTATGTAAGATGCAGATTTACTGAGCATGAGATGAATGCATGATTGACTGCTCCTGTATCACCTCAAAATGCAACATGTGGATTCAGTGAGCGCTAACCAAAGCCTCAAGAATGTGACCATTCATCTCAATGCCTCCCCTCCCTCTTTTTTCTCTTTCTTCCTTCTTCTCCTGCCTGCTTTTTCTTCCTTTTTAATACTGAAGCCCTTAAAACCTCTTTTGGCAAAAGTGCAGGGCACACATCTTACTGTGGCTTCTGTCTCTTTTTTCTTGGGTGCATCCTCAAACTTGGCAAAATAAACCTCTAAATCAATTGAGACCCAGCTCAGACACTTCTTTGGTTTACATGGTAGCAAAATCCAGCTCAGTTGGCAGGTCATCCTACATCAAATAAACTCTGCCAGCCACACCTAGGGCAACAAAAGCCAGGACACACTGTTGCTTCAGTATCCAACATTCTGGAGGCGAAGGGAAATGCAGTACTGAAAATTAAAAGTCCCACTGAAAAATCAAAGGGAGTAATATTATGTTGTATAAATAGACTACATACTGTTTCTCTACTTATCTGTTGAGGAACTTTTTTTTTTTTTCAGACATAGTCTCACTCTGCTGCCCAGGCCGGAGTGCAGTGGCGCGATCTGGGCTCACTGCAACGTCCACTTACTAGGTTCAAGTGATTCTCTTGCCTCAGCCTCCCGGGAGGGAAGCTGAGATTACAGGCACCTACCATGCACAGCTAATATTCCTATTTTTAGTAGAGATGGGGTTTCACCATGTTGGCCAGTATGGGGTCCAGCCCTACCGGGCTTAGCGGGTGTTCTCCCCATGTGCGGAGATGAGAGATTGTGATAAATAAAGACACAAGACAAAGAGAAAACAGCTGGGCCCGGAAGACCACTACCATCAAGACATGGAGACCAGTAGTGGCCCCGAACTGCTGGGCTGGGCGTGCTGATACTTATTGCATACAAGATAAGGGGGCAGGGTAAGGAGGGTGAATCTTCTAAGTGATTGACAAGGTGAAGCAAGTCACGTGATCACAGGACGGGGGCCCTTCCCTTTTAGGTAGCTGAAGCAGAGAGAGAGAGAAGACAGCATGTGTCAGCGTTTTCTTCTATGCACTTACAAGAAAGATCAAAGACTTTAAGACTTTCACTATTCCTTCTACCGCTATCTTCTAAGAACTTCAAAGAGGAACCAGGAGTAGGGGAGGAACATGAAAGTGGACAAGGAGCGTGACTGTTGAAGCACAGCACCACAGGGAGGGGTTTAGGCCTCTGGATGACTGCGGGCAGGACTGGATAATATCCAGCCTTCCACAAGAAGCTGGTGGAGCAGAGTGTTCCCTAACTCCTCCAAGGAAAGCAGACGACTCCCTTTCATGGTCTGCTAAGTAACGGGTACCTTCCCAGACACTGGCAGTACTGCTTGACCAAGGAGCCCTCAAGCGGCCCTTATGTGAGCGTGACAGAAGGCTCACCTCTTGCCTTCTAGGTCACTTGTCACAATGTCCCTTCAGCACCTGACCCTATACCCACCAGTTATTCCTAGGTTATATGAGTAATGCAACAAAGAGTAATATTAAAAGCTAAAGATTAGTAACGTTTATACTAGCGATTGATAATGTCCATGATCATCTCTATATCTAATTTGTATGATGACTATTCTTATTCTTTTCTTTTTTTCTTTTTTTTTTAACTGGCAACATTTTAGTGTTTATTGTCTTTTTTCCTAAGCATACAGAAATACAAATATATACATATAAAAATGAAGTTACGTTGTTGACAGAATTTGATATTTTGCCTTTTTCACTGAATACAATGGTCTTCTGTTGCTCTCCTGTCCCTTTCTATATTCTTCATCAGAGTTTATATTGCCAAAAAAAGTCTTTCATTGACTGAATATACCATAATGAAAACAATTTAAATAGTATTTATGATTTTATAGCTTTTAAAGGTATATTCTGTATATTCATTTTTGTTATTTTGTATAAAATGTTAAAAGCTATAAAATGGACTATATCACAGTTTTGACAACTGATGCCTCCCAGCATGCAACTCACCTGGTTCAAGCCCCCTTTATGCTTCCCTAACTCCTCAAAGGCTGGGAAGGGACAGCAGGTTAGACACTGCACGAGGATATTGAAGGTCACATTCCAGAAGGTCCAGCTGAAAGTGACTGATTGCATTTTAAGTCACACATGGATAACTGAAGTTCTGTTTGTAAAGTTCACATGCTGAACTCCTACCAGCTGTAAAACAGAGTTGATAGGTTTGTGATCCAACCTATTCCTATCACAGTGTTTAAAATGGATGTTGTTACCTGGTCCTAAAATGAGGATTCCACCTTGCTGAGCTGGGTCTCCTTGAAAATCAAACTGAGGGCCAGTCACTGCCCGCCACAGGCTCTGAAGGCTTCCTGAGAGCAGATTTGATTTTACGTGGGGGCTCTGTCTTGAGGCGGCAATTTCTTCACCTCTTTTCATTCCCAATCTTTTATAAATTTCTCTCTCAGGATCGACATCGATTTCATGAGAATATCCAGTCGGTTTGCAAAAAGCCTCAATATGATGGTAGGATGACTGTCCAATCACTATAAGGGTGACACTTGCTTCTTGTAAGAAACTCTCGGGGATTTTGGCCTGATCCAGATGTAACACAGGAAATGCCGCATGAACACCACCACGGCGCGGCGCTCGCAGAACAGCACGCGGAATGGTACCCGCTGCCTGCGGGCGTCCAGCACCGGCAGCTCGGCCATGGCGGTTGCCAGGGGCTGCCCACGGTCTGGGCCGCTCGGGGCCGGGACCGGGACCGGGGCGGTGCCGCCGCTAACCTGCCGTGTGACCGGGGCAGGAGCGGCCATGACACGGGGCGGCCAAGGGCCTGGGCCCGCTCTGCCAGCGCGGGGCAGGGCAGGGCACACCGACTATTCTTATTCTATTTTCTTTAATATGTTGAAACAGTCTGTGGCTTCGGTCTCTTGCTTCGGCACCTGGGTAATGATCCGCCCACAGGCCAGGCTGGTCTCAAACTCCTCGCCTCAAATGGTCCACTACCTTGACCTCCCAAAGTGCTGAGATTACAGGTATGAGCTACTGTGCTGGCCTGAAGCCTTGTTTTCACTTATTTAAAATATATACCTAAGAGTAGAATTGCTGGGCCCTAAAGGAATTGTATATTTAAGTTTTGGAGGAACCGCCAAATTGTTTTCTACAACACTGTAGCCACAGAAAGGAGTGGAACACTGACACATACAACATCCACTGTCCCCAAACTTTTTGGCACCAGTGACAGGTGTTGTGGAAGACAATTTTTCCATGGATGGCAGTTGGGGTGGGGCGTGTTGATTCAAGCACATTACATTGATTGTGCACTTTATTTCTATTATTAGTACATTGTACTGTAGAATGAAATGATTCTACAACTCACCATCATGGAATTGCTCACCTCCTGCTGTGCGGCCCGGTTCCTAACAGGCCACAGACTGGTATGGGGCTTGGGGACCCCTGGACTATAACACAGGTGAATCTTAAAAACATGATCAGTAAATGAAGCTACACAAAAAAGTTACACACACAAAAGGATTGTACAATTCCACTGATACGAGATGTCAAGACTGGGCAAATCCATAGAAACAGAAAAAACATTAGTGGCTGCCCAGGGGTGTGGGGATAGATGGAATGTACAATAATTGCTAATGGGCACAGGATCTCCTTTTGGGGTGATAAAAGTCTTTTTGAAATCGATGGAGATGATGGCTGTCCAACATTGTGAGTGTACTACATGCCACTAATGATAAATGTTATGTTATGTGTATTTTATCACACTAAAATAATCATAGTGAAAATAAATAGGGCAATAAGAGTATGGAAAATAGCCAGATGCTGCAAATGAATATTTTATCTTATCTTGAGCCAACTGTAAATAAGATACAACTGGTGGCAAACTTGCAAAACACCAATAAATATAAATTTCCTCTCAAGGGGAAGGTATCATTGGGAGAACTTTTCTTCTATTAATATCTATTAAAGGCTGAGCACTGTGACTTAACATCTATTAAAGGCTGGGCATGGTGGTTCACACCTGTAATTCTAGTGCTTTGGGAGGCTGAGGCAGGAAGCTGGTTTGAGACTAGCCTGGACAACATAGCAAGACCCAATTTCTGAAGAGATAGAAAACTTAGCTGGGTTTGGTGGTGTGCACCTGTAGTCCCAGCTACTTGGGATGCTGAGGTGAGAGGATCACTGGACACCAGGATTTCAAGGCTGCAGTGAGCTGTGATTGCACCACTGCAGTCCAACCTGAGTGATAGAGTGAGGATCTGTCCCTAAAAATAAAAAAATAATAATAATAAAAAAACACAGAAAACCATCCATTAACATCTGACATGTAGTTTCTTTGCACCAATGTCCTTATTTTGAGGTTATCAAAGAGACATACGTAGCATGGAAGTTGAGCAGTTATTAGAGAGAAGGCTAAATTTCCAGAATAAATCAAGCTAAGGCATATATTTAACATCCTGAGAGATGGTGAAATAGAAAAGAAACAGACTATATTTCTGCCACAATCAACTTTATATTGCTGCGGTGGCCATGGCCATACTTCAGATAAATAAAATATATAATATATAGTGCAGATTTAAGTGCTAAGGAGAAAAATAAAGCAAAGGAGTAAACGGCATGTTTTCAAGATAAATGTGTTTTTCAAAATTAAAATTTCTTTGAGGATGACATGCCCCCAAATCACCCCTTGATACACAAAGAACAATGTCCTAATATGTGTCCCTTTAAAACCGAGAGAATAAAAGCGTATCATTAAATGTGTGTGTCTGCCAATTACCAAACTGATCGTTTTTCAAACAAACTACGTAATGCAGTGGACTCTGAAAATAATTGAGTGAGGGAAGCCAGAATCCGATACAATCACATAGCCTTGCAACTTACTTAGAATCCTCTGGGCAGAATGGCTGAAAGGTTTCTCAGTTTACAAT
Organism: Rhinopithecus roxellana; assembly: GCF_007565055.1. Taxonomy (NCBI): domain Eukaryota; kingdom Metazoa; phylum Chordata; class Mammalia; order Primates; family Cercopithecidae; genus Rhinopithecus; species Rhinopithecus roxellana. The sequence goes on from NC_044555.1 coordinate 70,299,874, forward strand.
TATAAATCAGGTCAGAATACTCCGAAAACACATCACCCAGATGCCTTTTTAACTCCTTCTCTCTCTCTGCCTCCCTCCTTCTTCCTGACACTTGATTTTTAAAATGTATTTCTTTTCCCTTATGTAAAATGAAGTGGCATTAGGAAATTTCATCTTTAAGACTGAAATACCCAGAATACAAGACAGCACAGTTCTGCAAGGCCAGAGTTTAATTGTGGAAAAAACATGATGCTTCCATCAATATTTTGACAAAGTATATAAAATGATAATCTGGAAGAAGAAACATTAACTTACAGAGTATTCTCTTTAATAACTGAATATTGATAAAAAAAACATTTATTGAACAGAGTACACTGAACCAAAACGAAGTCTACCCATCTCTGTCTATCTTTACCTGTGTATATATCTATGTGTGTATGCACGTATGTATATATGTATGTTAGTATGTGTGTATCTATCTATCCATCTGTCTGTCCCTCTATCCATCCATCCATCCATTCATCTGTCCATTTATTCAGCCATCCATCCATTGATCCATCCATCTATCCATTCAACCTTCTACCCAATCTATCTATCCATCCATCTGTTCATCCATCTATCGATCTATCTATTCATCCATCCATCCATTATCTATCTATTCATCCATCCATCCACTCATCTATCTATCCATTGATCCATCCATCAGTCTATCCATCTATCAATCCATTTACTCAACCATTCATCCATTTATCTGTCTATCCATTCATCCATTTATCCATCTATCCACTTATTCATCTAGCTATCCATTATTCCATCTATCCATTGATCTATATATCTATTTATCCATCCATCCATCCATTCAACCATCTATCCATCTATCTACCTGTCCGTCCGTCCATCCATTCATCCATCTACCCATCTATCTACCCATCCACTCATCCCTCTACTCATCTATCCATCCATCCATTTATCCATCTACCCATCTATCTCTCTCTCCATCCATTCATCTATCCATCTATCCATCCGTCATCTATCCATTCATCCATCTATCCATCCATCCATCTATTCATCTATATATCTATATATCTACCTATCTATCCATCCATCTACCCACCAATCTGTCATGTATCTATCTACCAATCCACTATCCATGTATTTACCTGCCTATACCTGTCTATCTTATGTCTGTCTATCATCTATTTCATTTATCTATTACCTATCTATGTATCTATCTTCTGATATGTACATATGTATGTATTTGTATGCATGTGTGCATAATTGACTTTACAAAATCTTGGCACGTAATTATTAAATGTAATTTTGTGATAAACACCTTTTATTTTAATAAAGCATTGATTTTCTTTGTACATTAGAGTTTACTATAAATTAAATCATAAAACCTCACTCCATATGTAGTGATATCATTCTAATTTTATGAAAGACTATTCTGAAGCCCAATGTGCTTAACTTGCTGAGGTTCACACAAATTTAGCAAATAGTGGCACCAGTATTTGTCCGGTGGCAAAGTCCAAGACAATAACCTATAAACTCTTGAAGTGAACTTATTTATTTGTCATGGATATTTATTATGATATTTCTCACCTCATGTCTTTGATCCAAAATGATGGAGAAAGGATATTTTCTAATTTCACATATAGGAGTATTATTTCAATGCAGTGATGTAATATTTATTAACTATATTTAAAGTTAAAATATGATTAAAATATAAATTATTAAATATCAAAATATTTAAAATTACATTTTAAAATATTATTACATATTTACAGTAATTGCAAGCATGCAGAACCTGTGCAAATTTAGTGTGTACCTCTAGCCAAATGTCAAAGGCCAATATAGTTTATATAAAGGTAATTATCGAATAACCTGCTTTTAGTTATGCACTAAGAGTTTAATGAAGGGTTCGTGATGATTCTGTCTTCGTGCTGCTTACTTTTGTCTGTATTCTATATAATCAATAAATAATCCTGCTTATGCAGCTTCCTTCACCAGACAAAGTTGGGTTCAATTCATTGCTGAGAACTAGACATCCAGATCCCTAGGCTTTACACGTGATCTAAATTGAATTAACCAATTGACTCTCCTGTCACTAATCTTTGGAAAGAGTCATTTGTGAGATCCTACTAACTTTACCATTGTATTTCTTTTATCTGAGTGGCTTTTCCAATGAACATTCATTGCATATTGAAACACAGTTTCTTATGGGGAAATGGGCATGGATTAAAATAAATACATTTTAAAATAGTATTTCTGAAGAAAAAATAAATATATAAAAATAAAGAATACATTCAAGTAATGTGAAACGAATAATTTTTCGTCTATTACCTACTTATTTTAAGGAGCTAAGTTGGGTATTATGGCTTTGATATATGCTGTTTTATTGTTTTAAAAATGAGTAAAATTTAAAAAAAAATTCTATCTCGAGAATGTCAAAATCAGATTTTGGTTTCTCTATTAATAAGAATATTTTTGACAGTGAAATAATAAATGAAGTTACATAATGTATTTATAAGAGAAGACTTGAATAAAGTATGGCATTCTAAATAGTTTACCGTAATAAAGAAATGGATAGTTAGGTTCTGTGTTATGCATTATCTATTGTTCATGTTTCTTTGGGACTCTACAATTGCAAAAGATATAAACATGGGTTGTCACTGTGACGTATTTGCCTTAAAATTTTATAAAACATGGATACCTGTGATAGTCTGCCTTCATAACTGTCCTAAAATAATTACTTCAGGAATTTTATATAGTAAAGTGAGTACACATAAAAATACATTCAACTTTTGAAAACACTGATATGCAGCTATAGAAATGAGTAACTTTTTTATTCATCAGTTGCTGACCCTCAGACAGAAGAGACCAGTCAAGGATGGAGCTGGTTTTGGAGAAGGATTCTTTTTTTCCTTTCCATTATGAGTATCTTTCTGTGAAAGATATGTGCTTGACCATGGAATGTTTAAAAAGTGAGAGAAATATAATATGATCTGCTTCTGTCATATAATATATTAAAGGATGACCATAATTACCCATATTGCTAAAGACTGCTATTACTACATATGTGACTGGTAGTGTAAGTTTTGATTTCAGTAAACTCAGTGATTGCATGTGCACGCACGCACACACACACACACACACACACGCACGCACACAAAGACAGACAGAAGAGAATTAGAAAAGGGGAGAAAGGATCTGAAAGCTAGAAAAAGAATATGAGAGTCTTGTTTTAATCAAGGCAGGAAACATTTCTGGAAGGCAGTTGGCAGTAAGCGAGTCCATATCCTGCATGAATTTGGTGATTGCTATTCATAACGAACAACACCAAGCTTCACCTGTGTATTCACTTGAAATCTACAGCCTTGTGAAAAGTTAGGAAGTGTCCAGGAAGATTTCCAGTTAAGAAGCTGATGAGGCTTGGAAAAAAAGGAGTAAAAATGCTTAAAAACCTGTTAATTGGTAAGCATGTATTCTATATCAATGAATTTATGATATGAGCTATTTATCAAGCACATGCAATGAGCAAATATACATATATATATAAATATATGCTCATATTCAGAGATGTACATATAAATATAGCATCAGGAATCAGCAGAAGTAATTCTCCTTGCAGTCAGTAAAATAATGTTCTGGTTACAGGTTACTATTTTATTCTTTCTTTGAGAAATACAAATGAATAAGCAAATGGTCTTGTGAGAGTCATAGATGCAATAAAATGAATATGCACCTGCTTAGAAAACACAATCATTTAAATATGGCAGACCATGGGATTCAACAGCATGGGACAGCATTTATAGCAAAACAGTTGTACTCAAGGTAGTTCACTAACCTCTAAAGATAAAATTAGACATGCTACATCAAGGCACTCAGTGTAGTTGGGGGAAAATTATGTAACAGCACCTTTAATGTAATGTTGCCATTTGTTTAATGGGCATGTGTGGGATACTATGGATAGATACTATATGTAAGATACTATAGGGTAGAACAGAAAGGAGGTAGAAACATATGCAAGCAAAGTCACCAAACAGTGAAGTCTGAGTTGAGAATTCAAAGTTGATAGGACCCCATCAGGCAGGGAAAACAAAACTGGAAAGAGGAACCTCAAGAGTACAAAAGTGGTTGGGTGCCATGGCCCATGTCTGTAGTCTCAACACGTTGGGAAGTAGAGGCAAGAAGATTGCTTGAGCCAAGGAATTTGAGACCAGCTTGGGTAACAGAGGAAGACCCTACTCTACAAAAAAATATTTAACAATTAGCCAGACATGATAGAATGCACCTGTAGTCCCAGTTACTCAGGAGGCTGAAGTGGGAGGATCGCTCCAGCCCGGGAATTCCGGCCTACAATGAAGATTGCATCACTGCCCTCCAGCCTGGGCAACACACCAAGACTCTGTCTCAAAAAAGAAAAAAAAAAGAAAAGAAAAGAAAAAAAAAGATGACGACTAAAGTTTAAAAAATATTTTAAAAATAACACATTCTTAGTTAACAAAAAATATTAAATAAAAAATTTATTTTTGTGTGTTCTTAAGCAATTTCAAGCAATTAAGAAATTGTTAGCCAAGGACAAATTTCTAGAAATCACAGCAACAAAAAAACTAGCAATCATTGTAGAAATCTGAAATAAGACTATTTCTTTTTTAAATATTAAGAAATAGGACAAGTTGTACTTATTTAAATATAATATAAAGGACATTTAGCAATATATTAATCAAAAATAGACAAGTTATAGAAAATGTGAGGAAAATGATTTAAAAAGAAAAGGAAAGTAGGTCTAGGAAGTTAAATAACCATCTTACCAGAAAAAAGTAGAAATAATAATGGAAATTAGGAAAACAAAGCAAAACAAAACAACAGCAGCAGCAGCAGCAAAACAAGCTTTCTGGCCAGGCATGGTGGCTCCTGTCTGTAATCCCGGCATTTTGGGAGGCTGAGGTGGACAGATTGCTTGAGCTCGGGAGTTAGAGACCAGCCTGGGCAACATGGGGAGACCCCATCTCTACCAAAAATACCAAAAAACTAGCCAGGCATGGTGGCACTCACCTATAATCCCAGCTACACTTGGATTCTAACCTATCAAGTGTTTATAGATCCATAAATCTAACCATAACATAGATGCATTTGACTTTGATTTTTAGAATTAACTTACAAAATGTAAAAGAGACTTACGCACATATATACATAACCACATATAAAGGACAAAAATCTAAGAATCTTTGCAATAATGTATTTATTCCCGCAAGAGATTTAAAAACCTAGATTCCTAATGTTCAGTTTTTTACGTTACGAAGAGCCAATGAATGAGGTTTAAAATGGTTGAATTAACAATTTGATTTTCAAATATATTACTTAACATTAGAAAGGTCTTCAAAAGGAAAACTGAAATTAATAATAACTAGTGTTAGACTTTTAAGTATTTATTCATCTGTTTATTATTATTATTTTTTTTTTCTGAGATGGAGTCTGGCTCTGTCACCCAGGCTGGAGTGCAATGGTGCGATCTCGGCTCACTGCAACCTCCACCTCCCGGGTTCGAGCGATTCTCCTGCCTCAGCCTTCCGAGTAGCTGGGACGACAGGTGTGCACCACCACACCCAGCTAATTTTTGTATTTTTAGTAGAGACGGGGTTTCACCATTTTGGCCAGGATGGTTTCCATCTCTTGACCTTGTGATCTGCCTACCTTGGCCTCCCAAAGTGCTGGGATTATAGGCATGAGCCACTGCGCCTGGCCAAGGCTTTTAAGTATTTAAAGTTTTAAAACTTTACACATAAAATACTAACATAATTGTTAAAATCTGTTTTAAAATATTTTCCCCAGTTTATAACTGCCTTCGTTTCATGATATATTCTGCTTGAAAAGTTTTTAATTCTAACAGAATTAAATGTGTTCATGTTTCTCTTTATGATGAGTACTTTCAGTATTGTTTTAAATAATTCTGTCAAGGAAAGAGTTAAGAACAGTGTTCACTATTTTTGACAGCAAGCATTTCCTTTCCATTTAATTATAGTAGTCAAAACTGAGAAAAGTATAAAATTACATATTTCTTGTGTATTATATTAGTTATAATATTATATATATCATGCCCAAAAAGTATGAGAGAAAAAATGAATATTTTGATTGTTTTAATTTTGTTAATTTTCTACAGTAAACATCTATTACTTCTATAATACAAAGTATGCTAAAAAATAATTAGGGAAAATAAACACACACAAAAAATGCAAACTATTTTCCATTGTATTCTTTCATTACAGGTTCCAGAAAGCTACCACATCCACTTGTTGTGATGGACTCTAAACTCATTTATAACCTCATCCTTCCAACTAGCTCTATGAACTCACCTAATAAACTTGTGATGATAAAGTTTACAGAAGCATTTCAATACCAGACTGAAACTAAGGTCAACATACCTGGCCCAGAAGAATTTAGACAGAGGAAGGGAAAACTTACAATATAGCTGTTCTGAGAATAAAAAGGAAACCCCACGGCACATATTTTGTTAGGACTATTAAAGAAAAAAAATCAAGAGGGAGAAAATCTCCCACCACTGGGTTTAAGTACCATATGCTATATTTTCAGAAAAATAACCATAAAACTTAATGGTAGTCAACAATTTAACTTTTATGAAGTCAATAAGAAGTTACATATTTTAATAATTAAAATTTTCATATTTGCTTAATTTAGAGCCATCCTCATTTATATGCATATTTTTGGATTCTAAATAATTCATTAATTATGTAATGACACTAACTTAACTAGTGAAGTATAACATAAGTGAAGTACAAAGTAATGACTTTCTCTCATTTATATATTAAATGCGATAGTCTCCCTTGTGATAGAATACTAAAATTTCACCAAAAAAATGTACTATCAATGTATTTCCTCCATTTTATTTATGCTATTAATTGAAATATGCATTTGTTAGATCAATGTTCAGAAAACAGGAAAGTTGGTGGTGACTTAAAACAAAAGATAAGACTTTCCCCCTGTGGAGGAAAAGTTAAATATTAAATTTGAACTCAATTGAACGTGGACACAAACAATGGTCACCAAGTGCTGGAACAGGTTGCCTAAGCCCCTTGAGGCTTTCATGCAGCGCTGTTTCAGAGAAATCTCTATTTCAATCTATTCCTGTATGTTAGTCATTGAAAAACAACAGACAATCACAAAAATGAGTTGACCTTTTTGTGTTCCTTGAGCCGTTATGAAGGGCCCTCGTGACTGGGCCTCATGCCAAACAACCTGTTACCAAAAGAGCTAGGGTCCCAGACCGTGCTGAAGCTCCACGAGACGGCTCCTAGTCTGTGCACGGACAGGCAGCTGACTCTGGAGCCCAGGCTGTTGCTTCCCGGTCTGGTGATGCTTCCTCCATAGTCTGGTGAGTATAAATATATATATATATATATATATATATATATTTTCCCTTCTCCCCTTGGCATTGCAATTTGCTTATTATATCTGTATTGCCATTTACATGGGATAAAGGTTGTTCACCCTTAAAAGCATTGTGCGGGTGTCTTTTCCCCTTGCACATTTCCTGCACAGACCATTTTTTGGCGTCACGAACAGGATGGGAAGAGGGTACCTTTGGGGTTTTGGACCCAGAAGCTGCCAGAGGCCGGCAAAACTTACACCCCTTTCGAAAAGCAACTGTTAGCTTACTATTGGGCCTCGCTGAAAACAGAGCACCTCTGCTTCAACCATGATGTTTCTATGAGGCCTGAGTTTCCTATTATGACTTGCATCATAAGCTCCCCTAAAACCTATCGAATAGGGCATGCCGGAGAAAGTAGCATCATAAAACAGAAAAGTTACAGACAAGATAGCGGTAAGCTGGGACCAAAGCGGGTATCACTTTTACCTGAGGATGTACAAAACTTGCTAACTCAGGAAACCACCGAACAAATCCTGCAGATGGGGAAGGAAACCTCCACTGTCCAATGAGGCAAATCCTTTAAAGAACTAGGCCCAGAGGGTCTGAAACACGGTTGGTTTACTGATGGATCTGCCAAGTACATTGGTGGGACCCGATGCTGGAAGGTTGGTGGCTTACAATCCTGTTAAAAACATAAGCATTTCTGATGAAGGAAGGGGTGGGAGCAGCCAGTTGGCTGAACTAGTAGCCATCCTCCCAGCTATTCAGGAGGAGGCCAGGGGGATTTGTCACCTGTATGCCTACTCTTGGTCAGTAGCAAATGGTTTCACTGCTTGAATGACCCAATGGCAACGAAACAAATGGTCACTCGGGAATAAAGAGGTTTGGGGAAAACAATACTGGGAAGATATCTGGATTCTGGCGCACACTACCACTGTCACTGTTTTCCGTGTTCATGGAAATGCTCACGCGTCTCTGCTTTCTCTTGACAAACTATTTAATCAGCAGGCAGATCAACAAGCTCAAATTTCCACATTACTGCAGACTCGGACCTGGGAGAAGCGGACGGGACTGCACTCACGCGATGTGTGCATCACAGGTGCGGGCATCTATGCGTCCAGGGAACCATGGCTTGAGGAGAGCAAAGAGGGATATCGTTGCCCTAGGATGTGGTTTGCACAATTTTATCCCAATGCACTGCATGCCAGCAGTTAAAAACCAAGCCAGTTCCTCAAAGGGTTATGGGGCACATTCATAGGGGGAAAATGCCCGGACAAATTTGGCAAATGGATTACATTGGTCCATTGCCACACTCCAAATAATGTCAGTACCTATGCGCTGCCGAGGACACGTGCGTATTCAGGACTTCTAGTAGCATGTGCCTACGGCAATGCTAATCAAACCAATACCATGAAAACTTTAAATATTTTTATTTTATATTATGGTGTTCCCATACAAATTCAGACAGACAACCGTTCTCATTTTAATGGAAAGGCTGTACAAGCCTTTGCCACCCAACGTGGCACTGAATGAATTTTCCCTATCCCTTACCACCCACAGGTGGCTGGCTTAAATGAAAGAAAGAATGGGTTATTGAATAAACAGCTAAACGTGTTAGGGCAAGGTAAGTTAGAAAAATGGAAGGATCACCTATTTGATGCACTACATGTTTTAAATAATCAGCCATTAACAACATCTGAGACCCCGTTAAGCCGAATGCTTACTACACACCTACAAATTGCTAATTGTGCAGGTGTAGTCCAACCTGTCTCACTAAAATGCTGGAAAATCCACCCAGAGGCTATATTATCTTGGAGAAACACAATAGAAGCCGCCGGTTTGGACTTATGTAGTTTAAAGCCTGGGATAATTCCTGCCCAAAGTACATACGTGGTAGCCACCAGCCTAGGAGTTATAATATGGTGCAAACATTATGGGTGGATTACATCTTGCAATGTGGGGTATTACAGTACATGGGGGCATAATTGAGTGATTACCAGGGAAATTTAAAGGTCATTTTATGTAATATCCCTCTAGATTTTTTTGCTATAAAACCGCAGATTCGGGTTGCTCCATTGTTAGTGGTATCTTGTCAGCAATAACCCCTGAGGAAATCTCTGCCCCAACAAAGGCTGCACACAGAACTGGGGGATGCGGATTCATTGGTACAGGTAGCTTAAACCCTGGAGCCAAAATGTGGGTACAGCGTCTATCAGATCCCACTGCTAAGGCTGGTGACCTTGTAGCTATGGGAGCAGAAAATGAAGGCATAGTACAATGCCCTAAACATGAAAAACAATATCATGTCCCTCTTCACTTTTGTTACTACAGAGAGTAACTGTGCTGTTGATGGCCAGCACCTGCATTCTCCTTTCTGAGGCAGAAAACAAATTTATCAATTGGATGGCCACATCTGCAGGGGAAGTGAACCGCAGTCAGTGCTGGCTTTGCACTGAATTGACAGAGGCTGCCGGAAGGGGACTACCATGGAAAATCATTCCCGCTGATGCTACAGAGTGGCTCTGCCACTACCAATGGGGTCACAACAATAACACCTGCAATCCAACATGGACCTCTCTCACTCACACTAAACGGGCACTCTTTGCCCAAGCCCGACACAGGGCAAACTCCACCCTTACCTTGCACCAAAAGTCTTTGTTTCCCGCTCGATATGCATGGAATGGTATATATTGGGAACCAGCTTTGCTAGTTGCTGGATTTTATAAGGCTCCCCTTTGCCTAGAGGCATTAAATGGCTCCCTTAATGCCACCTTAGGATTTCTCCCATTAGATAATTGTAAACACATTCTCCAAATCAACAACACTGCCCTCAATGAAACACAAACCCTTTCCCACTTTAATGAAATACTATTACCACAATATAATTACAGCCGGGTCCTTATCATCCCCTGGGGGGCCCTATGGGTGTGTGGGTTCTCAGGGTGGCGATATCTACCCCCACACTGGACAGGAAGATGCACTTGGGGGTGGCCATTAATTCCATTTACCGTCCATGATGACATTTCTCTCCCTAGTAATTTAGAAGCTTATAAATATCGCTGGTTGCAACTGCGTCGAACCCCATGGTGGTGGTATCCTGTCACAATACTCTGTCCTCCTGCAGGCACTATCTTGCCCCAGCAGCAAACCAAAGTCTTAAGCTTGCACATAGAAAAGGCTCTTAATGATAACAGTTCTGGGCTTATGTTATTATTAGATGAACTTGCTCAACTGCGCACAGTTGTCCTGCAGAACCGTATGGCACCTGACATGCTCACTGCAGCCCAAGGAGGAGTTTGTGCCTTAGTACACACTAAGTGCTGTGTATCTATCCCAGACAATTCCCACCATGTCACCCTTCTTGTGAAAGGTTTATGGCCGCGGGTACAACGCCTAGAATCTAGCTGTCAGGACCCTATTGTGGACTGGCTTTCCAACTGGCATTGGCTTTGGCCATGGTGGGTGTGGTCCTTGTTACTTATGCTTCTGATTCTCCTCAGCTTACCCTGATTCTGTAACCTCTACCAATTATGTATTTCCCATTCATCTGCAAGGGTATTTTCCTAAAATTGAGTATCAAATTGAGGCCGAATATGGAGGAAAAGTTAAATATTAAATTTGAACTCATTTGAACGTGGACACAAACAATGGTCACCAAGTCCCAGAACAGGTTGTGTGAGCACCTTGAGGCATTCATCCAGTGCTGTTTCCGGGAAATCTCTATTTCAATCTATTCCTGTATGTTAGTTATCGAAAAACAACAATCACAAAAACGAGTTGACTTTTTGTGTTCCTTGAGCCCAGTCACAAAGGGCCCTCGTGACTGGGCCTCATGCCAAACAACCTGTTACCAAAAGAGCTAGGGTCCCAGACCGTACTGAAGCTCCACGAGACCACTCCTAGTCTGTGCACGGACAGGTGGCTGACTCTGAAGCCCAGGCTGTTGCTTCCCGGTCTGGTGATGCTTCCTCCATAGTCTAGTGAGTGTAAATATATGTGTGTGTGTGTGTGTGTGTGTGTGTGTGTGTGTGTGTATGTGTGTATGTGTATACATATATTACAGTATATATACACACACACATATGTATGTATATGTGTATATATATATGTGTGTGTATATATATTTTTTTCTCTTCTCCCCTTCCCATTGCAATTTGCTTGTTATATCATTTGCTTATTGTATCTGTATTGCCATTTACATGGGATAAAAGTTGTTTACCCTTAAAGGTATTGTGTGAGTGTCTTTTCTTTTCCCCTTGCATGTTTGCGGCACAGAATACCCCCAAATTCTCCAAACCTGTCAGAAGTTCTTATTGTAATACTTCCAAATATTTAAAGGGAAGAGAACCCTACATGGCGCAGTAATTTAGTGAGCATGTCTGCAGATGGCCCCTGATTGGTTAGAAATCCATAGAGAAATACATTTCTCATTACAAATTACTGTAGGGTGTTTGCAGTGGCTCACACATGTAATTCCAGCAGTTTGGGAGGCCAAGACAGGAGGATTCCTTGAGCCCAGGAGTTTAAGATCAGCCTGGGCAACATGTCGAAATCCCATCTGTACAAAAAAATACAAAAGCTGAGCTGGGCATGGGACTTGTAGTCCCAGCTACTGGGTTGGGGGAGGGGCTGAGATGAGAGAATCACTTGAGCCCAGGAGGTTGAGGCTGCAGTGAGCTGTGATTACACCACTGCACTCCAGCTTGTGCGACAGACTGAGATCCTATCTCAAAAAAAAAAAAAAAAAAGAAAAGAAATTACTGTAAGGCAACCAATACTGTAACAAGTACAAGAGTAATAGTGAACACACAAATGATTATTTAAAAAACAGTATTTTGTTTTTTCAATGAAATTCACTACCCAATTAAATCCTGCAGTGCTCCTGCTTTTTGCAGTAAACATGATGTTGACTTTCCAGTTTGGCTCTGTGAGACTAAGAATTCATCATTTTTTGTCACTGTACAACCTTAAAATAAAGGCAGCAAAATTGATTTTAATTTATTCGGGACCTAGGATTTCCATTACGAGCTAGACATCTTACTGTGCCTTGGATGACAAGCATAACAGCATAGCTTTCTTTAATTAATAGACCTGGTATCAATGAGTAGGTCTCCTCACTCAGGTATAATTTATGTCATCGAGTGCATTTTTTTCTTACTTTAAGTTGTATTTCTTTCCAGGTTGTGTTAGATTTGTATTCTTGTTCTTCTTCAAAATATTGTTATTCTGTTTATATCTTTGTTCTATTGGCAGATTCTACCAATCCAACTTTTCCCTGAAGTGTTTTTTTTTTTTTTTTTTTGTCAGAAGTTTTATTTTGAAAACTCAATTTTCCAACTGGGAAATATAAAGCTCAAATGAGGACATAAAAGTGGATGAATTTCTTCCATTGTTCATTTTTGCAAATGTTAATAAACTTAGCTTTTTTTGTTGTTTTAACAAATGAAACTTAATATTGTTTTGACAATGCACATTAAACATGAATATTGCACTACACTCAAATGAACAAAAATTATAAATATATCATGATTTCAGAATTAAAATGTTTTCATAGTTGTGTGTGTATTTTATTATGCCAGTCCCTAGACCTAAAATCTCAATGACAATTTTTAAAAACTTTGAGGCAATGAATAACTTGAAGTGCATTAAAGAATCTGTCACTCAACTGCATGTGAATATCAATATTTTAATGTTTATATAAAGGTGTCAAATCTCCTCCAATTTATCTATTAAATATGAATTCACTATAAACAAAATCAAAATTAAAGCTGGGCTTCTGTGAAAATCAGTGTCAATAATGAACTGTAATGGAACTAATGCTAAGATTTGGTGAGACAATCCTGAGAGACAAAAAGTTTGGAGAACATACACCAGTCACTAATCACTGCAACAATTAAAGTGATGTGCTTTAAACACGAAGAGAGACACTAAGATGAATTGGAAAAGAACAGAGTGTTGATCAGATGTATATTGTTACTTGATTCATTACAAAGGCAGCAGCATAGAGAGATACAAAGAATCTTTAGCTATAGGGTTAAAAAAATATTGATGTCTACCTCACACTATGCACAAAAGTCAATTTCAATTATATTTCAGATCTCATTGTGAAGGGTAACAAAAAGAAGCATCAATTTGACTTTGACAATTTTCAACTAATAATTGTAACAGGTGATCAGATACTGGCAGTCCACCCAAAACCTTCCTGAAGTTCCCTGTATCTTCTTTGAGCAATTATTTTTATGTGTTTTCATATTTTGCATTTTTACTTACTTTATTAATAAAAAACTTCACCTGATTTATATGAATGTATTGTAACAATGTGTTAAATATTGGTTAATATTTATGTTTGATATGTTTTCAACTTTTTTCTACTTTATATGGCTAACTACTAGTATATTAGTCTGTTCTCACACGGCTATGAAGAAATACCTGAGACTGGGTAATTTATAAAGGAAAGAGGTTTAATTGACTTACAGTTCTGCATTGCTGGGGAGGCCTCAGGAAACTTACAATCATGGTGGAAGGCAAGGAGAAGCAGATACCTTCTCCACAGGTCAGCAAGACAGAGTGAGTTCAAGTGGGGGGAAATGCTAGGTGCTTATAAAACCATCAGATCTCGTGAGATTCACTCATTATCGGGAGAACAGCATGGGGGAAATGATTCAGTTACGGCCTCCCAAAGTGCTGGGATTATAGGTGTGAGCCGCTGCACCCGGCCTATATCTGCCAGTTTCATATAAACCTAATGATTCAATTACCTCCACCTAGTTCCTCCCTCAACACCTGGGGACTATGGGGATTATTATTCAAGATGAGATTTGAGTGGGGACACAGGGCCTAACCATATCAACTAGGTTACAAAAGGAATCACAATCTTGTTCGTTTAGTTTGGAGTAAAAGAAGAAAAAGTATTTCATCTAGAGCAATAACTGTTATTTAAAAAGCAAATTTATTAATAAACTCCATTTGATGTTCAATTTTAATGATTAATTTTTTCTTTTGTTTAAAAAAGCATTCTTTCCTATTTGATGAAGCAATGAGAAACAAACTGGGTATGATTTCCAGATAAACAACTACATGCACACTTGAACAAATGTTTTACTAATTTAGTTGCCTTGATGATACAATTACATTAACAAGTATTCATTAGTAATGCAGTTCGTTTAGGTGTAGTAGCTCTCAATTGCGTACGGTTATATTATTACAAAAATATTAAAAAATAGAAGTTTATCATTTGAGCCCAGGAGTTCAAGACAGGCAAGACCCCATCTCTACAAAAAATAAAAGTTAAAAAAACAACAGCCAGGCATGATGGTGTGCACCTGTCATCCCAGCTACTCGAAAGGCTGAGGTGGTAAGATTGCTTGAGCCCAGGAGATCAAAGCTACAGTGAGCCACGATCATGCCACTGCCCTCCAGCCTAGGAGACAGAATGAGACCCTATCTCAAAGATTAAAAAATAAAAAATGAAAAAGAAAATTCAAAGGATGTATTACAATACAGAATAGACTCAGCTATGAAAAGTACTAGAATTCTGAGGTCCTGAGGAATTGACTAGGAAAAATACAAAATTCTGCATGAAAAGGTAGAGATCTGAAAATATTATTAAAAATTATTGTACATAATTCTGATTAAAATTCAGGAGAAAAATAGAATTCTATTAAAAGCAGTATGTAACAGCATTTTCACTAGAAATGTCAAACGTGCTATTATTTAGTTTCAGGAAGATAGGATTTAAGGATTCCCATCACGATTGTGAAAAATGTCATATATTTATTCAAAACATATAAAAAAGAAGAAATAAGAGAAGCAGAGAAAAAGTGCAACAAAGAGGAAAATTTGACTTAAATACAAACAGACAAAATTATCTTGCTATATACTTTGTACAAACAAGAGACTTATCTAAAATTTAAGGATATAAAAAGTTTGTATAAAACTGGCAGGTATGGGTCGGGTGCAGTGGCTCACACCTGTAATCCCAGCACTTTGGGAGGCCGAGGCAGGTGAATCACCTGAGGTCGGGAGTTCGAGACCAGCCTGACCAACATGGAGAAACCTCATTTCTACTAAAAATACAAAATTAGCCGGGCATGGTGGCACGTGCATTTAATCGTAGGTACTCAAGAGCCTGAGGCAGGAGAATCGCTTGAACCCACAAAGTGAAGTTTGCAGTGAGCTGAAATCATGCCATTGCACTCCAGCCTGGACAACAAGAGCGAAACTCCATCTCAAAAAAAAAAGTTGGCCGAGATGGAGATCATCCTGGCTAACACGGTGAAACCCCATCTCTACCAAAAAAAATAGAAAAAATTAGCCGGACGTGGTGGTGGGTGCCTGTAGTCCCAGCTACTTGGGAGGTTGAGGCAGGAGAATGGTGTGAACCCGAGAGGCAGAGCTTGCAGTGAGCTGAGATTGGGCCACTGCACTCCAGCCTGGGTGACAGAGCGAGACTCTGTCTCAGAAAAAAAAAGAAAAGTAGGTGAACAATAAGTAACCAATGAAAAAGTAGTGTAACTACATTAATAGCAGATGAATAACTTTTAGAGAAAAAGTTTACTCTGTAATGATATAAAATGGTGTTGTATGTGGAATCCAAATTTACATGCAATTTTAATTTATTCTGGACCTAAGACTTCAATTAAAATCTAGACATCTCCCTGTCTCTAGTTTACATGCATATAGCTACAAAATATGGAGACAAAAGCAAAATCATTATGGTCTCTCATTTATGGAAAGAACAATTGGAAAATTTTTTTTTAATGAACAGCAAAGCTAACCTTGATCTAATTGATAAGTATAAACCTACAGTCAGAATCCTTTACAAGCAGAGACAGAATTTTTAAAATTCACATACATTAGACCACAAATTAAGTCTCAACAAACACCTGGATACAGGTATATTACAGATTATAGTTTGAAAGATAGAATGTCATCGCATTAGAAATAAATATAAATTCAAATGAATGAATGAGATAATAACTAAATAAATATCTGTCTGGAATTTTAAACTATACTTTCAAACTAAAATGGGTCACATAAGAAATGAAAATGAAAGTTTAAAAATTAAAACTTGTTTCATGTACATAGAGAAAATAATTACAATATTCAGAATAAAATAGATAAGAAGGTCTAAAAAATCAATTATGTAGATGTACAACTTAAGAAGTTGATCTCTGAAAAAGAAGTTAAGAAAAGTAAAGAGAAGAAATAAAAGCAAAAAAAATGAGTAACAAACGTAAGAGCCTGATTTAATTAAAGTGAAATAAAAATACATGGAAAACGTCAACTATACCACATATAAAGAGATATACATGAAAAATGCCATTTGTTCAGAAGAATTAGATATAAGGGAAGAAAAATGGACTGATGATGCAAAAATGTATGCATTAGAAGATAAAACCAAGACAAACTATGAAGTTTTAAAAAACGATATTGCGATAACTAATTTTATACTCATAAATATGAAAATAGATGCAATGGAAACTTGGAAAGTAGTGAAATTACTCAAGAAGAAATAGAAACCTTTCATAGACCTACAATCAGTAGGGAAGTAAAATCAGTGACTAAGTCTTATTTACACCTTATTGCTGAAATAAATTTTAAAAGATGGGCGTGCCTAAAGAGATAAGGGTGCAATCAATCTAACTCTCAACCCCTAAATGGCTTTCCTTCCTTAGAGTAGAAGTTAAGCACTTACCATGGCCTATAAAATGCCCATGAGGTCTCATCACTATTTTTTCTCTGACACCTTTTATCAAGATTACTCCTGCCTACTCCCCTTGAACCACATTGAACTTCTATATAATCCTGCCTTAGAACATTGTTTTTGTTTTACTTGGTCTGTGATGTATTTTCAAAATATTTGGTTTTTGGTTGACACATAAAAATGGTACATGTTTCTGCTGTGTACTGAGATGTTTTGATATATGTATCTAATGTCAAATGATTAAATCAAGTTGATTAACATATCCATCACCTCGTATACTTGTTTTCCTGTGGTTAGGATTTTGGTACTTGATGCTTTCTCTGCTTTGACTATGCCCTCTGCAGATATATTTGTCCTCTCTCTTCACTTTCTGTGCCCAGATATCCCTTGAATGAGTCACTTCCTTACATCCCAACACAATACTCCATTTCTGGCATGTCATGTACTCTTCATCATGCTTTTTTTTTTTTTTTTATGTAAAATTGTAAGGTTTGTAGTACAACATCCAGTACAAGCTATGTATGTCATTAGGTTAGGAAGAGATGTCTTAAGTCATTAAAAAATAAATAATCCACAAAGGAGAATATAGATTGATTTCAAAACAGCAGGATTACACATCTTTTTGCTCTAAAAGAATTCTTAAACACAGAGAAGTGAAAAAAAATTTCTCAGATATTATGTTCAATGCATAACACTAAAAAACGATCTTATGTATCTAAATCCTAGGATGAAAGAAGTAAAAATCAATAAGAAAACTTAAAGGACCACATACAAAAATCGTTAAATAATATTGACAAATAAATTATAAAGACTCTATACAGGGGAGCTGAATGAAGATTCTTTTACTGTAACAATATTTGACTAAAATTGCCAATCAGTCAATGGACAAAATTCTCACTCTACAAGCTAACAGCTTATTAATATGTGAAAGTATTTTGCCATTTATTCTTGTGATTTACTATGCAAGACAACTTCTTCATAGAAAAATCCAACTGTGAGATTTTTCCAGCTTGTGTCCTACAATTAACTTTCTATCTTTATTCTGAAAAAGAAAGGAGAAAACAGTTATTCTTCACTATTAGTCACTTTGGTCCCAAGTGAAGGGGAAGACTATTTCTGCACACCAAATAATGAAACATTTTAAAAAAATTATATATATATAAATATATACACATATATATTTGTTTATTTTTGAGAAGGAGTCTTGCTCTGTTGCCCAGGCTGGAGTACAATGGTATGATCTGGGCTCACTGTCACCTCCACTTCTGGGGTTCAAGCTCTAAGCCTCAGCCTCCCAAGTAGCTAAGTTTACAGGCGCACACCACCACGGCTGGCCAATTTTTGTATTTTCAGTAGAGACTGGGTTTTCCCATGTTGGCCAGGCTGGTCTCGAACTCCTGACCTCAAGTAATCTGCTGCCTGGGCCTCCCAAATTGCTGGGATTACAGGCATGCTCTCTTGCCCAACCAATGAAGGGCTTTTTAAATTCATCTTTAAATATTTTAAGCAAGCATGTCTTGAGGGTTTCTCCTTTAAATAAACAGACTTTGTCTGAATTTAGGCTTATGGGATCTGTAGGAGGGAAATTCTAAGAAAATACCTGCTTAAGGAGGCTGTGCACTGAATCCATGTTTTTCTGTCCCTTTTCCCCCTATTGCTAGAGTGCTTAAATGTTATTTTTATATTCATTTTAAAGATTAGCCTCTCCAAAGTTTATTTCTAAGTGTTGCGGAATTGGATTTTCAAATAAAATTTGTTTGTAACAATCGTGCAAAGGATATGATCAGAATTTCATTAATAAACTATTTGGAGTAGCAGACAGTTCTTGGTGTTTAAGGTATCACTGTGTTCAATAGTTACTTATGACAAATTACATTTCTTTTGCTGTAGCAGTTTCAAAGTCAATAAACCTGAACAAATGCTCCTAGATTAAAATGGAAAATGAAGAAATAGTGATAAGTTAGGAGTGACTTTGTGCAGAGCTTCAATCTTTGTGCACTTAAACAATTTATCTGAGATTCAGTAGCTTACTATGGCAAAGAAAATCCTCAAATGTACTAAGATGTTGGATAAGAGACGTTAAAAAAAAACACCTTTTTTACTTTTGCATAATGTTACTGAGAAACTGTGATAGGTTTTGTATTTATATATAAATGTAATACTATTTTAATATAATAATATGTTAAGCATCTAAGATACTTATATATAAACAACATACATCTAGATATTATAAATTTGAACCATTAACTTATTAAACTCTCTATTATAGAAATGATTGCTGGTAAATTACAAGTCAATTTGGCAAGGAAAATTTTCTATTTTTAGGTATAAAATATATAGGTATTCTATATGTAAGATTCTATATATATAGAATCTTCACACATTTAGAAGAAAGTTCAATAAGTATTTGGAAAACTGTAGAATACTGATAAGACTCTAAGATTAATAAAAAACTGTATGTTGGGTAATAAATTCTGTAAGATCATATATTCCTCAGTGGAAGGTTTTCCAATGGAGAGTCAACAGATTCCAATAGCTTATATTTTTTAAAAATTTAAGACAGAGATATATGTTATACAATCAGTACAAATGGAAAGAAATTAGAAAATTGTAAAGTCATTCACATGTAGTAGAAATCTTTAGATTTCAAAGTAAGCAGAACACTTAGTTACATCTGATGGTACCATATACCAATAAAGAAAGGGAGCACTTCCTCACAAATTGCACATTTTCAAAAAATGAAAGATGAAGAGCCCAGTTTTAGTGTTTTACCAGATAGTCCTGTGAAAATTTCCCTTTTAGAACTATATGAACTGGAGATTTAAGTTAGCTTGGTGAGTCTGTTTTTACTGGGGATGGATGTATTCAACCATCACCTTGCTGGCGTAGTTTCTTTTCTCCTTTGATTCCATCCTTACCAAGTTATTTAGAGTCTAATAAAGCAAGAGGAGATGGTGTATAAGTCACAGCTTCCAGTAAATCTCTGACATTGTCATCTGTTGATATAAGTTTGTCCTCTGGTCGGATTTTTTTCAAAGATATTTGATAGGAGAGATTGGTTAGAGTTAGCATTTGGGAGCTGAGTCATGCCTGGGTCATAATTGGATTAAGTTTTGAACCTTACAGCTCTGGATGGCAAAATTCCTAAATTGATGAAATTCTTGTGGGTATTTGGGGCGACCACTGATGGCAGCAATTTTAACACCCCGACGATTTTCATCTCAATGCCCATCACTAATTACATAAGTAAAGACAGAAGTGTAAGCATGAGTTGACAACCACAAAAATTAGGCTTCCACCCATAACTGTTAGATATTGCATGTTATCTGTTAGGTAAGAAATACTATACAGCAGTTGACTAAATCGATGTTAGAGAAAATGGGAGAGTAGAAAAAAATAGACCTTTGCATAATTTTGAAAGGTTTAACTTAACATGGTGGTGCCATTTTAAACACAAATAATGACATTAGAGAGATACACTAATTTAGGTAATTTTATTCAAATTATGTTAAGGTTCTTAAAACTGCTGGAGCAACTACCTAAAAAGTAGGGGATTCTGTAATTACATATTTGTAATTACTGAATAACTTTCTTTGCCCTCTTAGAACACATAGAAGTCTCTCTCTCCTCCCCCTTTCTCTCCTTCTGCCTTTCTTTCTCTCTCTTTCTCTCTCTCCCCATCTTTTCTGTCCATTTCCCCATTCATTTTCCTCCCGTTTCTCCCTTCTTCTCTCTCTCTCTCACTCAAATGATAGCTCAATTTCACAAGACCAATTAGCAAGATATTTTATACATTTTTCTCTTAAATCTTCTCTATATGACCCCTTCAGCTTATAAAAATAGGAATGTCTGTCTTCTTCCAAAATGCAAAAAGAGAGAGAAGTAGATTTTGATCCATGCACGGAGCAATTGTCTCTGTGCCACATGAAGTCCACTGGACACTTGATCTGGACTGATTAATAGGGTATGACTTAGTTACCATTTCAGGAAGCACAAACACCAAATCTGCATGTCTAAATACTAAGACCTGAATATAATTTCTTCTGCATCAACCGAAGACTCTTCTCAAAACAGCTCGCTCCAATTCTTTTTTTTTTTTTTTTTTTTTTTTTTTGAGACAGAGTCTCGCTCTGTCGCCCGGGCTGGAGTGCAGTGGCTAGTTCTCAGCTCACTGCAAGCTCCACCTCCCGGGTTTACGCCATTCTCCTGCCTCAGCCTCTGAGTAGCTGGGACTACAGACGCCCGCCACCTCGCCTGGCTAGTTTTTTGTATTTTTTAGTAGAGACGGGGTTTCACCGTGTTAGCCAGGATGGTCTCGATCTCCTGACCTCGTGATCCGCCCGTCTCAGCCTCCCAAAGTGCTGGGATTACAGGCTTGAGCCACCGCGCCCGGCCAGCTCGCTCCAATTCTAAGGACTCTCATGTTGGACCAGTCTCACCAAGCTAGGCCTATTTTCTTTCCACAAGGTATTATGTTTGGAATCCACTGTTTATTTCCGCTAACTGCAGAACTTGATTGAAGACAACATCCTTCATGTATTTTTGTCCTTGTTCTTCTAAAACTAGGTAAGCTTTCTTGCAAAGGTATTTTTCCACCCTTATCATCAGCTCAGGTTAAGGCAACCTTGACTACATCATAAGAAGAATAATTATTCCCTTTTTTCTCTCTCCTAGACAATAGATGCTCGTCACCTTTATATTAGTATAACTTACTGGAGTCATTCAACTGTAAATAAGGACAACTTTCCATGTTAGATGATTTCGTCTTCTCTCCCATAGCTAGGCGAGCAGTTGATTTAAAAAATGTAACCTTTCCTCAACATGTACCTACTTCATATTTGCGCCTGATTAAACGTGTGTAATAGTGCAAACACAATAGTGCTTTCTAGATCTCCATTCTGTTTATCAAGGTAAATATCAGAGGCATTTGTTCCACATAGTGAGAAGAACTTAGACACGATGATGGACAGTTGACTTTGTGGTTAGACAGAAGGTTATAGGCATTGCTTACAAAATCAGAGTACCATGAGCCATTCAGAAAAGGAAGAATGATTCTCATAACGATAATGACCTCCAGTTTTATATCTTACATCCAAGAGGATCATAAATTGCCTAACAACTCCGCAACTACAAATGAATATGAGAATCATTTCGTATACAGCTAAAATGTGTCAGCTGTCTCACACAGCACAGCAAAATTACTCAACAGTTTAGGGCCGGAACTGAACAAAAGCAGTTGAAAGCAAAAATGACTGAGAAAGGCATGAGGTAATTATATAATCTGGAAGTGGTCCACACATCCAGGAGGGAGAGTGAAGTTTTCCCCCCAAGTGCTTAGGAAACTGAGAATTCGATCTCTCTCTCTCTCTCTCAATCTCTCTCTCTCTCTCTCTCTCTCTCTCTCTCTCTCTCTCTCTCTCTCTCTCTCCCACACATCCAGGAGGGAGAGTGAAGTTTTCCCCCCAAGTGCTTAGGAAACTGAGAATTCGATCTCTCTCTCTCTCTCTCAATCTCTCTCTCTCTCTCTCACACACACACACACACACACACACACACACACACACACACACACACTTATTCCTTCAGAACTGAGACTTGAAAATAAACTGAGAATATGAAAAAAAATGAAGTCATCTTAAATGTATTGGATGGTCCCATTTCGATCTGTAACTATATTTAATGTCTTAACCTATCTACAGACATTCTGTGTCTATCAGAAGGAAAACCAGGCTGGGCATGGTGGCTCATGCCTGTAATCCCAGCACTTTGGGAGGCCGAGGCGGGTAGATCACTTGAGGTCAGGAGTTCAAGACCAGCCTGGCCAACATGGCAAAACCCCTTCTGTACTAAAAATATAAAAAATTGAGCCAGGCATGATGGCACATGCCTGTAATCCCAGCTACTCAGGAAACTGAGGCAGGAGAATCCCTTGAACCTGGTAGGCAGAGGTTGCAGTGAGCTGAGATTGCACCACTGTACTCCAGCCTGGGTGACAGAGGGAAACTGTGTCTCAAAAAAAAAAAAAAAAAAAAAAAAAAAAGCCTTCACTGATTGCTAAATTGGAATAGAAATTGGAATAGAAAGCAAAGACCCAGTAACCAGCCACCATTTCTGCAACAACCTGGACAGAGACAATTGGATATCATATCATAATCCCACCGAGTAAACCACTGCTCTTCTGGAGGAGGACAGATTAAATTATCTCAGTCTGATCTAGTAAAATAATTTAGTTTACCTTCCCCACTCTTGTGCTCACGAAAAAACAAACAAAATCCCCCAAATTATCATTTTGCTTGCCACGTAGGTCTACACATGGACAGAAAAATGCACTCGTTTTATGTTTCTCTTAAAATTGTAGCTTCAGCGAGAGGTGTACATTGTAAATTAACAATCTGGCATGCTAGCATTGCCAGTCTTGGAATTTGGTTATTTTACATCTTCTGCCTCTGAGCAACAGATCAACTTGCCATGCATTCATCCGCTCACGCTTCTGACTCTTCATGGTTAAGATACAGCTCCTGGAAGGTCACAAAATCACCTCTTAGGACATGTCTAACAAACCAGGAAAATGTTGAAGAAGCAAGTATTTGTTTGTGCAGTCAAAACACCCTGCATGATACGCTTAATAAGTACTATTCTAGTGCTAGGCTCTGCAAGACTGAAGTCCACCTGCCCAAAAAGAGGTTGAAATTTGGCAAACTGTGTTTAGGCTGGAAAATTCCCTACACTTTTTGATACAAGCGTTACATTCCATATTTTATGCACACACATAAACTCAGAGAAAATGTGTAATTTTCAAGTGTACACAAGTAATTCAATGGGGGAGAAATACAATGCATTGATTCATGTTGATGAGGATTTCTTACTAAACATTTTTCTCTGTAGATATATACTCAACACTGCCAATTGGGTAATAAGGACAATTGCTTCACATATCATGAGGTACTGGTATGCAATTCCTTGCCTTAATCATTGCAACCGTTTGCACTAGCCGTCAAATTCTCGCATTTTCCCATACCAAATAGCAATCGTTAGACTTTAGTATCTCTCATATACCTTTAACTACTGCCTTTTTCTATTTTCTACCCTGAAACCATTGATATTTCCTCATAAGTATAGCATTTTTTTTATCATTACTTGTTTAAAATCATTTGTTTTTCAATAGTGATGGCTTGGTGCCTTTGTGGAAAATAAATAGACCACACTTAGGCAGGTGGGTCAATATCTAAACTTTCTATGCAAATGCCATACTTTTATTGTTTGTACTAATTTATTATTGTTATTTTAGAGATGAGGTCTTGCTATGTTGCCCGGGTTGGACTCCAATTCCTGGGCTCAAGTGTTCCTCCTGCCTCAGCCTCCTGAGAAGCTGGGACTACAGACACATGCCACCACACTCAGCTTATTTACTCTAATTTTAAATTAAGTCATAAAATTAGGTAAAGTTCTCTAACTTCGCTCTTTCAAAACTTGTCTTAGCTGTTCTAGATCCTCCCTCCCCCTAAAAATGCCTGCTTTTAAAAGATAACCTGACTTTCATTTGATTCAGCTGAAAGTATATATCAATTTTAAGATATTGGAAATTATTACACTACTGAGTCTTCCAGTCTATAAACATGTGACTTATCTGTGTTTATTCGAGTTTTCTGACATCCTTCCATCAAGGTTATATCATTTTTTAATATAGAGATTTGCACGTTTTCATTAGATTTATTCCCAAGAATTTTATGAATTTTATAGTCTTGTAATCAATTATTTTTTATTTTGATTTTCTACTTGTGTATATGCATAAAGGTAATCCACCAGGAGGTATGATTTTAAGTTCTTTTGTATTATACAGTCCCTTTATCATATATAGGAGGGTTACTTATTGTGCTAATTTGCTGAGAGCTTTTACCATGAACGTGGGTAGACGTTTGTCAAATACTTTCTCTTTTACATCTGCGATGAGTGTACATTTTCTCTTCAATTAATAAGGTATATGAGATGTAAATTTATTCAGTGAAAGATGTGAATGCTCAGTGATTTAACTAATTCACATTTTATTGATATCTACATAAAATATTTAACTGCTACCAAGAATTTTGTTTTCTAATTTAATTTTATTTAAAGAGAAATACTAGTTAACACCTGGGGGAATTCCTATTATTTCTGTCAGTGTGACTTCGAAAACTAGATTAAAAACTTTAAATAGAAATGTTACTTTTGAAAGGTTTACAATAGCTCAACTATAAAGATAATTAGCTGTATTCTATTCTAAAAGAAAAAATCAGGGCCGGACACAGTAGCTCATCACTGTAATCCCAGCACTTTGAGAGGCTGAGGCAAGTGGATTGCTCGACCCCAGGAGTTCAAGACCAGCCTGGGCAACCAAGGGACACCCCATCTCTACCAAAACATAAACAAATTAGCTGGTGTGGTGGTACATGCCTGTAATCCTACCTATTTCAGAGGCTGAGGTGGGAGGATTGGTTGAGCTCAGTAGTTCTAGGCTGCAGTGAGCTCTGTTTGTGCCACTGTACTCCAGCCTGGGTGACCCTATCTCTGAAAAGAAAGAAAGAGGCAAGAAAGAAAGAAGAGAGAGAGAGAGAGAAAGAAAGAAAGAAAGAAAGAGAGAAGAGAGATAGGAGAAAGAAAGAAAGAAAGAAAGAAAGAAAGAAAGAAAGAAAGAAAGAAAGAAAGAAGAAAGAAAGAAAGAAAGAAAGAAAGAAAGAAAGAAAGAAAGAAAGAAAGAAAGGAAAGAAAGAAGAAAGAAAGATAAAGAAAAAAGGAAAGAAGGGAAGAAGACATTTTGTTTTATTGGCATATAGTTAGGCAAATAATTTGCATATACATATATAAATGGAGTTGATTCTCTCCGTTACCCAGGCTGAAGTACAGTGGTACGATCTCGGCTCACTGCCATTTCCACCTCCTGGATTCCGGTGATTCTCCTGCCTCAGTCTCCTGAGTAGCTTGGACTACAGGGGCATGCCACCATGCTGGGCTAATTTTTGTATTTTTAGTAGAGATGGTGTTTTGCCATGTTGGCCAGGCTGGTCTCGAACTCCTGACCTTGGATCCATCCACCTCCACCTCCCAAAGTGCTGGGATTACAGATGTGAGCCACCATGCCCGGCCTAGCTATGTACATTTTTAAAATAAAATATGCCAAATGTCCTCCTGTGTCTGACTTGTTTTACTTAGCCCAGTGTTCTCTAGGTTCATGCATGTTGTTGAAGATGGCAGCATTTCTTTCTTTTTTATGGCTGCTTAATATCATTTTTCTTTCTCCTTTCATCTGTAGAGAGCCACTGAGGTTGTTTCTATATTGGCCATTGTGAATAATGCTGCAATGAACCCTAGGGTTCGTTCCATTTCTCTTCTTTCTTCCTGTAGAACGGAACTCCAGAAGCCTCACACTTTTAGCGAAACAATAAGCACAGCGTTTTTGGATGATACTGCAATGGTGGCTATGTGGCATGACACATTTGTCCAAGCCCATAGCGTGCACAGCACTGAGTGAACCCTAATGTAAACTATGCACTTTGGTTTGTAACTGAACACGGGTCCGGATGCTCACTGCGTACAGAGTCCAGTAACAAGAGTGAGGTCTGGTAGAAAGAAAGTGACTTTATCAACCAAAACTAGTGAAGGGGAAATGGTTGGATGCCTATCCAAAGTAACCACTTCAACTTGGCGGGGGGAAGGAAGGGGTTTAAAAAGGGAAAACTTGTTAAGAAGGGCATGCAAGAATTGGGCTGAGTACGATGCCTTTGTGTCTTGTGCTGGTGGCTGTCTTGGGTCCCAGTCCACCTGGCCTTTGGGCCGATGTCATCTCCACAATGGCTGGGTTGTTGGCTAGCCACCTTGCAGTAATCTCTGGAACTTTGCAGCTGGGTCTCTAGGCTTGGTGTGTCTGTCTCAAGATCAGCCCCTGGAACATCTACGAAGACACATAGTCAGATACTAGCATACAGTTAGATAAAAAAGAAGGAAGTATCTGTGGTGAAAAAGTGGTACGTGGAGACTATTTTAAGGCTAAGGAAAAAGGGCTCTGCAGTTTGCCT
Organism: Rhinopithecus roxellana; assembly: GCF_007565055.1. NCBI lineage: Eukaryota > Metazoa > Chordata > Mammalia > Primates > Cercopithecidae > Rhinopithecus > Rhinopithecus roxellana. The sequence continues at coordinate 70,326,998 of NC_044555.1, forward strand.
CCAGTTCACATCTTGAAACCTAAGAGAAAGAAAAAAAAAAAATGTTTCAGAATGCATTTTGAAGTTAGGTTGCCTGGTTACAGGTTGATAATGATAATGTTGTGTAGGTGCGTCAGTGGTAACAAATGTATCACTATGGTGGGTTGATGTCAAACATGAAAGAGGTTGTGCATGTGTGGAGATAGGGGGTATGTGGAAAATGTCTGTGGCTTCTGCTCAATTTTGCTGTGAACCTAAAGCTGCTCTAAAAAATAAGATCTTATTTTTTAAAAGTCCATAATTCTAGGGAGCGATGAACAGGTGCAGAAAAAATGAACAAATAAAGAAAAGAAGATGCTGGGAAGTCCATGGCCAAAGTCAATTCAGAGCAAAAAAAGCTAAAAATGATGGAAAAGTCATCAGTGAACTTCACTGAAACTTTACCCAAACATACAACATTTTCTGTTTCAGAATTGAGAAGCAAAGCTGCCGCTCAAGCTCATATCACTAAGGGTAGAACTGCACCTCAAACCCAGGCCTGTCCACTCTAGTCGTTCCTCTGTAGCATATCACCAATGACATTAAAAAAAAAAAAAAAAAGTAACCAGAAAAAAGTGTGGGATATAATTATCACAATGTGCAAATGAAGAAGGGTTTCTCATGCAGGAAGTTAACAAGATAATATATAGTTTTAATTAAAATGAGCTATTTTTGGATGGTGACAAACTGCAGAACATACATAACTTACTGTGGTAGAGCATGAAAATAAATCAATTTACAATATAACATCCAGCAGATAGCTATTTTTCTTTGGACAGGAAAGTTAAAAGTCTACTTACAAGGATACAAGGAACACTAATGTTTCACTGAGATGTTTAGTGAATTGAAGGAGGCATCACTTATGTTAACTTCATAATCACAACTCTGCTTTTTTTTCTAAGATCGCTGAAGAGACGGCCTCGCAGGCAACTTAATTCGTTTGTTGCTAGTCAACTTCATACAGCAAACGCTTCATTTTGTGGTTGTGGTAGATTTTTTTTTCCCTTTGTATGTTTTCTGGGAATTTAGTGTAAATCTGCCACAGGGCACACTACTTTAGAAGACTTTCTCTCTTTAAAAATTATTTTGAGTTGTTAAAAATACGTCAAATCATTTATCTATCATCTTATCTGTTTATCTGTCAATCATCTTATCTATATATTATCTACCTATATGTATGATCTATCTATATAAGCTATAATCTATATATAAATTATCTATTGATGTATCTCTCATCGTATCTATGTATCAACTCGATCTATCATCTATCTATATAATCAATCATCTATTTACCATCTATATCTCTATCATCCTATCTACCTATATATCTACCATCAACCTATATCTATCAATCATCTATCATCTATCTGTCTACTTATCTATCATTATGTATCATCCTGTATGTTTATATATTATCTATCTATATCTATTCTGTAGTTATCATCTGTCTAAAATATCGTCTATTTCTCCATATATATATATAATTATTATACCAAAACTGAGAAGCCACTTCTTAGTTTGCAAAATGTTTCACCTATATTTTCATAACTGATCCTGATAACTCAAAATAAATTTGTAACTTTTTTTGGGGAATTATGCCTCTCTAGTAAGAAAAAAAATAGGTCCTTGCTTGAACTACTTTAAGGAAGTCAACTTGCTCTCCGACTGCCCCAGTTCTTGTTGCCTTTTTTTCCATCTCCTCAAGGTTTCCTTTAATCACTTGTCTTTATCTCTGATCCTTTCCTGTGGGTTTTTCTGTTCTTTGAGCTTCTAAAATGCTCATTTGTATCTTAGCTTCTAGACTTCATCCTATTAACAACTTCTACATTCCTCAAATTAATTGTTTGGTTGTTTTTTTCATCTTCTTTCTTGCACACAATGGTATTTCTTGGTAATGTCCCTCAGGATGCATAACCGAAATATTTTGGATTATGTATGAAGGATGCTATGAACATGTGTAGCATCATCTTGCTTCCAAAGGTATGCACAAATGGGCAATTTTTGTATGTCTTTTTTCTTTCAATAAATAAGAGACCTCTTAATGAAACTCCAACAGCTCCATTTGATAGCAGCAGAATGTTCCAGAGACCAGTTCAAACCAATCAGGGATCCCTCTGTGTAGCTCAACCTTGTCAAGAGGTAGAGGAGTCTAACTATTTCTGAAAAAGGGAGCAAAAATCATTCTTGGAACAATGCTTAATTATACTTTCTTTGGATCATTGCAAAGAGTTCACAGGTATATTTAGACTGTCATTGTAAATGGAGAGTTCTAAACATGAGACTGTATTAAAGCAATCAAAACTTTGCACAAAACAAAATACCAAGAAAAACAGAAACATTGCCTAATCACAAAAGCACCGGAATTGTTGAAACGTTACAACAAAGTGATTATGATGAAAGAATTAAGGTTGAACAGATCACTGCCTGGTAAGCATCACTCTCTGTCTGGAATATGCAGTTAACACTATTATTATCTACCTAGGGCTCTGTGAAGAATAAATGAGGAAATGCCCACATGGCGCTGAGTCTTGCCACCATATACCAAGCTCCACATTAGTGTCAAGTGTCGTCATTTTAGAACAATTACATTGGCCCTGCACGCTGAGTGCATGCATTCATATTTCAAATATTTTTTCTAAATATATTATTTTTCTTTACTCCTATTGTCCAGATTGACAATTAACTGTTACTATCTAGTATCTTACTTTTGCCTGCACTTTTCTACACTTTCATCTCTTGCAACCACTTTCTAGGAGAGTTCCATAATCTGAAATTGTGACTCAGTAAAATGGTTTTGTAGATTTTTCATGCTTGTCCAATTTATTGGTTCTGTATTCAATTGTGTGTGTGAGTGTGGATATGTGTGTGTATACAGATAATTGCATATATGTCCCGATATTTACGTTTAAAGATATATAAATACATTTTCTTATTGTGCATATATTTACTATATATGAGTATATCATATATACTGTAATTGTGTGTATGTATATATTTTATGTGTGTGTGTATATTTATTTTTTCCTATTATTTCCATGGGATGCCTTTTATTTTCCTTGCTTCATTTTATATACGTGAAACACACAGTCACATATATAACTATTATATATGTATCTCAGGAGATATGAAATGTATAGACACACGTATACATACATATATGTATATACATGTATGTATATATAATTGCACATATTTGTGTTGATATAAAATATAAATTTTCTTCTTGTGTGTATATTTATTAGATATAAAAACTATATATAAAGTATATATGTTATATAATTGTGTGTGTATAAATATGTTTGCATATATATATTTATTTCCTAATATTTCCACAGTACCTTTTAATTCCTTTCATGGCTTCATTTTATATATATGAACACAAACACACAAACTTATACATGTATGTCAGGAGATATGACATATATATAATTACATATTTATTTTCTGACATTTATATATATAATTTTTGTGCACATATTTATTATATATAAACACATATAAATAAGGTATATATAATATCCTTTATAACTTCATATCATTGTGTGTATATGTGTATATATGTGCTTAAATATGTTTATATATAATTTCTGATATTTTCTCAGTATATCTTTCTCTTTCTTAATTTTATGCACACATACACATATATATCTAACTAGTATAAGTTTATGGCAGGAGATGTGAGATATATATCTTCACATGCATACATAAATATATATAAAGTTTCTTCTTGCTCATATAGTTATATATAAATGTGTTATATATACTATATATAATCATGTGTATGTATGTGTTTATATAATTAGATAGATATATAATTCCTAAGATTTCCATAAGATAACTTTTTGGCTTTATTACATACACACACACACACACACACACATATATATGTATATATATAAAAGTTCTATAAATATATGTCAGGAAATGTGAGAGATAGATACACACACATATACACACACTATATATACACATACATCTGTAATATTTCTTTCTTCTTTTCTTTTTTTTTAGACAGTCTCACTTTGTCGTCACCCAGGCTGGAGTGCAGTGGCACGATCTTGGCTCACTGCAACTTCTGCTGACTGGATTCAAGTGATTCTCCTCCCTCAGCCTCCCGAGTAGCTTGGATTACACGTATGCACCACCACCCCCAGCTAATTTTTATGTTTTTAGTAGAGACAGGGTTTTATCATGTTGGCCAGGCTGGTCTTGAACTCCTGACCTCCAGTGATCCGCCTGCCTCAGCCTCCCAAAGTGCTGTGATTACAGGCGTGAGCCACTGTCCCGGCCACATTTCGTTAAGCACTATGCTCACTTGTTCTGATAAATTAGCTTTAGGTGTGTCAGTCAGTCCAGTTAGGATACCAAAAATCTCACTACGTGCTTCAATAGAGAAATTTCATACAGGAGATCGTTAGATTCTCAAGAGCTGAAAGCACCAAAAAGAATCACCGGGGTGCCCGAGGTAATTTCGAAAGGACGATGCGGCCGTCACAGGGTTGGGGAATGTCTGACACGGTGAAGCTCCAGCAGAACTCAGGGCAGATAGCTTTGCTGGGCTACCTGTTTGTGTAGCCAAGTGTGTGGAGTGAGCCCAGTTCTGGGAGTGCTGCAAGAAACTGGAAGCTGCTGGAACTCATGGCTGTGGATAGTGGCCTGGAGAAAGAAGGTTGCTCTTTCTCTTCTATTCTTTGATTCTCTTCAGTGCCTACTCTCTGGTAAAATATCTAGAGAAGAGCTAAAGAACAAGCCCCAGTCTAGCCCACCAGGTAAATGGAAAGATCAGGGACCAACTTCAGGTGGACCTGTTAGTCGTTCTCACTTTATCCTGATCCATCAGTTCATTCCTTCAGTTAGTTTCATCTAACGTATCAGAAAATGTCAGCACTTCAAGACGCTATCTTCCTAGTTTGTAATTCACCAGCACCAGAAGTTTGCTTGGAGAGGAGGTTGAGGCAGAAACGAAGAAGGATGGCTAAGTGATTTGTGTGGAGTAATATCCTTCCTATAACACCCTAGACATCTTGGTGCTGCTGGCTGGGATACTGCCCTGCCTAGAACAGGGGATAATTTCCTTAAGGGAACACGCAGAGCCCTTTCTAAAATCAGCGCTCAGTTCCTATTTCTCTCTGCATCTGCCTAGACGTCTCATAGTTTTAGAAACCAAAGTTTGTGGGTGTCGCTGAAACCAAGACAACATTTTCACCATTGTTTGCTTTCATTTCTATTGATTTCTTACTTCTCTCTGTAGAAAACAAATACATCAAATTTAAAAGGTAAGACTTTGTTTTGGAGAAGCTGCCAGAAAATCAAATCTCTCTCTCTCTCTCTCTCTCTCTCACACACACACACACACACATGCACACGCACACGCACACATAATCAATCAAAAAAATTTTAAGTTACAAAGCTGCTTTATTCTTTTGGAGGGCTATGAGCAGAAATCCTGCTAAGAGTCATCGGACATATGTAAAATCATCATTTTAAAGATAGAAAAACAATGCAAGGAAACCTGCAATATGGATTTAAATTATATCCTCCCATTAATGAATGAAATGCATGTGGAGATGAGATGGCAGACTTTTTATTTATTTTGTTTATTTATTTTTTAGAAGAGAAAGAGTTTAATAAACATGAGGACAGCCACGCCACATGGGAGGTGAAGTTTCTATTCAAATCGTCTCCTTAGAAGCTCCTAGGTTAGGGGTTTGTCAAAGGCAATTTGGAGGAAGGATTGGGGGTAGCCAGGTAACAGGTGCTTGCTGCCGATTGGTTGGGGAGGAGATTAAATCATAGGGAATTGAAGCTGTCCTCCTTCCGGCTGAATCACTTCTGGGTGGGGCCTCAGGAGAGGGGTTGGCGGTGGAGGTGAAGTCATGTGTGTTAGACGTGCAAAAAACCTGGAAAGACATCTCAAAAGGCCAATCTTAGGTTCTACAATAGTGACATTATTCACAGGCATCAGTGGGGAAGTTGCATATCTTATAACCTCTGGAATACTGGCTGGCAATCAGTCATTTATATCTGTCCCTTAGCAGGACTCCGGGGTGCCTCTCCTCACCCCAGCCTGATGGCCCCCCATTAGCTTTACAAAAACAGTTGCGTTTCGGGGCAAGGCTGTTATCGTTTAAACTATAGCCTAAATGTCTTTCAAAGGTAGCTAGGCCCAACAGCCCAGGAATCATTAAGGAAAAGGCAAGTTGGGGGGTGGGTTAGCTTAGTTTACTGTTGTAATTCTATCTTCTGCTACAGTGTTTTGCATTTCCTATGTGTTGATAATATTCTGGCCAAGATATAGATGATAGATATAGATACAGATGTAGGTACTGATACTTGTGCAGAACGACTGCCAGTTTGGATAATGCGTGTTGTCTCCCTGATCAACTTTGATAGATACTTTTCACATTCTGATTTTAAATTCAGGGATGATTAGGTATGTTTCTATCTGAAATCTGGCTTCTGAGAAAAGTAACATGAAAGGACGATAAATCTTGGGATCCCCAAATCACTAAAGCTAAAGGGAAAAGTCAAGCTGGGAACTGGGTCATGCAAACCGGCCTCCCCTTTTGGTTCCTAAATAAGATGGCTGCAAGATGAAAAGCTACATGCCTCCCCCATATTTGGCCCACAAGGAAATTCCTAGTGAGCTGCAAGATCTTTACCCAAAGGTGTTTCTGTGAAGATTTCCCCATGGCAATGACAGCTTCTCTTTACAGGTGCAGTCACCCCGGCCCAGCAGACACAAGTGCATATCTGATTGTTCCCCGGCCCGTGTTGTCTATGTTATCTTATGGAGAATGCAGATTCCCTGCCTTTTTTGCTCTGTTCCATTTGTCTATGTCATCTTATGTAAAAAAAAAAAAAAAAAAAAAAAAAAAAAAAAAAAAAAAAAAAATTGCAGATTCACTGGGCCAAAGGCATGAATGACTGTTTTACCCTATTCCCGTCTTACATAAAAGTTGTGCACTTCTCAATAACCTGCCCTTTCCCTTTTAAATATGGAGCCCTTAAAGTCATCTTCGGAGAAAGGCATAGACCTGTCTCCTGGGCACGCATCCTTAGTTCAGTTTACACACAATGATATTTTAAATCTATGAAGGTTTTGAGGCACCCACAAGTTGCTTTTTCTCATTTTCTGGTTCAGCCCCTCATCAACCCTGGCATCACTCTTTACTATCAAAGCAGAATACTTCTGTTTGTAAATAAACTACTTATCCATTAGAATAAGGAGAAATAAAATGAGTATGATTGTTTCTTCTAGTTTCAGAAATCTATGATTGCTATCACTGTATCTTATTCATCATGTCCCTTTCAATCACCCTCTTTGCATTCAATTCTCTTTGAATTCCTGCATCTCACTCCAACAAAAAAAAGTGATGGAATATACAGAATATAAGAGTGTAAGAACTGCTTTTTGGAATTTAGGGAGGAATCGAATTTAATGTGTTCATGTGATTTGTCTTAGTCATATATTCCAAGATTAAACAAAAAAAAACTTTGAAATATCTGTTCAAATTTTTAGCTTTTATATAGGTTGAGATTTTTCACAATTGCAGGTCATTTTTTTCCCTTAAAGGTAGAGGGCTATATTTGATGCAACCTTGTTAAAAAGAAAGTAAAACTGTGTTAAAGAAAATGAAAGAAGACATTTAAATATATGCCCTGCATGAAGAAGAGGAGAACTTGCAACATCACTAACGATCAGGGAAATGCAAACCAAAACCACAATGTGATACTACCTCACTCCTGCAAGAATGGCCATAATCAGAAAATCAAAAAATAATAGATGTTGGCATGGATGTGGTGAAAAGGGAACACTTTTACAGTTGGTAGGAATGTAAACTACTACAATCACTGTGGAAAACAGGATGGAGTTTCCTTAAATAACTAAAAGTAGATCTGCCATTTAATCCAGTAATCCCACTCCTGGGTATCTACCCAGAGGAAAAGAAGTCATTATATGGAGAAGATACTTGCACACACATGTTTATAGCAGCACAATTCATAGTTGCAAATATATGGAACCAGCCCAAATGCCCATCAATCAGCAAGTGGATAAAGAAAATGTGATATGTATATACTATGGAATACTACACAGCCATAAAAAAGAATGAAATAATGGCATCTGCAGCAACCTGGATGGAACTGGAGACCATTATTCTTAGTGAAGTAACTCAGGAATGGAAAATCCAACATGTGTGTTCTCACTCATAATTGGGAGCTATGCTATGAGAATGCAAAGGCATAAGAATAAAATAATAGACTTTGGGAACTTAGGGGAAAGGGTGGGATGGGGTGAGGGATAAAATGATAAACATCGGGTACAGTGTACACTGCTCAGGTGATGGGTACACCAAAATCTCAGAAATCACCACGAAAGTGCTTATTTATATGACCAAACACCACCTGCTCCCCAAAAATCTATGGAAATAAAAATAAAAATAATAAAAAGAAGAGGACAGCTTGGATTGTATTTGGTTATTTGCACTGGCAGAATAGAGAAAAAGATTTGGAAGCAGGAGTTTCTCCAGCGAATCAATTCATTTTTATATTTTTTTAAAAGGTGATTTTGTGATTCCTATATATAGATAAATATATGCATATAAAAATGTACATGGATCTATGCATGAAAATACATTTATAGATGTACATATGCATGTATGCATAAGTCTTTTTCCCCGAAGTTGCCCATAAAAATATTATTCCACATAGAGATTATGTTCTCTTTAATTCTGAATTATATTTTTATGGTGCAAAAATAACATGGGATAATATGAACGCTATTGTCACTTTGACCACAAAAGTAAAAGAACTGAAGATTGCTATGGGAGTGATTATCTGCAGAGAAGTAGAGTTACCAATGCCCAGAAGGTGAATTATGTTGAAATGGTGCTTTTTTTGATGTTACTGCTAACTGGGTCATTTTCTTCTTACAATTAAGGACTATTCTAAACGTGATATGTTAGTTGAGAATAATTGCTAATAATGCTAATTCAAACAACAATGGAGTTCATATGACTGGAAAGAATCTTTGGCTTGTACTGAATTAAGACAAGTGAGTAAACCAAGTTTCCTGCTTTGATTTTCACAGCTTGTGATTGTACTTAGATCTGTGCAAGTAAAAGTCACTAACTTCTGCAATAGAAACCTCAACTTAGCACAGACAACGAGAGTAAAAGGGAGCAATTAAGGTTACTTAATAGGGAGAAGAGCTTCAAGGAAGAACAGAAATGAAGGGCCATTATTTACACATGGTTTTTGATTGAGAAGGCAGGGATTTGTTTTCTGAGCCGATCGTATGGCTAAGTAATCATGCTTGATATGTTGCAGACTTAGAGAGATGTTTCAGATATTGAATAAGCTGTTTGAGCTTCAGCCATGTACAGTTCTTTAAAGAGGCAATGAAGCAATTATTTCTGGAGTCTATGATTCCCTCTCTTCTCTCCCAATTTAGTCATAGTATGAGTATTAGAGAGACACATGGACTTCTGAAACATGGGTATTATATGACTCACAGCCTTGTGGCATTATCCCTGTTCAATGGCACTAATTTTTTTGTTATTATTATTTCAATAGTTTTGGGAAACAGGTGGTGTTTTGTTACATGGATAAGTTCCTGAGTGGTGATTTCTGAGGTTTCAGTGCACCCATAAACCAAACAGTGTACACCGAACCCAATGTGTAGTTTTTTATCCCTCACCCACCCCCACCCTTCCCCCGAGTCCCCAGAGTTCACTGTGCAATTCTTTTTTTTTTTTTTTTATTTTTGAGATGGTGTCTTGCTCTGTCACCCAGGCTAGAATGCAGTGGCACAATCTCAGCTCACTGCAAGCTCCGCCTCCCGGGTTCAAGCAATTCTCCTGCCTCAGCCTCCCGAGTAGCTGGGACTACAGGCGCCCGCCACCATGCCTGGCTAATTTTTGTACTTTTTAGTAGAGACAGGGTTTCACTATGTTGGTCAGGCTGGTTTCGATCTCCTGACCTTAGGTGATCCACCCGCAGAGGCCTCCCAAAGTGCTGGAATTGCAGGCGTGAGCCACTGTGCCTGGCCCATTGTGTCATTCTTATGTCTTTGCATCCTTATAGCTTAGCTCCCACTTGTGAGAACATATGGTATTTGGTTTTTCATTCTTGAGTAACTGCACTTAGAATAATGGTCTTCAGTTTCATCCAGGTTGCTGCAAATGCCATAATGCCATTATTTCATTCCTTTTTATGAATGAGTAGTATTCCATTCCATGGTATATATACACACTACATTTTCTTTATCCATGGTATATATACACACTACATTTTCTTTATCCATGGTATATATACACACTACATTTTCTTTATCCATGGTATATATACACACTACATTTTCTTTATCCATGGTATATATACACACTACATTTTCTTTATCCATTGTATATATACACACTACATTTTCTTTATCCATGGTATATATACACACTACATTTTCTTTATCCATGGTATATATACACACTACATTTTCTTTATCCATGGTATATATACACACTACATTTTCTTTATCCATGGTATATATACACACTACATTTTCTTTATCCATGGTATATATACACACTACATTTTCTTCATCCATGGTATATATACACACTACATTTTCTTCATCCATGGTATATATACACACTACATTTTCTTCATCCATGGTATATATACACACTACGTTTTCTTCATCCATGGTATATATACACACTACGTTTTCTTCATCCATGGTATATATACACACTACGTTTTCTTTATCCATGGTATATATACACACTACGTTTTCTTTATCCATGGTATATATACACACTACGTTTTCTTTATCCATGGTATATATACACACTACGTTTTCTTTATCCATGGTATATATACACACTACGTTTTCTTTATCCATGGTGTATATACACACTACGTTTTCTTTATCCATGGTATATATACACACTACATTTTCTTTATCCATGGTATATACACACTACATTTTCTTTATCCATGGTATGTATACACACTACGTTTTCTTTATCCATGGTATATATACACACTACGTTTTCTTTATCCATGGTATATATACACACTACATTTTCTTTATCCATGGTATATATTATATATGTGTGTGTGTGTGTGTGTGTGTATATATATATATATATACCAAATTTTCTTTCTATGATGGGCATTTGGGCTGGTTTTATATTTTTGCTATTGTGAACTGTGCTGCTATAAACATGCATGTGCAAGTTTCTTTTTCATATAATACCTTCTTTTCCTCTGGATAAATACCCAGGAGTGGGATTGCTGGATCAAATGGTAGTTCTTCTTTTAGTTCTTTAAGGAATCTCCACACTGTTTTCCATAGTGGCTATACTAGTTTACATTCCCACCAGCAGTGTAAAAGTGCACTGATTTAATTATAGATTTATGGCTCGAAGGTATCAGACATCTGAGCTAATTCCCAGGTGATAAGCAGTTTAGAAGATTCCCCAACCTCCTCTATTAAATAGGCGTAGAAAACAGGAAAGGGTAAATCTAAATAGACATGCTATTTTAACAGCATGACAGGTTAGTAGGGCAGAAATGGGGCCTCTAAGGAGTTGAATTTGCTCATCTGTCTTCACTCTTCACTCCACCACTTCACCAGCCCCATTCCTTCCTTAGTTATAGGGTCATACTCTCAAATTCCCATTTGCAAATGACAACTGGCTTCCTTGTGACCTTACTCTAACTCAGAGTCTTCAATTCCCTATTGCACAATATGTCACATAATAATGAGTGCATACCCTTTAATTATGCTTATAAATATTTTAAGATTGGATACATTCCAGTAATGATGCTCTATTATGTTAGGATTTTTTTTTTTTTTTAATAAACTTCCATCTAACTCTCATTTGTATTCACTCTCCAACATTCACTTTATCCTGGTCAGAGTTAAGTTCCTAAACACTGGACCCTTTACACATCTCCAATATCCACCAAGAGCAGGAATTTTAGTGGACTGGTTTTCAAGTGTTTTTGATAAAGATCACATTACTGCATTAAAAAAATAATTGCTCAAGCAGGAATTTTTGACAAGGTCCTGTAAGTAGGAAAAAATATGGGGGTATATAATTGTTTTATTTTCTCCTTAAGAGTAAAAATAACAAAAATAATAATTATATCACGTTAAGGCATCAAACAAAGGAATAATAGGTACTAAAGGCACAGAAAAAAGATCAGATATAACAAATAATTAAAGTAAGAAAACCTGTGAATTTGCTTTTGTTTTAACAGCACTATTGGAAAGAAACCTCACAAATAGAGATGTTTGGATAGTGAATTAAAGCACAAAATTAAGAGGAGCATGTGCTAATCAAGCTCACAGAGTGTTCCGCAGAATTTCAGTGGAATTTCACAGTGTTCCGTGGAATTTCAGTGGAATTTCACAGTGTTCCATGGAATTTCAGTGGAATTTCACAGTGTTCCGTGGAATTTCTTCACTTTTTTCATTTTCTCATGTTGTGGTGACTTTGCTGAACTCAGAAAACGTTATAGGTAGGAACTAGCCATTCCTATATTTGAAGCGCTCTGAGACTTAATAAATTTCTCTCATTTCTGCATAGAGATACATCACAACAATTTTTACTGTGAAGAATGATGATTGCTATAAAATGAAATGAAGGGAAGAGACATTTGCCCGTGATTCTATAAATCTCAATTTATAGAGTGTTATAATACTTAGTGGAAAGGAGAGATTAACATTGTCTAATTATGTGTACTTAACAAAGAGAAGAAACCCAATAAGCAACTTAATCAAGTAATCAAGGGTTAAAACTGTAGCAATGAGATGCCCTGAGAAGGACAAAGTATGACCTCTGTGGTAATAGCGCCAAAAATTGTTAACATCAAGGGGATAATTTACAACCTGCCAATGGAAGTGAAAATTATTTAAAACATGCACGCCTTTACTAACATTGAAAATGGATAACACGTATCATAACAGTCTGCAATTTTGGTTCTAGGCATGTAACCTAAAGACAGTCTTACTCATGGCGCGCCAAGTGGTTAAATAAAATGATGTTAATTCATGACAATTGTGTTGATATATTACAAACAGTGAAAGCAATCAAAATTTTCACCCAGAGCAGAATGTGCAATGCAATGGAATAAAATCCAGCAGTTGAAATAATGGACAATATATACTACAGTAATACTGATAGATATAAAACACATTGAGTAAAAAGTCGCAAAACCACCCCATACCCATAGTATATAGTTTATATAAAGTGTATAATGTCTGAATCATTTGGGGATATACAGCTTCATTATAAAATTGTAATACCTGAATGGGAAGAATTCACACCAAATCTATGTTGTTGGTTGCCCTTTAGGAGGGGGTTAGATTGCAATGAGATGAAGAAGGCTTGGAAAGTAGAGAAGACATGGAATTGATAATTGATATTCTGTATATTTTGTAAGACTGAAAAAGAATTATCTGCAACATTATCACTAATAGTTGTTCATGTGTTTACAATGATGATATAGACACACACACACACATATAGTTACACTAGAGTTAGCTCACTGTCAACCGAAAATACTTTGAAAGTACAAGAAAAAATATTCAAGTGTTTGCACATCTACATGAAATATCACACGACCTGTTCAGAAAGGTGAAGCAACTACAGTGTGGATGTGTTCTTCCTTCACGCTAGGCTCTTTGTGACACACTTTGCATGCATGTTTCCCTTTAATTGCCATAATTACTCCTGGAAGTGGGCACTATTACTGTATGTAGCTTAAGCCATATAGCGTTCACATAAGTATAGGCTTGTTAGAGTGGAGTCAGAATTCGGAGGCCAGTGCCTGTACTCCTCCCAGCTGTACTACATTGACATTGCTTTTCAGAACTTTAAAGTCTTTCTTCTCAGTGGGTTAAGTTTGAAGGATTATCACCAAAAGAAAACAAAAACAAAAACTAGGAGCAATACAGAAACAACCACTAGCTGGGCACGGTGGCCCACGCCTGTAATCCCAGCACTTTGGGAGGCTGAGGCGGGTGAATTGCCTGAGGTCAGGAGTTCGAGACCAGCCTGGCAAACATAGTGAAAGCCCGTCTCTACTGAAAATACAAAAAATTAGCTGGGCATAGTGGCGGGCGCCTGTAATCCCATCCTCTAGGGAGGCTGAGGCAGGAGAATCACTGGAACCTGGGAGGCGGAGGCTGCAGTGAGCCGAGATCATGCCATTGCACTCCAGCCTGGGTGACAAGAGCAAAATTCTGTCTCAAAAAAAAAAAAAAAAAGAAAAGAAAATCAAATAATAATTTAAAAAAAGAAAAAAAAAAGAAACAACCACTACTTAAATGTAACTCTTCTCAATGAAAAAGGAGTGGAACTAGACTGACTTGTGTCCTATCCCTACATGGGAAGGCTCTGTTCAGATGTCACTCCTTGGCACAGAATCATAACAGCACTGATCACATTGCCTCTCCTGTGTTAAGTATAGAGACACAGCAGAGCTGTGAGAAGCCAAGCTCTCAACGCAAACATTAACAAAGATATGATGGAACGAGGGGACCAGCGATCATAAATCAACACTCATAACAGCTGGCAGCCCATATACGTCCCTACAAATGTTCACAAATCAAGTGGTCACTTACATTCTTCAACCCGATTTCCCCCACCAGAAAATTGGCAATCTTTTTTCCAAAGCTGCTTCTGAACAAATAGAAATTCCTTTACAATCTTTGTTCTGCCTCTTCTATTTTGCACACTATTGTTGCTATAGCTGTTGTTTCTGGATTTGTTTTGTTTTTATAATGGGTTGGTTATCCTCCTGTTTTAGAGATGATATGCTTATTGCAAAGTATACTACAATAAGTACACTTTTATACTTATATACTTTGATACTTATGTGTTTTTATACTTTTTATTCTTATGCTGAATAAAATCAGACTTTGGTGAAAACACATGTTTTCAGTATCATATATTCAACCCTTTCATTTTTTAATTAAAAAATTTAAATTAAAAATTAATTTTAATTTAAAAATTTACTTTACAAAGTATTTATTTTAGGGCTGACTTTCCATGACCTGTTATTGTGAAGGTCTATATTATAAATTTTTCCAAATGTATATGATAAGAAAATACACATAACATACCATCATATTCATTTGTTGGTGTACAGTTCAGTGGTATTAAATACATTCTTCATGTTGTGGAAGCATCATGACCATTCATCCTCAGAATAGTTTCTTCTACCCAAACTAAAGCTCTGTCCCCATTAAACACTCACTCACTATTTCTCCCTTCCCTGGCCCCTGGCAACCACCATTCTGTGGCAGGCCAGGTCTCACAAACGCAGGCCTCCGTAACAACTGTTGCAGCACTGACCGAGTGGTGAAGTTAAATATTAAAAGCTGAAAGAGCCAGCGCCCTTATACAAAGGCTGGAATGTCTCAAAAACCCACCAAGAGTTCTGCCCAGGCCTCTCCTGGGTCTTGAAGCATGACAAGATAACGAAGGCATTCTTAACAGGACCCGTTTAGGATTAAACAAATTTTACTGAGGGTCTGAAGAAACTCCCCAAACCTCCACAAGCTAGCTTTACTTGGGACTAAAGGAACTCCCCAAACCTCCACGATTTAGTGGGAGACAAGATAAGGGTATTCACCCCAGCACCTGGACCCATTTAGATTAAGTCAATTTACTGAGGCTCCAGGGGAAAGTCTTCAGGACTCAGACCTTAGTTATAGATTAGAAGTTAATCACTTATGTCTTCGCATGAATGTACACTTACGTGTAGACATATAGATTAGAAGGTATACAAGCTCTGGAAGACTTGTAATTTTGAGTTGGTCTGGTGCTAATTTCCAGGCCTTCTCCCTGTAACCGGTTACAGAAATAAAAACTCTCTTCCTACCCAGTTCATCTGCATCTCATTATTGGGTCACAAGAATAAGCAGCCCGACCCTTGGTTTGGTCCAGGAACAATTCTACTTTCTGTCTCCATGAATTTGACTACTCTTGCGACCTCATAAAAGTTGAATTAAACAGTATTTGTCATTTTGTGCCTGGCTTATTTTACTAAGGATAATTTCCTCAACGTTCCTCCATGTTACAGCTTGTGTTAGAATTTCCTTCCTTCTGTGGCTGAGTAGTAACCCCTTACATGTATATGTTATACTTTGTTTATCCATTCATCCACAATGGACACTCAGTTTGCTCCTATCCTTTCACTGCTATGAATAATGCTGCTATGAACATGGGAACAAATATCTCTTGGAGACCTTGTTTTCAATTCTTTTGGATATTTGCCCAGAATTGGCGTTGTAGAATCATAGGGTAGTTCTGTTTTTAATTTTTTTAGGGACCATCATATCGTTTTTCACAGCAGCTTTACCATTTCACAATCCCCCCAACAGTAGTGCACAAGACTTTCCATTTCCCCACATCCCAGCCAACACTTGTTATTTTCTGTTTTTTAAAACTGTGCTTATCCCAATGAATGTGTCAATCCCTGTATTTCTAAAGATATATTTTAGGCTGGGCATAGTGGCTCACGCCTGTAATTCCAGCACTTTGGGAGGCTAAGGCAGGCAGATTAATTGAGGTCAGCAGTTCGAGACCAGCCTGGCCAATAAGGTGAAATCCCATCTCTACTATGAATTTAAAAAATTAGCCGGGCATGGTGGTATCGCCTGTAATTCCAGCTACTCCAGAAGCTGAGGCATGAGAATCACTTGAATCTGGGAGGTGGAGGTTGCAGTGAGCTGAGATTGTGCCACTGTACTCCAGCCTGGGCAACAGAGTGAGACTCTGTCTCAGAAAATAAAATAAAAAAGATAAGTTTTCATTTTGCTGTAACTACCTGTTGCCTTCTTCCCTGAAGTATGGAGTCTGTGTGTGTGTGTGTGTGTACACATGTAAGTGTGTGTCCATGTATTTGCAACTTGCTGTCATGAAGAAGACAAAAAACAAGTTTTCATATATTTATCTTTTAATCCATGACATGACCAACTTTACCCTCTCCAACTGTAGATCTAGAAAATGCTAAGTGTAACAATTTTATACTCATTTTAATGTGGACTAAACCTATATTTAGGGAGCAAAGTCCAGAACATATTACAGATAACATATATTTTGTTGTTGGGGTTGCTACGTGTTCTTGCTGCCAAGTTGTTGTAAAAGTTTCTTGCCTACAACCTCCTTTGCTCCAGCAATTCAGAGCAGCTGGATAAAATTGTATCCCATAGGGACAGACGTCATTAGAAATGCACAGACTTTCATCTAAATTTGGCTTTCATTCATTCTTTCATCAAGTATTTATTGAGTCTCTACTATATTCTAGTTGCTAGGCATAAGGGGAAAATCGTGAAGCTGTGCAGCAGAACGAGTGCAACCTTCCACCCGCTCCCACAGAGGTGCACATCCTGCCTTTCAGCCCTTCAAACCCAAGAGGCTTTGCACCACACAGTGCATGCTTCACCACGCAGTAGGCGATGTGGAGTTCTGCTATAAAGCTGACTGGAAGCAAGAGGCTTCTATGAGAGATCTAAGGGAGGATGTTTATTTCCTGTGTAATTGAAATACTGAGACCAAGCAACTCTGGCACACCTTGCAGAGGAAGATACAAAACAGGGAACATGAAGATGCTATGGCCTGGGTGCAGTAGCTCAGGCCTGTCATTCCAGTGCTTTGGGAGGCTGAGGAGAGAGGATTGTTTGAGCCCAAAAGTTTGACACCAGCTGGGCAGTATAGGGAGACTCTGCCTATACAAAAAAAAAAAAAAAAAAAAAAAAAAAACCATTAGATGGGCATGGTGGTGCGTGCCTGTAATCCCAGTTACTTGAAAGACTGAGGCAGGAGGATTGCTTGAGCCCACAGGTTGGAGGCTGTGGTGAGCTATGATTCCACCACTGCACTCCAGCCTCGGTAGCAGAGCAAGACTCTGTCTCAAACAAAAAAGCGTACATGTATACAATATATACATAATGTAAAAGAAGCTATGGGCAGCCCAAGAAGATTCATTCCAAGGATCATCTGTAAGTAAATGTGACTAAAATAATTTCTCAGCTTCTCACCCATCTCCTTGGCAGCCGGTCCCTACAACAATTTAGGAAATAGATGAGCATGAGCAAAGGCCTCACGCCTTAGGCGTGGCAACAAAATTGAACAATGACACATGACACCCTGCTCTCAAGAGTTTGGGCTCCCTTGGAGAGGAAACTCAGCATTTGGTATTTCAATTATCCACTCACCTTTCAGTCTTCCTACCAGGCATATAACCAACTTCTGGGAACTTTTGAAAATAGTTCACACAAGTGATATTTACATTTTATTGTGGATTTAATTTGAATTCTTAGTAACTAGTGATTTTAAGCATCTTTTCTTTTTTGAGACAGTGTCTTGCTCTGTTGCCCAGGCTGGAGTGTAATGGCATGATCTTGGCATACTGCAACCTCTGCCTCCCGGGGTTCAAGCGATTCTCCTGCCTCAGCCACCTGAGTAGTTGGGAGTATAGGCGCCCGCCACCACGCCCGCTCTACTGAAAATTTTTGTATTTTTAGTAGAGATGGGTTTTCTCCATGTTGGCCAGGCTGGTCTTGAACTCCTACCTCAAGTAATCTGCCTACCTAGTCCTCCCAAAGTGCTGGGATTACAGGCGTGAGCCACCGCACCTGGCCAATTTTAAGTATCTTTTCATATCCATAGGCACAAGTGTATCTCACAGCTTACAGACCGTCAGAGGGATATAAAGGTGTCACATATATACGTGACATTTGACTGTTTCGTGGTTGCCTCTTTGGGTGGCTTTTTAAAAGTAAAACCATTCCTCATTGGATAGTTAAAAGATCTCTTTCTGCCATTCCTCCCCAAGAAGCAATCATTATATTCAATATGTACAACCTAGCATTTTTATAATTGTACTAAGTATGAGTATAGCCATAAAAATTTTAGTAGATTTTATGATATTAGAATGTATAAATAATGCATTCTCTTATGCATAGATTTTAACTTACAAATTTTTGAGAAATATTCACATTGATTCAGGTAGATATAGTTTATATTTTTTTAAGCATCCATTAATTTTATTATTATGAGAATATATGATGTAGTGTAACCCTTTGACATTGATGGACATTTGGGTCCTGTGTGTGTGTGTGTGTGTGTGTGTGTGTGTGTGCACATGTCTGTGTGATATTTTTGGTTTTGTTTCCTTTTTTACATGCAATGCTACAATAAATATCCTAACCAACCCCTCCTTGAGGGCATATGCTAGACAGAATGAATAAATATATTAAAAGCAGAAATAGAGGATTGGTGGGGGGGCGTTGTATCCATTTTCAACCTAATAGATAATGAGGTGTTTTGTTTTGTTTTATTTTTGAGACAGGGTCTCCCTCCGTCACCCACGCTGGAGTGCAGTGGTGCAAACATGGCTTATTGCAGCCTCGACTTCCAATACCCAAACCATCCTCCCACCTCAGGCTCCTGTGTAGCTGGGACTACAGGCATGTGCCATCACACCCGGCTACTTTTAAGAATTTTTTGTAGAGATGAGGTCTCCCTTTGTTGCCCAGGCTAGTTGCAAACTCCTGGGCTCAAGCCATCCTCTCGCCTCAGCCTCCCTAAGTGATGGGATTAAAGGGTTGAGTCACTGCCTGGTCCTCTTTTTATTTTCATTTGTTGCTTTGACAGTATCTCCTCATGTTGCCAAGGCTGGTCTCGAACTCTGGACTCAAGTGATCCTCCCAGCTCAACATCTTGAGTAGCTAACATTACAGGCCCTTGCCACCATGCTTGACTCATTTTTTAAAATTTTTTGTAGAGATAGGGTCTCCCCGTGTTGCCCACGCTGGTCTCAAACTCTTTGGCCTCAAGCAATCCTCCTGCTTTGGCCTCCCAAAGTGCTGGGAATACAGTTATGAGCCCCAACACCCAGGCAAGATTATTATTATTATTATTATTATTATTATTACTATAAAAATTCATACTCCATCAAAAGTAAATGAGGAGTGCCTACTTCCCATAAGTTTACCAACTTCCAAGGTTCTGTGATATTAATATTTGATAAGCTGACATGTATAATTAAAATTACTTTTATTTTAATTTGTAATTTTCTAATTGCAAATTTTATTCCTGATTCTGTATTTTCTGAAAAAAATCATGTATTTCACCTAATTTTGTATGGAAATGTGTATTTGCTGTAAAAACAACATGGATGTTTCTCTCTGTGTATCTATTGTATCTGTCTCAACTATCTGTTACATATGTTGCAAGTAGGTGGTTGGAAGGTGAAAATTGCCAACTTGTTATGTCTATGTTGTTATGTTGAAAATAAGCTCCCAATAATTTATCAACTCTTTGCTTTATTGTATGTATAAACTTATACACAATAAAAATCCCAGTGTGTAACTAGAGGAGTTGAAGAATGAAGCCACCGGCAGTACCATCAAGTAATAAATTATTCCCCAAGCACATATTGCCTGTTTCACAAATATCACCACAGCACTGTTTTTATTAATATTCCATCCATCCCTCATCACCACCATAAAATCTTTCCCATACTTTTGTTTTCATTTTAATTACTTTTTTGTCTTTGAAGAAAATGTTTCTGAATTTTTAAATTATTTTCTCATTGTTGAACAAAATGTTTCACGTTTTTGTGGGTTTTTACCCACAATAACGTGTTGTGTTTTCTTTGGTTCTTCTCAGTGTCCTGGAGAATGCTTGAAATCAGGCTCAGAGCTACAAGCTAGGGACTGACCACTAGGATACCGGTACCTCTTTATTTTTTCAGCATCCTGAGAGGATGCTACACCAACAAGTGTTCAATTAAGAGTGTACTTCTTTTTTTAATTCATTGTCTTTGTTTATTAGTACCTTTCAATTAAATACAGACTACCTATCTTTTCCCTGCCATGTCTAACTGAACTTTTCCCCAGCTATATGGAATATTTTTAATACTTTCATACTTAAGTGTTCTCCTTCCAGGCTATTGCATTTTCCCTATTGCTGCTGTAAAAGGTCGCCACTAATTTAGTTGCTCAAAAGGTGATCTATCTAGAATCTGGCAGTTCTCTAGATCAGAAGTCCAACACAGGTTTCTCTGGGCAAAAATAAATGTCTTGGGAGGCTGTGTTCTTTTCCAGAAGCTCTTGCAAAGAATTTGTTTTCAAGTTAATTCAAGTTGTTGGCAGATTAACACCCAATTTTCTTGCCAGCTGTCAGTTAAGAGTTATCCCCAGATTCCAGAGCCTGCCAACCTTTCTGGGCAAGTGGTCCCCTCTTCCTCCTAAAAGCCATTAATGATGCATTAATCCTTCTCAGGTCATATAACTAGGAGTCCTCCTTAACCACGTATTTTCACCTTGAAAAACTCATGTAATGACATTTGGTCTATCTGGATGAAACACCCCATCTCAAAGTCCTTAATCACATTTACAAAGTCCTGTTTGCCAGGTAAAGTCAAATATTCACAGGTTTCAGGATAGCCAACTTTGGAGGGCCATTATTCTGCTGACCACAGACACTGTGTCTCTTAATTTGATGGAAATCTCTGGATTGTCACGCAAGGTATTGTGAGGGATGATGATGATGGTGGTGATGATAGCAACGAAGATAGTGATGGTGATGGTTATAATGATGGTGATGATGATAATGATGATGATGTAGGCGAGGAAGATGGTGATGGTGATGATGATCGTGACGGGGATGATGGGGATGATGCTGATAATTACTGGGATGATGATGATGATGGTGGTGGCATGATGACGATGATGATGGGGACAATGATGGTGATAATGGTGATGATGATGGTGATGATAATAGTGATGGTTATGGTGGTGATGATTATGATAATGATGGCAAAGATGATGCTGATGATAGTAGTGATGATGGTGATAATAGTGATGATAACAGTGATGGCGATGGTGGTGATGATGCTGCTGATGGCAAAGATGATGTTGATGATAGTGGTGATGATGGTAGTGATGATGATTGTGTTGGTGATGGTGATGATAATAATAATGATGGTGGTGATGAGGATGATGGTGATGGATGATGGTGGTGTTGGATGATAGTGATGATGGTGATGATAATGATGATGGTGATGATAATGATGGTGGTGATGGTGATGATGATGGTGATGATGATAATGAAGACAATGATAGTGATGATAGTCATAATATGGTAGTGGTAGTGATTGTAATGATAAGATTATAAAATCTTCTCATTTCTGTAAGGATTTAATCAGATAGAATATGTTATTGAAAGGTGTGAGATAATAAAGAAATTGAGGTTTTTTTCCTTCCTACTTATGTAGAAATGTCAAGTCCAACTTACAAACACATCCAGGACAAAATCAGATTTTGTGTTATATTTTTAAGGTCTTCCCTGTAGAATAAATTGAGCTGTTTATTACAAACTTTCCTTGTCTTTACTTAACTCCCTCGGCAGACTGCTCTTTTCAGATGTAGGTGATGTGTCACCTGTTAAGGAGTTGAAATTCGCCGAGGTAACTACTCATGAGGATTTTCCTAAAGTTCATGGCTACGAGATCTAAGAACCTTGTGGGCTTGGTGACCATACCTATTCTGCCTGTAGCTTTGTTGTTTAGAAAGCTATGAACAATTTTATTTAGTACTAGAGAATAAGTCATGATGCCTTATGAAGGTAATGTTTTGATAAAGAATGGAAGAAAACTACTCTAGCAAAGGAGCCCCCATCTCACTTCAGATAGATCAACAATGTCATTTGTAATGTTTATTTTTTTGAAATAAAAACCCATTTATTAAAAAATATATATTTAAAACATTTACATATATAGTGTGTGTGTGTATATATATATATATATATATACACACACATATTAAATACCCATTTATGAAAATACACACACACACTCACACACACACATACCTGGCTTTTATTTGAGCAGAGATGAATCCAGGTGATATGGCTTGTCTGTGTGCCCACCCAAATCTCACCTTGAATTGTAAATCCCCATATGTCAAGAGCAGGGCCAGGTGGAGATAATTAAATCATGGGAGTGGTTTCCCCAATACTGTTCTCATGGTAGTGAATGAGTCTCATGAGATATGATGGATTTATAAGTGGGAGTTCCCCTGAGCCAATTCTCTTGCCTGCCACCATGTAAGACATGTCTTCACTCCTCCTTGCCTTCCACCATGATTGTGAGGCCTCCCCAGACACATGGAACTGTGAGTCCATTAAACCTCTTTCCTTTATAAATTACCCAGTCTCAAGTATATCTTTATTATCAGCATGAGAACAGACTAATATGGAGTCTCGCTCTGTTGCCCAGGCTGGAGTACAGTGGTGTGATCTCAGCTCACTGCAGTCTCCGCCTCCCAGGTTCAAGTGATTCTCGTGCCTCAGTCACCCAAGTAGCTGGGACCACAGGTGTGCACCACTATGCCTGGCTAATTTTTGTATTTTTAGTAGAGACGGCGTTTTGCCATGTTGGCCAGGCTGGTCTCAAACTTCTGACCTCAAGTGATCCAACTGCCTCTGCCTCCCAAACTGCCGGGATTACAGACGTGAGCCACCATCCCTATCCATTCTCAGGGGCTTTCTAAGAGATATCAAGGATCCAGATGACTGACTGTAGTATAGCTCATAAAAGATACCTCAAGGGAAACCAGAATGGCTGGCTTTGTTCAGCTTAGGTGGCACTCTTGTTTGGCTAAGTTACTGATCTTCAATTAAATACACTCCTACTCTATCTGAAAGGGGTTCATGGATGGAGTGGTGCTGGTGTTCATTAATTAATGACAATTTGATTCATAAACCAACAAATGGTGAAGTAAGTGATTTGGCAAAGTTGGGGAATATTTTCTTTCAAGTTGTAACTTGGAAAACTACCCTGAATATCTGACCTCTGCTTTGAAAGGGAAGAAGAGGAACAGAGCACCATGCCCCTCTAATGAGTTTGTGTCTTGAAAAAAATAAGCAGAAATGTACACTGGAGTCATTTTTTGGGTAGCCAAGAGGAGGGAGTATTGGCCTGTTCCCTAAAGGCATATCATAGGCATAGATTCAGGGAGCTGGACGCCATGTCATGGAGGCTTCTGAAAAGTGCCAGAAGAAATCTGTTTTTACCTTTCTTTAATACCAAGTATATTTATCGGAGAGTAAAACTTGAACATGTTGAATAGTTGCTTGGGATATGTCTTAAAATATAAGATAAAGGTAAGATGCGTGTCCTTAGTCTTTATGAGAGCTTTCTAACCCTATCTCGCTCCCTCAACATGCCCGCTAATCAAAGGTCACAAAAAAGAAGGAAGATAATGATTCTCAAGACAATTATCCACCCTTTGAAGGCTATAGAACCAAAACATTGGTTTCTTTGATCCAAACACTTGTCTTCAATCACCTCTACTCAGTCATTGCAAATCAATCACTAGACCAGAATTCTATGCTAAATTCTGGACTCTAATACAACTTGATAAATATATTCAATAAATTTATTTAATATATTTACATTAAATATATTTATTTATATTAATAATATATATTAATTTTATAATATAAATATATTTATATTGAATAGATTTAATATAGTAAATAAATATATTTGATAAGTATAAACATATTAAATTGTTTTTTGAGACGGAGTCTTTTTCTGTTGCCCAGGTTGGAATGTGGTGGTGTGATCTCTGCTCACAATAACCTATGCCTCCCAGGTTCAAGTGATTCTCCTGCCTCAGCCTCCATAGTAACTGGTATTACAGGGGTGTACTAACAACGCCTGACTAATTTTTGTATTTTTAGTGGAAACAGTTTTCACCATGTTGGTCAGGCTAGTCTCAAACTCCTGACCTCAAGTGATCCACCTGCCTCAGCCTCCCAAAGTGCTGGGATTGCAGGGATAAGCCACTATGCCAGGCCAAGATATTAAAATGTCTTTGATAAATGTAACTGTAATCTCACACATATACATTTGGATATCACATAAATATCTTGAATATATTTATCCAAAATGAATCTAAGATTAGCTAAAGGATTCCAAAATTATAAGAGAAAGACTTATGATGTATCCAAATTCCATAATATTCTTCCTCCTATATTTCCTAAGGGATGATGATTTCCAACACATTAGTATCCCAAACAAAATATGAGGGCTCATGCACAATTCATTTAATTTTCCTCCCTAAGTATGTTTGGGCTCGACCTTTGTCCCTTCAAAAGCTCCTACAGGCCAGGCATAGTGGCTCATGCCTCTAATACCAGCGCTTTGGGAGGATAAAGTGGGAGGATCACTTAGGCCCAGAAGTTTGAGACCAGCTTGGGCAACATAGTGAGACCCCATCTCTACAAACTATATATATATATATAGATTGACAGGTGTAGTGGCATGTGACTGTGGTCCCAGCTACTTAGGAGGCTGAGGTAGGAGGATTGCTTGAGCCCAGGAGGTCAAGGCTGCAGTGAGCTGTGATCACTTCATTGAACTCAGTCCTGGACAACAGATCAAGATCCTGTCTCAAAGGAAAAAAAAAAAAAAAGATTCCTACATGGCATTCAAAAGACACCAGGATGGCTAAATAGTCGAAAAAAGAGCTTTATTGGTGATAATTGGTTTGCAAACTGGAAAGAGATAGTTTCTGGGGTGGACTGAAGATGTTCTCTTTTTGAAGAGGGGAAGGGCAGGTTGGGTTTTAGGCTTCACAGGGTCCATATTACACAATAGAGTCACACATATTCAGCAGGCTTGGGAGGAAAGCTATCCATATTTATGAGAGGAGCCAAGCTCATGCAGATTGTGTAGACATATACGTAGCATACATCCCATGTTCACTTTGGTGTGAACTTTTAGCATTAAAATGGTGGTGATGGTGATGATGATGGTGACAATGACAGTGGTGATGTTGATAATGATGATGATGGTTATGATGGTGATGAGGTAGAATTAAGCTCTTTATGTCAAAAAGTGAACAATAGGACACAAAGACAATTTATGTACAGCCTCTGTAAGCTGCTGAAACTGATGGTAAGATCTGCAACTGCTTATCGGAAAAGAAGGTTTGTGGGGCCAGTCCTCTGTCCAGTCAGAGTTGCAGTGGTCTGGATTGAAAATCAGAGTTAGAAGGGGTTGGATAATTTGCCTCATAGCTCCTATCTTAGGAAATTGAGCCATGGGAATTTAGAAATTTGCCTTGCCAAATATAGCCTGAAACTTTACCCATAGGTAACTTTTGTTTCCTTAATTATAGGATCCCTCTTTGTTGATAAAAGGGCATCTCTCTTTGGTCTCTCAGATGACATAGGACAGGTGGCTGAAATGACACATTATAAGCATTCACTGAAAGAATGGCCAGTGTTGGCAGTACTGGAACTTAAAAGACAATCAAGGTTGGGCATAACTCCAGTAGTTTGGGAGGCTGAGGGAGGTGGATCACTTGAGGTCAAGAGTCCAAGACCAGCCTGGCCAACATGGTGAAACCCTGTCTCTACAAAAAACACAAAAAAATTAGCTGGGCATGTAATCTGTAACCTGTAATCCCAGCTACTCAGGAGGCTGAGGAAGGAGAATCACTTGAACCCGGGAGGTGAAGGCTTCAGTGAGCCAAGATAGCACCATTGCACTCCAGCCTGGGTGACAGAGTGCAACCTTGTCCTGAAAAAAAAAAAAAGAAAAGGAAAAGACAACCAATATAATTTTTTTGCTGACTACATTTATCAATGAATTAATAATTTTATTAACTCTGAGCAATAGGATGAAGATATTTTGAGAAGACTTTTACTTCTGGCTATTAAGTGGATGGCTTATTTGATGGCAATGCAAGGTTATTTTTATTTTTAGCATCTTTTTTAATGACTTAGGGTGGCCACCAGTTATTTTTGCTTAGGAAATCCATGGATTATGGCATGTGTGTCACATATTTATGACTTTCCCCTTCCACCCACAAACATGTCCCAGTGTGTTAGATGGTCTGCCTAATAATATTTAGGTGGTCTGATTAATTATATTTCAAAAGAGAAACCTTTATTTTGAATAATTTCACTGAATGATCAGCAACATGGCATGGACTGAAAAGACAGAGAATTAGGACTGTTTGCATAGAAACTCACTTGTAACCTTGAACTTTACAAAATGCCATAAAAACAATTTGATACAGGTTATAAATTACGCTTTTTTTTTTTTTAACTGGAAATTGTCCTCTGTGCAACCTATACTTATTCTAATGTAGTCTTATTTTCCCTTCAGAGTATAATTTAAAGATTAATTTAACTCAATTTTATTGCATTTATCTTTGCAGTAAGTCAGTTGTTTTATTGTCTCAGCTGAGTTTTCAATAAACTATTTAGAATGGGAGGAACATTGCCACTTTGCCATGGGCATGTTTCTGAGAATTTCTGCATCTGGTATTTGGAATGTAGTTTTAAAAGGTAATTGTTTTGTCTTGGGAGTGAGTGTTTAATGTCACTCTATTCACTGCATTAGAGACTAAGTGAATAATAAAAACTGTAGTTCATTCTAAAATTCATTCCCTTCATCACCACCTAAGTTCCTAGGAGAATGTCATGTAAAGCCAGCGGCATTAGAGTTAACTATTCCTAAAAGCTTTTGATTTTTTTTTTCAGAAGATATTCTGAAAATATGAACAGTTTACCAAAATGCTTTTGAGTAATTTTGGAAAATCAACAATAGTGATATTTGTATTGGAGAGTGAAACATATTTAATAAGTTGGATTTTATTGAAAGATTCTAAATCCTTATAAAGAGTTATAGCTTGATATCAGGGGAAACCAGCCCTCAATATATCAATGTAGGTTCTTTTCTATTTTCCCTGTGTCGGCCAGTCTGAGAAATAGAGGGAAAGAGTAAAAAAGAGAGAAATTTTAAAGCTAGGTGTCTGGGGGAGACATCACATGTTGGCAGGTTCCATGATGCCCCCTGAGTCGCAAAACCAGCAAGTTTTTATTAGTGATTTTTTTAAGGGGAGGGAGTGTATGAATAGTGTGTGGGTCACAGAGATCACATGCTTCACAAGGTAATAAAATATCACAAGGCAAGTGGGTGCAGAGTGAGATCACAGGACTGAGGTGAAATTAAAATTACTAATAAAATTTCATGTCCCACTGGGCACGCATTGTCACTGATAACATCTTATCAGGGGACAGGGTTTGAGAGCAGACAACCGGCCTGACTAAAAATTACTAGGCAGGAATTTCCTCATCCTAATAGACCTGGGAGAACTACAGGAGACCAGGGCTTGTTTCCTCCCTTATCTGCAACTGTATAAGACAGACATTCCCAGAGCGGCTATTTTAGAGACCTACCCCTGGGAAAGCATTCTCTTTCTCAGGGCTGTTCCTTGCTGAGGAAAAGAATTCAGCGATATTTCTCCTATTTTCTTTTGTAAGAAGAGAAATATGGCTCTGGTTCACCCAGCTCTCAGGCAGTCAGACCTAATGGTTATCTCCCTTGTTCCCTGAACGTCGCTGTTATCCTGTTCTTTTTTCAAGTTGCCCAGATTTCATATTGTTTAAACACACATGCTTTACGAACAATTTGTGCAGTTAACACAATCATCACAGGGTCCTGAGGCAACATACATCTTCAGCTTACGAAGATGATGGGATTAAGAGATTACAGTAAAGACAGGCATAGGAAATCACAAGAGTATTAATTGGAGAAGTGATAAATGTCCATGAAATCTTCACAATTTATGTTCAGAGACTGCAGTAAAGACAGGTGTAAGAAATTATAAAGTATTAATTTGGGAAACTAATAAATGTCCATGAAATCTTCGCAATTTATGTTCTTCTGCCATGGCTTCAGCAGGTCCCTCCATTCAGGGTCCCTGACTTCCCGCAACAGCTTGAAAACAACGATCTTATTTTGGTGCTTATATTTTATCTTCAAAGAAACTGTATCATAAATGTTAAATCAACTTTCAATAGCATTGATGTTTTCTGGCTGTTTCTTAGACTTTTGATTTTTTGTTTATTTGTTTTGTTTTGACAAAGTCTTGTTCTGTTGCCCAGGCTGGAGTGCATTGGTGCAATCTCCGCTCACTGCAACCTCTGCCTCCCAGGTTCAAGTGATACTCCCGCCTCAGCATCCCGAGTAGCTGGGACTATAGGTGCCTGCCACCATACCCAACTAATTTTTTTTGTAGTTTTATTAGTGACAGGGTTTTGCCATGTTGGTCAGGCTGGTCTCAAACTCCTCCTGACTTCAAGTGATCTGCCTACATAGGCCTCCCAAAATGTTGGGATTACAGGTGTGAGTCACTGTGCCTGGCCTTCTTGGACTTTTGAATTTCAATTATTGAGTCAGGAATCCAAGTATGCATTTAACAAGTGTTTATTTTGTGCCTACTTTGTGTGGCAAACCAGCAAAGTGCTGGGAATATAGTAACACACTCTTATGGAGCTGGAAATCATGTAGGGAGAGAGGCAAAAAACAAACTCATATGATATGGTATCAAATCCTCATAGTTGTAGGCACTATAATAAAACAATTATAAGTATAGCAAAGAGTGTCTGGAAACTACAGCCCATTGGCCAGGTGTTGCTCTCCACCCATTTTTGTAAATAAAGTTTTATTGGAACACTGCCACACTCATTCACTTATATATAGCTTATGAATGCTTTCCCACTAAAACAGCAGAGTTAAGCACATGTGACTGAAACCACTGACCCACAAAGTCTAAAACATCCATTATCTGACCATTTGTAGAAACAGCTGGAGACCCCTGATATAGAGATTTTACGGTGATTCCACTTTATTATAGGATGGACAGAGGGTGTCTATGAGAATGTGAATTTTCAGCAGCAGAGTCTACAATTAAATATGAGAGAAACCCATGGATATAATAGGGAAAAGATATTTTCCTGTTGAGAAAATAACTGGTACATGATTTGTTTTGAAAGCCCCCCTCCAAAAAATAAATCAAAACCAAGTCATAACTCAGACTATTGGATTTTAAAATGTGACGCGTGTTGAAGGTGGAGTGGCTATATTGTATTTCTTGGTTACAAGAATACTTATGAGTTTTTTCTTTTACTTTTTTTTATTTTAAAATAGTCTCAGAGAAAGTTGCAAAAATAGCACAGAATCCCATATGATGCTTCACCCCATCCATGTGCAATGGTGACATCTCACCCAGCTGTAGTATGTTATAAAAACCAGGAAATTGGCATTGGTACAATCCTCGTAAGGAGACTACAGACCTTGCTCAGTTTTTACTACTTTTTATAATCCCACAATAATGTTTGTCCTTGTGTGTGTAATTCTATGCCATTTTATCCCATGTGTAGATTTGCATAATTACTAAACAATCAAGATTAAAAATTGTTCCATCATCACAAAAGAGGCCCCTCCTGGTGCTTCTGTTAGCACCTGCTGCACCCACGCAATTTTCCTGACAACCACTCATCTCTTCTCTATCTCTGTCATTTTGTCATTTTGAGAATATTTTGTAAATGAGATCATGCAGTGTATGACCTTTTGATATGTACTTTCTTTTCACTTAGCATAATGCCTTTAGGTCTACTTAGGTTACTGTGTGCATCAATAGCTTTTTCTATCGTTCACTCATATTCCACGGTATGGTGATGCCACAGTTTATTCAACCATTCACTCATTCAATGACTTTTAGGTTCTTCCTAGGATTTTAATCTTTTTAATTAATTAATTTATTTTTTAAAGACAGCATCTCGCTCTGTTGACCAGGCTGGAGTGCAGTTTGTGCAAGCACAGCTCATTGCAGCCTCAATCTCCCAGGCTCAAAGGATCCTCCCACCTCAGCCTCCAGAGTAGCTGGGACCATAGACACAAGCCACCAAACCAGGCTAATTTTTTGTATTTTTTTGTAGAAACAGGGTTTTTTTGTAGAGACAGAATTTTGCCATGTTGCCCAGGCTGGTCTCAAAGTCCTGGGCTCAGGCGATCCTTCTGTCTTGGCCTTCCAAAGTGCAGTGATTACAAGTATGAGCCATTGTGCCTGCCTGGAGTTTGCTCTTCTAAACAAAGTTGCCATGAACATTTGTGTACAGGTTTTTATTTGAATGTTGTTTTTATCTCTCTGGAGTAATTTCCAATGAGTACAATTATGAGTTGTACGTGTCCATGTGTATTACAATGGCTTCTTTCTTGATATTATGCTTAGTCTATTTTTTATGTTTTACATGCATTGTTGGCAGTAAGATGGATGGTTTATTGAGCTAAAATTGTTTAGGAAAACCTACACAAACCCACATAGGTGATTTTAATTCTCTTTTAAGAATTTTTTTCTTGCATACCAAATATAGATTTTCCAGACCTTTTTAAATACCTGATTTGGTAGAAAAGATTGCTTCTTTTTTGTACCTAGTTTCAGAAATCGTAATCGAGTGACATATAATATTGTACTTTTTATTTAAATTTTAAAAAAATCCTTTTAGAAATTGCAAAATTGTATGTTCTAATCACTCAATTTATCTCATTTAAAAGGTATCAGTTTTCGTGAGGCTATCACTATATAAATTTGTTTGGTGTATGATTCTTTCTCCATTGTCTTAACACATGGCTTGTCAACATAGGGTACTGACGAAACTCCACAAGCATAAAATGTTCTCAAAAGGCAACAGACATTTATTTTGTCTTCACCACTCTCATATGCTGTACATCTTCCCAAAGGCGTGTTCTACAGCTTATCACAATCACAGAAAGAACACTCCCATAAACAGATGTGTATGCCACTCGCAGACAGAATTCAGCAAATCTTAAACATAAAGCAAAACAAACCTTTAATAAATTGCCAACAATGGAAAAATATTGTGCTGTCAACAAGATCCCCTGAACTTATGTTCAGACAATGACAAAGTCAAGGAAACTCAGAGAAAATGGAACAAGGTTTTAAATAAACTACACTGAATATCTTCAAAGACATTGTCTGCCATATGCTGGAGAATATCACATCAGAAGGAGAGGAAGGAAATTAATTTTTTGCCATTGACATATAAAAATCAATGATGGCATGAATAGCAAGTTAGATATGGCTGAAGAACAAATATGAGAATAGGAATTTCAAGCCAAGAATGATCATGAAAAAAAGAAAGAAAAAAAAAGCCAAGCAGCATTAAGGCTGAATCCATTCATTATGAAATTCAGTTAAAATGAATTTCATGACAAGAGAATAAACAGAGTAGGCTGTATGCAAAATTCCTAATAGCAGAGGAAAATTTTGTGAAGCTGAAGAAATCAATATATCCCACATTGGGAGACCATAATGGACTAAAAAAGACTTGTGACCAAAAATTTGTAACTAGACATAATATGTGCACATTTAGAATATCAAGAACAGGGCTGGACATGGTGGCTTATGCTTATAATCGCAGCACTTTGGGAAGCTGAGGCAGGAGAATCACTTTAAGCCAGGTGTTTGAGACTAGCCTGGGTAACATAGGGAGACCCCATCTCTACAAATAACAATATTAAAAATTAACCTGGCAGTGTGGCACATGCCTGTGATTCCAGCTACTCAAGAGACTGAGGTTGGAAGATTGCTTGAGCAAGGCTGCAGTGAGTTATGATTGCACCACTGCACTCCAACTTGGGCTATAGAGTGAGACCCTGTCTCTGAAAAACAACGAAAAAGATATTATTAAATATATTTCACCTTTTCTCAAGACACAGCTTGAAGCAGGGACCTCCCCCTTGTTAAGCACAGCTTTCTTCCGTAACAAGATAAAGATACAATAAACAAAAAGATGCCGTAAATTGTATTTTCGAGGAAAATGCCAGCATGAATGGAATGATATATCTGTTACATAGCAGCAGCTTTACCTTAAAAATTCAGCACATCTGAAACAGCCACATGCCTCAGCATCTCAGACCAACATCAGAGTCGGATTTTTATTTTGGGGGTGGGAATCTACATGGAAGTCAAACACAGAAAGAAGACACCAAGCCAATGCTAAAGATGCCTCAACCCAGATAGTCAAAGAAATGGGATAAAATAAAGGCGAATTTTCACCATCAATGCCATGAGACACAGCATCTGAGTGCATGCAAACCTCATGGTCAGACAGGAAGTCAAAGTGAGACATAACCTCCCACCACTCATTTTCATGATGGACAGCGAGAAACATAGTGAGACCTTCCGTAATCAATGTAGACACTGACGGTGACACCCACCAAACTTTGAACAGGAGAAAAGCAACAAAAAGGACCCTGAAACTGCTACAAAATAAAAAGTTTTCACCATCTCACCTCAGAAGCTCTTTGTAGACTTCCAGAATTAATTGTATGGTACAAAATTAACTGCATAAGGCTCCGATGGAAGCTTAGCACATGAGTTGCCAGTGAAATCTATTTTTCCTTTACTTGGTACCTATTGTCTGACCTTAGGAAACATAGACAGATTAGAGAGAGCAAACCAATATCAATGACCAATTTCAGACAGACAATGTATGATATGTAAGTACATACTACAGTATTGTTAACCTGTCAGATATGCAATGTCAGAAACCCACAGTGAGAAGAAAATGTTTGTTAGATATCACTATGAACAGATCAGACAATGCATAGGCTGTAGTGTAGACCACTTTCTGGATTAGAAACTGCTACCTTTCTGAAAAACAGGAAAGGCAGAATTTGACTGATGACAGGAACTATATTCCAATAGACTTCGGAGGTATTAAGTAAAGAGGGAGGAAATAGAATCCTGGGGTAAAATAGAGTTTAAAGTCAATTTTTAATTTGCATAAAGACTCAGTTGTCATGGAAGCTTAAGGTAGATAATTATGTAGGATGATGTGAATGGAAATAAATCAATTTCATTGAGTGCAAGAGTGTGCATTTCTCAGTGTTAAGGATATTCTTCAAACAAATGTCCAAGAACTTGTATGTATGTGTGTTAGAGACAGCGTCTCACTATGCTGCCCAAGCTGGTCTCAAACTCCTGGCCTCAAGTGATCCACCCACCTCTGCCTCCCAAAGTGTTGGGATTATAGGCAACAGCCATTGCATCTGGCCCAGAAACTCTTGAATAGTGATTTGACAGAGTGCGTAAGAACCCAAAATCGGCTTGAAAGATGGATTTATTTTAAACATGCTTATACTGCCACACAGTATTGGGTCCAGTAAATGCCAATGTTCAGCTATGACTGAATCTCAAATCTAGCAGTGCTCATTTCCTTTAACTTGAAAACAGGAGTGGACAGTCTTCCTTACTTAAATATCATCTTAAAAATAATTAAATATTATATTTAATGGAAGATTATCTTAAAGATTAGGCACCGCCATCAAATCTTCTGAGTGTTATAGAAGTCATCCTATTATGTAATTTTAACCAAAAGAGATGAATATTTTAACTTTCTCCAGGCACAGATAGACAGAAATTAGACATTAGAACATACTCGTATTGTGTGTAAAATGTATAATTCTTCCCTGGGAGCCTGATGTCCAATTGAACTGATGTTTAATTAAAATATATGCCTGAAACAAACCCATGTGACTGAAGCGAGGTTATTACATTACCACAAGGTACACAATGCTGGTGTTAACAATAACACTGAAATCATTAGAATTCAGAAAATAATTGACAAACAAAATAATTACTTAAGAAAGACTTGTTGCAAAACTGACATGAATATAACAATGTGAAAGTTGTGCAAAAATTATTAACTTAAAATCATTCATAAACTACCTTAAATACAAAAATTTAATAGAAAAATAACACATCCAAACATTCAAAAAAGTATTTGTGAATTTTGCACTTAACATTTTATGGAAAATATCTGACATACATAAGGATGCCATAAAAGGTTTTTATTAGTAGTTTTCTTTGCCTACTATTACAAACTGCTTGTGATAAAAAAAAAAAAAGGAAAGAAAAAAAAAGTGCGACCAGGCACAGTGGCTCACGCTTATAATCCCAGCACTTCGGGAGGCCGAGGCAGGCGGATCACGAGGTCAGGAGGGCAGGAGATTGACACCATCCTGGCTAATATGGTGAAACCCTGTCTTTGCTAAAAATACAAAAAAAAAAAAAAAAAAAAAAAAAAAAAAAAAAAAACAGCTGGGCGTGGTGGCGGGCACCTGTAGTACCAGCTACTCGGGAGGCTGAGGCAGGAGAATGGCATGAACCCAGGAGGCAGAGCTTGCAGTGAGCTGAGATTGTGCCACTGTACTCCAGCCTGGGCAACAGAGTGAGACTCCATCTCAAAAAAAAAAAAAAGAAAAGAAAAAAAAGTGGTAGAACATAGCAAGGTTTCTGTACAAAGTTACTAAAAATAAAGTTCCTTCATTTTCTTGAGATGTTTATATACAGCGTGTCTCTTGGGAGATGGTCAAAGAATAAGCACTTTCCTCTCTTGCAGAGTATGTTCAGTCCCAATTCATTCCAATTCCAATTAAAAAATTGACTTCTCTTTGTTGAGTGATTTTTTTAATACTGAATTTCTACTCAGAAAAGGGCATTGATAATTTTTTTACTTTCAAAGCAAGATATCATTTTCATTCCACAATGATGTAACTTTTTTAAAATGTGTATTGTAGTGATACCCATTCTTTGCAATTTTACTTAAAAAGTAACACCAATTCTATATAGAAAACATTTCAAAGGGAGATAAAGAAAATGAAATAAATCAAATGAAAAACTAAATTCCACCTATCAGGTAGAGCAAATGTTACACACACATACGCACACACATCTGCTACCCATTCTTATATTTTGTTTCAAGGTGGTCATGAATATCATTCTAGCTGTGGGATTCTAGCAGTGGGAAAAGTGTAGAAATAAGAAAAAGGTTTCATTTCCTTTGTAACATATTTCCAAGTCATGGTGTATTCTTAAAATTCCAACCCTGAGAATGAGTTAGTCGAAAACATCCCAGTTGCCCTCCTGGGTGAATGTTAATGAGAAGAACTGATCTTGCTGTCATATGTGTGTGTGTGCATTTCATGCTTATTTGCTTTTAGTTTTGGGTTTTTTGGTTGGCTTGGTTTTTGAGACAAGGTCTTGCTCTGTTGCCCAAGCTGTAGTGCAGTGGTGCAATCATGACTCACTGCAGCATCGACCTCCTGGGCTTAAGTGATCCTCCACCTCAGCCTCGAGAGTAGCTTGGGCTACAGGCACACACCACCACCTCTGGCTAATTCTTTTCATTTTTATTTTTTGTAGAGACGGTGTTTTGCTGTTTCCCAGGCTGCTCTTGAACTTCTGGGCTCAAGTGATCCACCTTCCTCAGCCTCCCAAAGTGCTCACAAGTGTGAGCCACTGCACCCAGCCTATTGGTTTATTTTACCTTTTATTGACTAATTTTAAATGTCTTATCTTTCATTGGTCAACTTTTCACTGTACGTCTCTATCAAAAACCATTTACTTATTTCTTGGCATGTTTTGCATGTTTAATTATGTGTGGAATTTAAAAATTGTCCTTTCCCATACTTTGATTTTTCTTAATATATATCTTTCTTTTTTCTTTTTTAACAGTTTAGAATGCTAGATAGTTTTTGGACATTTTTGTTAACTCATCTTAATATCTTATGTTTAGCTTCTTTTGAATAACTATCAGTTTCACTTTGAATATCTTATGTTTTACCATACTGCCTTGTTAATTACTGATTAATCAATGTTAACTAAAAATTTCAGTTTGCCTTTCTTTTTTAACTGGGCTCATAGTGTTGACGAAAAAGAGCCAAACTCTGTAAATTACTGAAGAGATTTATTCTGAGCCCAATATGAGTGGCACAGCCTCAAGAGGTCCTGAGAATATGTGCCCACGGTGCTTGGGTTGCAGGTTAGTTTTATTTTAGGAAGACAGAAGTTACAGGCAAAGGCATAAATTAATACATGTAATGTATACATTAGTTTGGCTAGGAAAGACAAGGAATCTCCAAGCAGGGGCTTCCAGGTCATAGGTGGATTCAAAGATTTCCTGATTGACAATTGGTTGAAAGAGTTAAAGCTTTGCTTAAAGAGTTGAAATCGGCCGGGCGCGGTGGCTCAAGCCTGTAATCCCAGCACTTTGGGAGGCCGAGACGGGCAGATCACGAGGTCAGGAGATCGAGACCATCCTGGCTAACACGGTGAAACCCCGAAAATACAAAAACTAGCTGGGCGAGGTGGCGGGCGCCTGTAGTCCCAGCTACTCGGGAGGCTGAGGCAGGAGAACGGCGTAAACCCGGGAGGCGGAGCTTGCAGTGAGCTGAGATCCGGCCACTGCACTCCAGTCCGGGCGACAGAGCCAGACTCCACCTCAAAAAAAAAAAAAAGTTGAAATCAGCAGAGAGAAATGCTTGAGTTAAGGGGGTTGCAGAAGGCAAGGTTCTTGTTACATAGATGAAGTCTATGAGTAGCATGGTTCAGAGAGAATAGGTGGTAAATGTCTGTCTTTCCAGGGCTTAAATGTCAGATTGTTAGTTAAATCTTTCAGGATCAGGAAAAGAAAGGGAAGGAGATTTCCTAAAAAATGCACATTTGTCCCACGAGCAATGGCTTTGCAGGGCTTTGCAGGGCCATTTCAAAATATCTCAAAGAAAATCTATTTTGGAATAAAGTACTTCGATTTCCTTCAGGGTCTGCAATCTGTCACGTGATGTTATACCAGAGTCAGGTTGGAATTTGGTATCTTATTGCCACAGAAGGGTCTGTTTTGTCAGTCTTACAAGCTCTGTTTCAGCCTTAGTTCTGCTGGATATAAGCTCCAAAGGGAACAGGTATGACAAGGCCTGTCTGACACTTCTCAGTCACGGCCTGAACTAGTTTTTCAGATTTTTTGGAGTGGGGAGATCCCCTTGGACAAGAGAAGACCGTCTATTCAGTTGATTGGGGATTTAGAATTTCATTTTTGCTTTACAGTAGCAATAGAACCTTAATGAAGACTCCACAGTCTGCAAAGTTACAACTTTAATTTGGACGTCTCTGGATTCATGCAAGTAGGTCCCAAGTGATAAAGGTCACGAAGAGAATAGCAGAGGAATTGGAGGTTGAGTGAAGGGCAGAATGAGTGAGAGCATGAGAGCAGAAGAAAGGTAAAGGGGCAGGTGAGCAAGAAGCAAGATAAGAAGCAGAAGATGAGCAGCCAAAACAAAAGTGAGATTAAAAAAAACAGTGAGTAAGAAGTCCCAAAGACTGGCTAGATGGACCCAACCTTTCAGGGGAAGCTCTTCAGGGATGGACATGCTCATTAGAGAGAAAAAGTATCCTTAAAATGACCCCACATGGTAATCAGCTACTTAAGGTTTATACATATGGACCGCATATCATGCATGTAATTAAAATTGTGGGATGGAGGTGTTGCCAAGCGCACAAGTGCCAAAGTAACTAAGCAACCCACCTATCAATCAAAAGGCAGGCACTTGCTAGAGATTAGGCAGCCTTAGGAGAAGAAGATAAACAATCTCACAGAAGAATCCGAACTGTTAGGTTGGTGCAAAAGTAATTGTGGCTTTTGCCATTAAAAGTAAAGGCAAAACCCACCATCCAGTACAGCAAGCTGGGGCTGCTTTTATCTCGCAGAGGTCAGTCTGCTCTCCCTGTCCAGGAGTGGAATACTGTGCTGAATACACTTTTGCCGCTTTGCTTTCCTCTGTGTGTGTGTCAAGTCCAATTATTTGTTCGGGACACCAAGAGCCTGGAACTGTGCAGCACCATCTGGTAACATATGAACTGCTTGAATTTTCCCTCTCCCCTCTCTCTCTCTTTCTGTCTCTCTTTCTCTCCCTCTCTTCAACAGGCTCACATAGACATTCGCACATGCATAAGGTTGAAGGCAATACTGCGTGTCATAGACATTCTTTACCTGGTGAAGTTTCAGAATAATTGGTGGGTGGTAGCACTGCAGCCATGTGACCTGCCCAGTGCTGTGGATTTCGTGACCCTGGGAAGTGTCTGTGTTCCCATCTAGCAGCTTGGCGTGCTGTCTGTGCTGGAACGCTTTGTGAGTGATTACCATCTGTCGTACTTTCCATCCCACCTAAGTGAAAGTGATGCTTTCCCAACAGCAATTTATTCTTCAGAAACAGGCAATTAAACCCTCTAAGGCTCTCAGCGCCTTCAAAATGGAGTTTTAAACTAGATGTTAAGGACTGGTTTAATAATGACTTTTAGACAAAATTTGTTCATTCATCATCATTGATAACAAAGGATGCAGATAAAAATCAGGCAATCTTAGAATATCACAGAACGTCGCTGTTTTCTCAGTAGCTAACCCAATGTTTGGCACATACAACGCATGAAATAAATATTTTTAAGTTGACATTTAGAAGGCTAATTAACTGCTTAACATATTATGCTTGTTTTCACAAATCAGAGAA
Organism: Rhinopithecus roxellana; assembly: GCF_007565055.1. NCBI lineage: Eukaryota > Metazoa > Chordata > Mammalia > Primates > Cercopithecidae > Rhinopithecus > Rhinopithecus roxellana. The sequence goes on from NC_044555.1 coordinate 70,366,274, forward strand.
AAATCAAATTGTTATACAAATTAGAGCTACTAAACTATGTCAGAAATGTTCTGTTTTTAACTATTAACATTTTTCTTTAGAGCAACAATATTTTTATGATAAAAGAGATTGCTCATTTGTTGATTAGAGAAATTACAGAGGAAGATTTTTCTTCCTCTGTATAGCTATTAATTAGATAAAAGTTATGGATACCGTAATTAGCCAAATATGTGTAGCACTGCCACAAACTCTGGACTTATTTGAAGACTATTGGTAGGATTCTTATTAGCGGTGGATAGGTAGCGTCACTGAATTTATAGATTAGACCTTCAATGTGTGCATTTTCCAAGTTTATTGATATATTTTATGTGTTCAAGGGATTCAATGTCAGTGATCATTGCCCTAATGAACGCCTGTTTTTGAATATTTTAATGATTTGTAATAGAAAATGAAAGAAATTTGGAATTATTAACAAATGTATGATAAACATGTCTCAATTATAAGATTTTGATTATAGCTATGGATCTATATGACATTCACAGAATCTCTTTAAATCTTGGGTTCACTTGGGCACAGTGGATCACATCTATAATCCTAGCACTTTGGGAGACCAAGGTGGGCAAATTGCTTGAGCCCAGGAGTTCAAGACCAGCCTGGGCAACATAGTGAGACCCCCATCTCTAAAAATCAATCAGTCAATCAATCAGTCTTTGGTTCAGCTCCACTTTGAAATAAGAAAATTGGATATGTAATTTCTATAAATCCTGATATTTTTGACCTAGTAAATATATTTTCTAAATAATGTGATTAAAGGCCAGGCTAAGTTTTTATCAATTATTTTTAATGTTTTTCAAATATTTCTTTAAAGTATCAGTTAGAAACACAGCAATCTGAAATACTCCAATCACTAAAATGAATTTTGGCTTGTTTAGATATTTGTACAGTTCTTCAAGTTATCTATGTGGATGCTTTTATGGACTATGATGATCTCCATTTCTGAAAGAAAGAAATATTGAGAATGTGATACTGGATAATTTACATTCAAGCCAAAGAAGATAGAAATTTTAACAGCAGAAGTACCTAGCAATTTCTCATAGCTAAATATTCACCTTAGCTGAGCAGCCAAAACAAAACTGAGATTAAAATTAAAAAAAAAAAAAAAAAAAAGTGAGTAAGAAGCCCCAGGGGCCAGCTAGATCCGGACCAAAAAATTTCCAAAAAGTATATCATTTCCAGTATTCCCTTCAAGCTCGCAAGTCTGTATTTTCTTCCAATGACAGTTACAGACAGATGTAGAGATATATAAAATGTAAAGAATCAAAAGTTACTACCTAAAACTATTTTTATAGATGACTGTTAACATTGCTGCTTGTGGACAGACACGGTGGCTCACGCCTGGAATCCCAGCACTCTGGGAGAATGAGGCAGGTAGATCACTTAAGGTCAGCAGTTCGAGACTAGCCTGCCCAACATGGTGAAATCTTATCTCTACTGAAAGTACAAAAATTATTTGAGGGTGGTAGCACCTGTAGTCCCAGCTACTTGGAGGCTGAGGTGAGAGGATCCCTTGAACCCAGGAGGTGGAGGTTGCAGGGAGCTGAGATCGTACCACTGCACTCCAGGCTGGGCAACAGAGTGAGACCCTGTCTCAAAAAAAAAAAAAAAAAATGCTGCTTGCAAAAATGACACTAATTAACACTGCTAGAAAAGTTTTATATTACAATGGTGTCGTTTATATATGTGGATATTTTTTATTTACAGTTTATATATTTTTTATGTCACTTTCATATACACAGACACAATCAGTCCCATTTGTCTTGTGCCTCAAGCAGGAAGCCTCAGAGCATGTAGTAAGAATTAAGGATAAAGTCTGTACTAGAAAGCATCAATTTCAATCAATTTAATTTAAATTTGGGGTTCACTGGTCACATTCCAGAAATAACTTATTTAACTTCTTGAAAACCTCCAGTGGAAGGAAGGAGAGACAAAAGGACATAAATTGCATTTATCCTACACATTCAATTAATGTGTGAACACATTTATTTAAAGAGCTCATGAAGCAGCATCTTTATTTTGCTGAGAGCCATATCTTCAGTAGCAACAACCAAATGGTTGGCATTTAGTAGCGAATATATATGTGTTGAAAAGTTGACTAGTTTCAGGTATTAAACTCGTAACTTAAGTCATTGGCATAGTCTTAGTGTGATGACATTTTTATCCACAGTTGAGTGATACCAGAAGAACATAGTGGCATTTATTTTCCTTACCCATGTTATTAACTAATTAGATGAGTGAAAACTCTCTTGCAGCAATGCATGCAACAATCAAATTATAATGATTACAATCAAAATGTCATCAATCAAATTATAATGATTACAAGCACGTTTAATAAATCTCAGAAACTAGTTACTCTCACCTCCACCAACCATGTTACACAGAGCAGCTGTGTGGTTTATCTTAGAAAGGTTGAAGAACAAGGCCAGGTGCAGTGGCTCATGGCTGTAATCCCAACACTTTGGAAGATGCAGATGAGAAGACTGCTTGAGACAGGAGTTTGAGACCAGCCTGGACAACATGGCAAAACTCCATCTTCACAAAAAAATTTAAAAAATTATCTGGGTGTGGTGGAGCACACCTGTAGTCCCAACTGTATGGGAGGCCGAGGTGGGAGGATTGCTTGAGCCCAGGAGCTTGAGGCTACAGTGAGCCATGATTGTGCCACTGCACTCCAGCCTGGGCAACAGAGTGAGACCCAGGAAGAAAGAAAGAAAGAAAGAAAGAAAGAAAGAAAGAAAGAAAGAAAGAAAGAAAGAAGGAAAGAAAGAAAGAAAGAAAGAAAGAAAGAAAGAAAGAAAGAAAGAAAGAAAGAAAGAAAGAAAGAAAGAAAGAAAGAAGAAAGCGAAAGAAAGCGAAAGAAAGCGAAAGAAAGCGAAAGAAAGCGAAAGGGAGGAAGGGAGGAAGAGAGGAAGAGAGAGGAAAGAAAGAAAGAGAGAAAGAAAGAAAGAAAGAAAGAAAGAAAGAAAGAAAGAAAGAAAAAAAGAAAGAAAGAAGAAAAAGGAAGGAAGGAAGGAAGAAGAGAAGAGAAAAGGAAAAGTCAGGGAAGGAAGAAAGAAACGAAAGAAAGAAAAAAAAAGTTTGAAGAATATGGAAGAAAAAACACAAACTACCAAATATTCTGCACATTTGTTCAGGGTGTCACAGAGCTGAAACGTAGAGAGAATTCACGGAATATACACTTTCAAGAATACAATTGCTTTCCCACAGAGATTTGTTCCTTTACCAAATGTGATGGATTCCGGTGCTAAATGTCAAAGCAGTGGTTGTTGTTGTGTTTAATGGCCCCACTTGGGGTGTAATGTATTGAGGGAATTCTTTCCAACACAAAAATATACATAGCTGGTTGACTGTCAACTTCAAAATTTGTATTTTCAATCTTGCTCCTTTGTAGGATTTGTTTAGATTCCATTTGTACCAGCTGGGGCAAGATAAAAGAATGCTTAAAACTGATTAGAAATTTCATTTTCTCTGAGGAATATGTGAAATTTCTGTCAAGCAGAGCTATTTCATTGAATCTGTTATCCCAGTGGATTTCTCAGAGAAAAGTGTGTGGTCTCTACAGTATAGAAAAGCAAAATCAAAAAGATGCTGCAGAATTCACAGTAGCCTTTTACATGAAAAGTGACATGTTTCATCAAAAAACCCCACTGAGACCAGGAGCGTTCCCGTGACACCCTCACGGGATGGACTTGGGACAGGGGTGTGGTCCATTTACTCCCCCTTGTGGGAGGGGAGCAGGCAGGTGAGCGGGTGCAGGAGCTGGGGTGAGTGATTTTGGGTTCTGGCCCCAAGGCAGGGTCTAGGAGTGTGTTACAGTTAATGTTCTTTTAGCAGTTGCTGTCCACAGCCAGCTAAGTGTTAACTAGATCAGTGGAGAGTCAGGGTGACAGCCTTTTACACCCTGCTCTCTTGGTACCCGGATCCTTGTCCCGCCTGCAGGAAGAATCAGGTCACGTGGACTTGAAGGATGATGAATGCAGAGGTTTTTTTAAGCAGTGGAGGTGGCTCTCAGCAGAAGGGGAACTGGAAAGGGGAGGGTGTGGGAAGAAGGTGATTTTTCTCAGAAGCCTGGCCATCTCCGGGCAAGTTTCTCGCTGAAGTCGTGCCGTCTGAACTTAAGCTGCATCGATCCAACCTGTAGTCTCGGACGCTCAGTTGCTTTTTTTCCTTTTGACATGTGCCACTTGTCTCTCTGCCAGCTGAGGTCTGGAGTTTATAGGGGCACAGGACAGGGAGGGAGAGTGGGCCAAAAAAGTAACATTTCAGCAGAAAAACAGGGATAACTGTTCTCATTCAGGGCCACAGTTTCCAGGGGTGGGACCTTTGCCAGGGATCCACCCTCTTCTACACAGAATTTCCCTACTTCCTGTCTGTATCACCATGACTAGCATCACATAGGAATCATTTCCAGGAAGTTCTCACACGGAAGCAATAATCCATAATTTAAAAGGGTGTATGGGGCCGGGGGCAGGCACGGTGGCTCATGTCTGTAATCCCAGCACTTTGAGAAGCTGTGGTAGGTAGATCACTTGAGGCCAAGAGTTTGAGACCAGCCTGACCAACATGGTGGAACCCCATCTCTACTAAAAATACAAAACTTACCTGGGTGTGGTGGCGGGTGCCTATAAACTCAGCTACTCAGGTGGCTAAGGCAGGAGAATGACTCGAATCCAGGAGGCGGAGATTGCAGTGAGCCAAGATCATGCCACTGCACTCCAGCTTGGCAATAGAGCAAGACTCTGACTCAAAAAAACAAAAACAAAAACAAAAACTTATTGGTCTGGGCACCATGGGTCACACCTGTAATCCCAGCACTTTTGGAGGTCCTGACAGGTGGATTACTTGAGCACAGGAGTTCAAGACCAGCCTGGGCAACACAGTGAGACCTATTAATTTTTTTTTTTTTTTTTTTTACAAATAAAGAGTACATAAGAATCCTTATTTGTAAATATGTAAGTTGTAATTATCATTACCATAAATTACCTCTTTAGACAAAATCAACACTTGGTCTTGAATTCTCTCTTCTGTAAGGAAAATGTTTAAAGGAAACAGTTGTTGTTGCCAGTGTATTTTAAAAATTAAAATATCATTATTTGGCCAGGGCAGAGAAAATAAGAATGCTATATTTTTGCTTTAGTTTTATATTTAGTGTACACTATGAACATCTGTTTTTGTTTTTTTTTTTTTTTTTTTTTTTACTTGCTGTTTATTCCCAATGATATTTTAAACCTACTTGTTGGGTACCATGAGAAGAAAATCTAATTAAATAAAATTGAAAATTATTTTTTAAATTCATAGGGTTGTTTTTAGTATCACTTGAGCAATAGGTTTCTGTTTTTGCTTTTTGTTTTAATCTGAAAAGCATGTGAACTCCCAAAAATCAGAGGTCATTTGGAAGAAATTAAAAAGAACAGACTGGTGCAGTGGCTGATGCCTGTAATCCCACTATTTTGAGAGGCTAAGATGGGCAGATTGCTTGAGCCCAGGAGTTCAAAACCAGACTGGAAAACTTACTTGGACCCTGTCTCTACAAACAAATTAGCCAGGCATGGTGGTGCACACCTGAAGTCCCAGCTACTTGGGATGCTGAAGTAGGAGGATCACTTGAGCCTGGGATGTCCAGGTTGCAGTGAGCAGAGATGGTACCACTGCACTCCAGCCTGGGTGACAAAGTGAGACACTGTATCAAAAATATGTAAGAAAAAATATTAATATTATTACTAAAAATATAACGTTCAAAAAAAGAGCAAATGGCTGTGGTTTTCAATTCCAGAGATTATAGACTACAAATGGGGCAACCTATGAAAGAACAAGGAAGTTTTAGTTGGCTCTGTATCCACACACAATTTGAATTTCTTTAATATATTTAGAGAGGAAAAATAACTACTAGAAAACAGTCATTCAAAATTTAATGACTTTTTTCTATTTTTATAAAGCCTATTTTATGTGTATTCATAGTCCTAAGCTATTATTTTTGTATAGTTTACAAACTATTGCTCGAGATTTGAAAAAAAAAAAAGATGTTTCTAAACTTTAGGTATAATTTTAATGCAATTCATATACATTAAAGTCATTTTTTTTTACATTTGACTCATTCACACCTTTCCCTCTCCTTGCTTCATACTATACATCTAAAAGTTAACTGCTTATAGAGGCATCTTTGCTCTGCTATACCCTGAGTTATTTTTCCACGACTGGTACTGTCCAACACAGCTATTTGAAATAATGCAAATGTTCTATTCTTGGCTGTCCAAAATGGTAGCCACTAGCCATGTATGGCTACAGAGCACTTGAAATTTAGCAATTATAACTCAGATACTGAATGGTTAATCATTATTCATTTTAATTAAAGTAGTCACATACGGTTAATGACCAATGTAAACCAAAAATAAAATTCTAAGGACCCCAAACCATCTAATGGGCTTCCTCCTCAGCTAAGGCACTCTTAACCTGAAAGATTTGTTCAGACTATGATGGAAAGTGGGAGTCGAATATGCCTCATTGTATCTCTCTGGCATTAACATCAACAGACCTTAAGTCTGGTAAGAAGCATTTACAATCTATTCTTTCTGAAGCCTGCTACTTGGAGGCTTCATCTGCGTAACAAAACTTTGGACTCCATAACCTCTTATCGCCATGCAGACAATAAGACATTTCCTTTCTATTGATCCCAGGTCTTTGGATAAACTCAGCCAATTGTCAACCAGAAAAATTTAAATCTACCTGTAATCTGGAAGCACCCCCCTGCCCGCCTTGCTTCAGGTTGTCCTGCCTTTCTGGACTGAACCATTGTCTTTCTTAAATGTATTTGATTGAGGTCTCATGTCTCCCTAAAATGTATAAAACCAAGCTGCACCCTGACCACCTTGGGCACACGTTCTCAGGACCTCCTGAGGGCTGTATCATGGGCCATGGTCACTCGTATTTGGCTCAGAATAAATCTCTTCAAATATTTTACAGAGTTGGAGTCTTTTTGTCAACACCACCATACTGGGCAGTCCAAGTCTTGCCAAGACCCTCCTCCATTTCTTTACTCAATGTTGTTTTTATCAGGAATGGCACTGTTACAGTCTTGGCAGTGTACCACATTGTAGCAGTCTCTCATTGGGAGGTATCACCCAGAGTTCTTTGTCTCATGACTAAGAAAATTAAGGAGCATGGACACAAAGGATGAAGTTGGAGTGAAAGTTTAATAAGCAAAAGAAGAACACTCTCTGCTGCCGAGAGGGGACCTGGAAGAGGGTTGCCGTTTTTACAATTGAATGCAAAGGCTTTTATAAGAAACCAGTGAGGTCTGGGTGTCTCATTTGCACAAGGCACATATTTCTGGTAGCTCTACCCCATTCTCCTAATGCACACACGAACCCTTAACTTGAGTTACTCCATAATGTTTTGTTCTATTTACTGGGCATGTGTCAGGAGATGGAAATTTTCATTGCATGCATGTCTGGGCAAGTCATCTGTGTAGCCTTTTTTATCTGTGTGGCTGCGGGCAGGTCTTGGGCAAGCCCTGCTGTGCAACTTCCCTTATCTCTGCCTGCAGGCTGTTCTTTTGTTTCAAAGGATTCAATGGGAAGACCCACCCTAACTGCCTGCCTGACTGTTTTCTTCCTTTCTCCTCTCTTACCACCTTTTTCACTACTTCACCTACCCAAATAGAACTTATCTTTAAAGATTCCATAGTCGACATCCCCTGCTCCCTGTTTATTTTTTCCTTTGTAGCTCCAAATGTTGTTCCTTTCCATCATTTGACTCTCCTGGATACTCAATTTTTAATCACATTTCCTTTCTGCCTTACATATAACTTACATCCTCTTCTCCCTTCTGTACATTGGTTTAGAAAAGGAAGTTTTGAGTACAAATGATAATACTTGTGTCTTCGTAGTGAATTAGAAAAATATATAATTACTTTTTAACGATGAAGGCACGAGATCCTTGGTGAGGCTGCTTGGATTGAGATATCAGAATAGCCATTTACTAGTTATGGAACCATACAATGGGCTCGCCTTGTCCCCTGTCTAGACACAGCCCATTTATCAAGACAAGGAGATTGCAGTGGAGAAGGAGTAATTCATGCAGAGCTGGCTGTGCGTGAGACCCGACTTTTATTATTACTCAAATCAGTCTCCCTGAGCATTCAGGGGTCAGAGGGGTTTTTTTGTTTGTTTGTGTTTCCTTTTTTTTTTTTTTTTTTTGAGACAGAGTCTCACTTTGTCATCCCTGCTGGAGTGCGGTGGCACAATCTCAGCTCACTGCAACCTCTGTCTCCCAGGTTCAAGCAATTCTTGTGCCTCAGCATCCCAGATAACTGGGATTACAAGTGAGTACCACCAAGCCTAATTTTTTCTTTTCTTTTCTTTTCTTTGTTGTTGTTGTTGTTGTTGTTGTTGTATTTTTAGTAGAGACAGGGTTTCGCCATGTTGGCCAGGCTGGTCTTGAACTCCTGACCTCAAGTGATCAGCCCGCCTCAACCTCTCAAAGTGTTGAGATTACAGGCATGAGCCACTGCATCCAGCCAGGACCAGAGTTTTTAAGGATGATTTTGCAGGTGGGGGCTCCAGAAGTGGGGAGTGCTAATTGATTGAGTTGGAGATGGAATCATAGGGGGTTGAAGTGAGATTTTCTTGCTGTTTTCTGTTCCTGGGTGGGATGGCAGAACTGGTTGAGCCAGATGACCTGTCTGGGTGGTGACAGCTGATCCATCCAGTGCAGGGTCTGCCAAATATCTCAGTCACTGATCTTAGGTTTCACAACAGTGATGGGATCCCAAGGAGCAATTTGAGGAAGTTCAGACTCTTGCAGCCAGAGGCTATATGACCTCCAAACTATAATTTCTAATCTCGTAGCTAATTAGTTAATCCTACAAAGGCAGACTGGTGCCAGGCACGAAGTGTTTTTTGTTCAGGAAAGGGCTATTACCAATTTTGTTTCAGAGTCAAACCATAAACTGAATTCCTTCCCAAGGCTAGATCGGCCTACACCCAGGAATGAAGAAGGACAGTTTAAAGATTAGAAGCAGGATGGAGCTGGTTAGGTCTGACCTCTTTCACTGTCATCATTTCTTCAGTTATAATTTTTGCAAAGGTGGTTTCAGTGAGATGAAAATTAAATGCTGTAAGCCTCAACTTTCTCATCCATGAATTGAAGTAACACCAGTGCCACAGTATTTTATAGATAGTTATTAAGTGAACAGGGCTGAGGACTTAAGGACTGTTTCAGTTCATCACTATATAAAATGTAAACAAATAAGAGCCAAGCTGAACATTGATTGTGATACTTTTTCTAATGGAGCAAAATGTAATAGAAGCAGGATTTACTTGAATCCATTAAAATGCATAATTATAAAACATATCATAATGATTTGTGCCATAATATTATGCCACAGGTCCCATTTAAAACATTGTTATATTAGCTTAGGGACAACATCTGTCTTTGCATTTGGTAGTAAGAACTAAGCCTCTTCATTTTTTGCATAACTGACAAAAAATCCTAATGTTCTGAATGTCAGTATGTAAACGTGGCAGTAGGAAAAGTAAACACATATTCAACCATGCAGTTCTGCCTCAAACTAGATAGATTTTGTAATAAACACATTACAAATGATGGGGAGAAATAAAAGGGCTCACTTAAACCGACATCAAAATTCACCCCTTCTCACACGGTTTAATTTATCGAGTATCTAAAATACCCTGGGATGACCCTATAATTAAGCCTATTGTACGCAAAATGGCTAATATTGTTGCATTTCAAAGATTGTCATGGAACAGGGCTATCTATTCCCTTGTTAGCTAGAATAGCGGGTTTGATTGTAACTGTCAGGATACTGCTTACAGAATTGAGCAATCATTATAGAAGCATTCGTAAGTATTCCCCAAACTAAAAGCATTTAGCATTGTTATTGAGTTATATTGTGCAGGCAAAATAGCTTTTCAGAATCATATTTGTTGGTTATAGCTTTGAGCTACGATTTCATTATGCAGCTGGATAGTTTTTTGGTCATTATGTTTCAGTTCTCTTTTGTCTTTGGAGTGAAAATATTAATAAACTATAATAAAGAGGCAAATATGCAGTGGGAACTTCTAGATTACAATTATATAATTATATGTATTATATATGAAAGGATAAAATGTGCTTCTATTATAATATGAGAGGATGCATGATTAAAAAATGGGAATTTTATCTTTCTCTTTAGATTGTTCAAAGTCAATGTCTGAGTTTATCAGAAATAGAGATATATAATACTTTGTAGCTTACAGCCCATACATTTAATTTTAGCCAGGAATGAAGAGGTAGGAAGAACAAACCATAAATGAACCAAAGGAGAGAATTTATGTTGGCCAAGGCAATGATCTGAGTGCCTGTTTCTCTTTTGGTAGAATGGCACAATGTCGGAAGTATTTGTCAAAGAATAAAAAAAAGTTAGCTTAGAAAACTTACTGAATAAAGATAATTTAATAAATAGAATTAGATATTTCCAAAACCAAATCCCAAGCCAAATATGTGTCTATAGAGAGAGGAATTCTAATCTGAATGCCTCACTTCTCAGGATCTACAAAAGCCCCAGTTCTCAGACAATGTTAGAACTGAGAGGCACTTCGTGGTGTTTAAGCAAACTGAATATGGCCTGAGAAGGACTCCGTATTTCTATATCTGAGTCCTTGTGGATGAACTGCAACCTAACTTAATAGGTAGACAAGATTGAAAACCTAACATAGAAGTATGCACCTGTAACGATAGCTCAGTGTTGGCTAATCCCAGAGGCGGTACTTCAACCACTCATAGACTGCTGAGTATTCAAACTGTGTTAACACAAGGCAAACACCAACCAGTAACCAATCCAGTTGCTCTGTACCACACTTCTGATTCCTGTAGGTAACTTTACTTTTTTTGTTGATAAATTTGTTCTGAGCACAAGGCACCCCTGGAGTCTCTCTGAATCTGCTGCAATTCTGGGGGCTGCCAGATTTGTGAATCCTTCATTGCTCAATTAAACTCCTTGAAATTTAATTTGGCTGAAGTTTTAATTTTAACAGTGGATTGACCGGCTGAGTGGTCCTTGTCTTTGTTTGAGCCAGACATAACATTGAGACTGAGCAAAGCTGTGATCATCTCCCTGAAAAAATTCATACATGCACTTCTGGATCATCAAAGGGTCCCTTTGAAGACAATTCATGGGGTGGCATCCAACAATTAAGTCAATCTACCAACTTGTTTGAGAATTCAGGAATCCAAATGCCGGGAAGATGAGCTGTGTACCAACTGACTATCACTCAGCGACAATGCCAGAGTCTGATCTCCTCTGTTTTTACTGTAATGAAGTCCATGATGCGGTACTACCTCCTTTCATTATAATGTTTTCATTAATAATTTGGAAAATATTCTCATGGTAACCCATAGAAGTTGTAGAAGAGCTCTCTTATTTTTTTCTCTTCTCTCTTCCCCACATCTGGCCAGGTTATACATCATTGCCTCTCAGCACAAGAGATGGATCTCTGGAATTTGGAGGATTATTTTATTTTATTTATTTTTTATAATTACAGTTATTTTGAAGAGCGGGCATACTCTGTCGTAGATTTATGTTGGGAATGTGGGTGTCCTGCAGGTGCCTTTGTCCTTTTCGTTGTTCTGTGTTGTTTTCAGAGGAAATATTGGGAAATGTACTGAACCGTCTCTCTTTGGTAAACAGTGAATCAGTTGTTGTTGCTGCTTTGATGGTGGTATTAGGAAGTATGCATCTTAATTGCTAAGCTTTCAACTTTACATTTTATTTGGATGCTGTTTTATTTGTATTGACTAGTGGAGATAGACTTTGCCCTGAAAATTAACTAAGTATTGATTTTTATGCAAGTTTCACTGATATTTTAAAGAGTAGATCTGTTTATAGAGGGCTTATTGCTGGAAGTTCAACACTAGCTTTGTTTCGTTTATTGCTTTTTAAAAGTAATATTTGATTTATTCAAACATATCTGGCATTTATTAAGTCAGAAAACAAATATTTAAATTAACTCTTGGAGAATCTATCTGCTTATCCATCTCTAGCTATCAGGTATCCATCATCCATCCATCTATCAATCAATCAATCATCTATCTTTCCAATCTATTGGCCTATCTGTCTATCCATCTATCTATCTCATCTATCTGCATCACCTGTCATCATCTCTAACATCTATTTATTTATCTATCTAAATAATCATTTTTTCTGAAGCATTTAAAAATAATTTATAAAAGTAATGCTTTTTATCCCTAAGAAGGTCAATAGATATCTTTCTCATTTTATACAAATGCGTGATAATTTATGATGTATATATGCGCTTTTTAATAAACACAATCTCTTATAGTCATTTATACAACTTTCTATATTTTGCAGTTACAGACCATGTAGAAATATGCAACTTTGTAAATATGTATATTTGCATTCATGAGGGTATGTTTTCAGTGGTCATTTCCCAGAAGTGAGACTGTTGGTCAAAGGGTAAAAATATATGTAGCTCTGGTACAAGTTGTCAAATCCTCTTCCATAAACATTGCCCCTTTTAAATTATTACTCTCTGTGTAGGTGTGAGACATATTCCAATAGCCTCATCACCAGAATGTGATGTCAAACTTTTATAATTTTGCTGATTTAATAATTGAGAAATGGTATCTACTATGTATCCATAATCTATCTATCTATCTATCTATCTATCTATCTATCTATCTATCCATCCATCCATCATCTAATTGCATTTGTACTTTGCGTCACTTTTAAAGCATTCCTACATATCCAGGTTTTAGAAAAATTATTCATTTTTATTGATAAAATTATACACTTTCAAATTTTTTCCACATAGACCCGTAATTCATTTGGATTTTATTTTTGTGCATTATGTGGGGCAGGGAATCTATTTTATTTCAGTTTCCCAAAAGTGTATATAAAGAAGTCCCTATTGACTGGCAATATCATTGTTTTATTTGTTGAATTTCCATGTGTAGTTGGGTGTATTTCTGAACTTTTTATTCTGTTGAACTTGTCTGTCACTCCATATTTGGATACTATTAATATTTTACTTAAACAGGGTTGTCAATATGTTTCAATACACGGTAGGGCTTGTCTCCTTACATAGAACTGCTTGTCAGGTCTTCCATGGCTCTGTTTAGCACATCAGAACTCTACAGGTTCTGATAAGCATTCCCTTTTTCTTTACTGCCAAGGTTGGTTAAAACGTAATAACCTTGCTGGTGCAAATCCGAGGGTGCAAATTGCCCAAAGGTGTGAAGAAGTACAATCTTCTTTAGAAATAGTCTTTTCATTAAACCTTCTTGTTTAAAACTTTTGAGCAGATCTGTCTGCAGCTAGGATCTTGCTACCCTGCCCCTCCCCAGGGCCATGGTGGTTACTGTACCTTCTTTTCTCTTAGAAAATTATCTCCTAGGGCCAATACCTAGGCCAGTTACCCATTTGTTGCTGACTGAAGCCTTTGGTTAGAGCAGTGTGTTTTCTCAATATCATTTATGTGGCTCTTTGCTTTGCTTTTTTTTCTGTTGGCATTAGGCAACTTCTTTGCAAAAGCCATAAAGTTCCCATGTTGATTACTTTAGCTGACTTGGCTCAACTAAATCCACAAAGTGGTTTTCTGTTGAGGAATGCTGCATTATTTATATGTGTAAAAAGAGAGATCTGATGGGAAATTGACATCAATCAATGTGGCGTAGCCTTTTCTATCACCTTTTTAATTGATAAAAAATTATATATATTTATGAGGTACAATATGATGTTTTTATAATATGTATGCATTGTGGAATGATGAAATTGAGCTAGTTATCATATGCATTACTTCACATTCTTATCATACTTTTGTGTTGAGAACAGTTAAAGTCTACTCTCTTAACAATTTTCAAGTGTACAAAACATAGTTATTAATTCTAATTATCATGTTGTACAGTATACCTCTTGAATGTATTCCCTCAGTCTAATTGAAACTTTCTGTCCTTTGGCCAACATTTCCTCAATCCTCTAACCCCCACCCCCTCACTCCTGGTAACCACCATTCTATGTTTTGGGTTTTTTTTTTTTTTCCTTAATTTCAATTCTCTTTCCCTTTTTAGTTCCATCAAGAAGACAGTCATAGCAATATACCAAATTCAGCCTCCAGGGAATATACAAACTCACGTATACTTGGCATCATCCTTATACTTTTATATTTGTGTATCCTTATGTGATTGGTAACCAACAGCCTGATTCAGAAATTTAAAGAAAAATAAAAACTCTAAAACAGCTCTAATGTAAAGCATTTCCTGCTTTGGTGGAAAGATGGCAAAAATGTTTTCTGGGTTAAAAATAACAGGTCATGTGTAAGCTGTGACTTAATAATAGCTTCTTAGAAAATGGCAGGTCTTTGTTTTGTTTTGCAGGCCGTCCTTTCTAAAGTCTGTGGTCAAATCACAAGCTGTCCGTTCAGCACAGCTGATCAGTTCTAGACTCATCTCCGACACTGACCTTCGCTAACCAAGCGTGGTGTCATTGCCTCTTTGCAACCATACTAGCTTCGGGCTAAGCTGAGGCACATAATTGACAGTTATTTTTTGAAAAGGAAAGCAATGGCCCGGCTTCTTTGTATTTTTTAGAAGACTATAATAAGATACTCAGGCAGTTTTTTAGGAAGGAAGGGCTCTGATAAAATGCCTTCATGTTTAATTTGGAAATGCTCTTTTTCTGAACACCTTCTATACCTAACTGAAAACAGCTGCGCTGAGGCTTACTGGATTCCTTCAGTCTTCCTGTTACCAGAAAGAGGTCCCCATCCAGACCCCAACAGAGGGTTCTTGGATCTGGCACAAGAAAGAATTCAGGGTAAGTCCACAGAGTAAAGTGAAAGCAAGTTTATTAAGAAAGTAGAGGAATAAAAGAATGGCTACTCCACAGACAGAGCAGCCCCAAGGGCTGCTGGTTGCCCATTTTTATGGTTATTTCTGGATGATATGCTAAACAGGGGGTGGATTATTCCTGCCTCCCCGTTTTAGACCAAATAGGGTAATTTCCTGACCTTGCCATGGCATTTGTAAACTGTCATGGTGCTGGTGGTGTAGTACCATGTGTAGCAGTGAGGACGACCAGAGGTCACTCTTGTCACCATCTTGGTTTTGGTGAATTTCGGCTGGCTTCTGTACTGCAAACTGCAAGCTCTTTATGACTTGTATCTTGTGCCAGCCTCCTATATCATCCTGTGACTTAAAATGCCTTAACCATCTGGGAATGCAGCCCAGTAGGTCTCAGCCTTATTTTACCCAGCCCCTATTCAAAATGAAGTTGCTCTGGTTCACATGCCTCTGACATTCTCAAGCGTTGCTGGTTGAGGAACAAACAAACAAAAACCACTTCTCTATATAGAACACTAAAGATTATTTTAATTTTCTTTAAAATTAAAGCAAGTATTAGCTCAGAGCATCGTGAGTATTTGTTCTATAACCTTATTAATAGTGCTAAAATTCCCATTATGGTCATATTGTTTTAGTGTCATTATTAAAAATAGAGTGGAAGCCCATTGACTCTTATTATTCTATTCAGCCAAGTAAATTGCATGGGGTATCATATCTCCTGAAAATATTTGCTTAGAGCAAGAATTGACTAATTTTTCTGGAAACACTTTTTTTTTCTGGAAAGAGACAGATATTCAATCTTTTAGGCTTTGTGTACCTTGTCAATGATGCCCCAGAGACCAAAAGCAACCACAGACAATATGTCAATGAATGGATATGAACTGTGTTTCAATAATTTCTTTTTCTTCTTTTTTTTCTCTGTAGAGATGGGGTCTTGTTATGTTGCCCAGGCTGGTCTCAAATTCCTGGCCTTAAGGGATCTTCCTGCCTCTGCCTCCCAAAGTGTTGGGATTACAGGTGTGAGCCACCATGCCAAGACCTAATAATGTTTTATTTTTAGATACTGAAATTTGAATCTCATATAATTTTGCATGTCATGAAATACAGTACTTTTGAACTTTTTTCAACCATTTGAAAATGCAGAAGAAAGAGAACACTTTTACACTGTTGGTGGGAATGTAAACTAGTACAACCACTATGGAAAACAGTGTGAGATTCCTTAAAGAACTAAAAATTGATCTGTCATTTGATCCAGCAATCCCACTCCTAGGTATCTACCCAGAATAAAATAAGTCATTATATGAAAAAGATACGCTATGAGGATGCAAAGGCAGAAGAATGATGCAATGGACTTTGGGGACCTGGGAAAGGGTGGAAGGCAGGTGAGAGACAAAAGACTACAAATTGGGTATAGTGTATACTGCTCGGGTGACAGGTGCACCAAAATCTCAGAAATCACCATTAAAGAACTTATTTGTTTAACCAAACACTACCTGTTCCCCCAAACTTATTGAAATTTTAAAAAGTAAAAAAAAAAAAAAAAAAAAAAGTAAAAGAAATCTTATCGGGGCTCAGAAACCAACACCCTTAAATATGGCACACTGGCATATGCTCCACTGAAGAAGCCTCAAGCTCTGATCTTCCTCCCACCCTGTACCATCTCTCCCAAAGAACCTGAAGTTCCTGTATCTGCCTAAGATCCAGACCCCACAGGAGAACAAGTCTTTTTTCCCTTCCCTGTTACCTCATTGTCTGTTGCAGAAAGGAAGACCAAGATGTAACCACAGCTGAGCACATCTTTTTACAACTAGAATGAGTGTTTCCAAGGGTCATTTGCATTTCAACAAAAAACTATTTACCAGTTAATCTCTGTTCCCTGACCCAACCATTCTCCTTAGCAACCATTTATTGTTCCTCAATGGAATCCCTCTTCTCCCACTTCCACTACCTGTTTCACAGGGTTCCAAGCCACTATCTTTCCTGTAAACTCAGGATGGTATATAAGCTTTGAACCTTATTGGGAGGTTGGGTCTTCATTCCGAAGGCTCCTGTGTCTACACATTAAACAAAGTATTATGCCTTTTCTTGTTCTTAAAAGAAAAACTTCAGCTGAATTAAATTTAAAGGAGTTTAACTGAGCAATGAGTGATTCACGAATCGGGCAACCCCCAGAATCCCAGCAGATTCAGAGAGACTCCAGGGATACCTCGTGGTCAGAACAAATTTATAGACAACAAAAAAAGAAAGTGATGTACAGAAATCAGCAGTGAGGTACAGAAAGAGCTGGATTAGTTACTGGCTGCCATTTGCCTTATTTAAACACAGTGTGAATACCTAGCAGTCTATAAGTGGTTGAAGTATGGCCACTGGGATTGGTCAAGACTCAGCTGTTGTTACAGGCACATACTTCTATATTAAATATTCAATCTTGTCTGCCTATTAAGCTAGGTTACAGTTCATCCACAAGGACTCAAATATAGAAGTACAGAGTCCTTCTCAGGCCATATTTAGTTTGCTTTAACATGGTATTAATCAGTATGTTTTATGTCAGTGATTTTCAGCAAATTTTTAGGGGGTGGAGAGCCTATAGCTCCCATGGTCCATACAAAAAAGGCAGTGGTGAGGAAAGAGAGAGACCCTCTCATATTGTTTTATATTGTTTTATACTTAGTACCTGTTTTAAGAAAAAAACAAGGAAGTAAAACCAAAGACAGGCAGCCCGGTGCCAGGCCCGGAACCAGGTTTGGGTCTGCCTGGCCTAAACCCAGCAGTTAAAAATCAACTCATGACTTAGAAACCGATGTTCCTGACATTGTGTAGAAGAACACTGTGAAACTCCCTGCCCTGTTCTGTTTCTCTCTGACCACTGGTGCGTGCAGCCCCTGTCATGTAACCCCTGCTTGCTCAAATCAATCACGACCCTTTCATGTGAAATCTTTAGTGTTGTGAGCCCTCCAAAGGGACAGTAATTGTGCACTCGGGGAGCTCGGATTTTAAGGCAGTAGCTTGCCGATGCTCCCAGCTGAATAAAGCCCTTCCTTCTACAACCCGGTATCTGAGAGGTTTTGTCTGCGTCTGGTCCTGCTACAGTGGGAGAGATTTGGCTTGTTGGTTATTGTTTCTGTGCTCTCCTTACTTTAAATTAAGGAAAAATGAGTGAGACCTATGGTGAGAGTTGCTGCCTTCTGAGCCATGTCATTGATTGTGTCTCCTTAATTCCCTCATGGCTTCATAGAAAATGAGAGGGAAAAAAAAGCAGAAGATGAGATGTTGGGTGATCCGTTGAGTGATCCTGTTTACCCTTGAACTTTCCTTGTGCAGTTCCCTGAGCCTGCAAATCTCTGACCTGTCACTTCTAAGTCACAATTCCCAGTTAATATTTCCAAAAGACATGCTTTCCCTGCAGCTGAATGGGTTGTTCTATAAGACCAAAGACAAATGATCCTTTTTTTTTTCAAATTTTTTTGAGACAAGATTTCGCTCTGTTGCTTAAGCTGGAGGGCAGTCGCATGATCCTAGATCACTACAGCCTTGAACTCCTGGGTTCAAGCAATCCTCCTGTCTCCGCCTCCTGTGTAGCTCACTACTTGCCCAGCTTTTGAGAAAACTAAAGCCATAGGTAAGAACATTTTTTAATGTTACAAAGTGTTAAAGGAGAAAGGTAGTGATCAGGTTTGGCTCTGTGTTCCCACCCAAATCTCATCTTGAACTGTAGTTCCTGTAATCCCCACGTATCATAGGAAGGACCTGGTTGGAGGTGATTGAATTATGGGGGAGTTTACCTCCATGCTGTTCTCGTGATAGTGAGTGAGTTTTCACGACATCTGATGGTTTTATAAGGGGCTTTTCCTTCGCTTCACTCTGCATTTTTCCTTGCTGCTGCCATGTGAAGGATGTGTTTACTTCTCCTTCCGCCATGATTGTAAGTTTCCTCAGGCCTCCGCAGCCCTGTGTAACTGTGAGTCAATTAAACCTCTTTCCTTATAAATTACCCAGTCTCGGGTATGTCTTTATTAGCAGCATGAGAATGGACTAATACAGGTAACTACTCAATAAACTGATACTAAGCTTTATGAACTAAAATTTTAAGAAGAAAATATTACTTAGCAAGCTCCTTTATTATAAGTTTACGCTATGAATAAGAAGAAAGAAAAAAAGAAAGAAAAGAAAGAAGACAGAAAGACCAACGAAAGAAAGAAAGAAAGAAAGAAAGAAAGAAAGAAAGAAAGAAAGAAAAGAAAGAAAGAAAGAAAGAAAGAAAGAAAGAAAAAGAAAGAAAGAAAGAAAGAAAGAAAGAAAGAAAGAAAGAAAGAAAGAAAGAAAAGTAGAAAAAAGAAAGAAAAGAGGAAGGAAGGCAGGCAGGATGGGAGAGAGGAAGGAAGGAAGGAAGAGAGAGAAACAAAGGAACGTTCATTCTGATATACATATATGTATTTAGATATGTGTGTATATGTATATACACATGTCTATATGGATATGGGTAAAGTGGAATGAAAAGATACAAATATTGCACCATCTTTTTTTCCCTTTGTTCCCTTTGTATGCACTTAATTTAGTCACATCACCTGCATTAATAATTGTGAGCTTACAACTTTCAAAAGGAAATGAAGACTGAAATGATGCTCTATGCACTGAAGGAAAATAAAGCTACCTGTCATGTGAGTGCACTGAGATACACATCCTCCCTGGGTGGATGGCATCCAGATCTCTACTTGTCACTTTCCTTCAAATTAGCTTTAGAATGAGCCATACATTCTCCGAATCTGTTTCCATTTGATCTATTAATGTTCCTTCAAAGGAGTTTCTGGTCATAGAGGTAGCATATGTGCATCAGAGCAAGCATTGGCTGATGTGTGTGATGATTTAAGAAACGTTTGTTGTATATATTTAAGGTGTACAGTATGATACTTTGATATATTTACATATAGTGAAATGACTGCTACAGTCATGCACATTAACATGTACATCTCTTTGTATACATACTTTTTATGTGGTAAGAGCACCTAAAATCTTCTGCCTTGGCAAACTTACCATATACAATACAATATTATTATCTATATCATTCTCTTTCACATTGGTTCTCTGGACCTACTCATCCTATAGAACTCCACCTTGGTACTTTGACCATCATCTTCCCATCCTTCCCACCCGGGGTGACCACCATTCTATTCTATTTCCATGTATTTGACTTTTCTAAACACCACATAGAAGAAAGATCATGTGGTATTCGTCTTTCTGCACTTGGCTTATTGCACTTAACATAGTAAACTCTAGGGTCCTTCATATTGTTGCCAATGACAGGATTTCCTTTTAAAAGGATGAATTATTCACATATATAATTATATATCAATATTGTATATCTTAGACATATAAAAATATTCAGTACTAAAACGCAGATCTCATATCCCCTATCTTTTCTTTGGCCTTAAAAGGTGGAATCCACTGGCCTGGTGGTTCATGCCTATAATCCTAGCATTTTGGGAGGCCGAGGCAGGAGGATTTATTGAGGCCAGGAAATCAAGACTAGCCTGGGAAACATAGCAAAAACCCCTTCTCTACAAAAAAAATTTAAAAATTAGCCAGGAGTATTGCTGTGTTGCCTGTAGTCCCAGCTACTCAGGAGGCTGAGGTGGGAGAATCACTTGAGCCCAGGAGGATGAGGCTGCAGTGAGCTATGATCACACCACTGCACTCCAGCCTAAGCAACAGAGTGACACCCTGTCTCTAAAATATAGATAAATGAATGAATGTGGAATCCTTCAATGGATCCTCACATAACACTATTGTGAGTCCTTCGAACCTCAGGGAAACTTTTTTCTGGATTTGCCATAGGTTTTCAATGTGTGTCTTAAAATGTGGCCATCAGAAATAAATGCATCACCCTGGGCATGATCTAATCAGAATCTGAGATGGTAATCTTTCTCTTGACAGCATGCATCTATTAAATGGAGTTAATAAACTGTTAAACTAGGAGTCCTCAATGCTGCCTTTAAAAAATGAAATTTAAAACTTTATGCTTTCCCTGTTCAGTTTCATCATATTTTGACTAGTCATTTTCATTTTCTCTACAACGTAAAATATTACTCCAAACCATGTAAGATGAACATGCCTTTATGTCTTCATCTAAGCTCTGGACAATCATGTCAAACAGGGAAAATCCAGAGAAGACGTGTTTTCAGTGTAGCCCTAAGGAACTTCCAATGGCTTAAAAATAAGCCATAAAGAATCTCTCCTCATCACTTCCTAAGGACTGTCACTCAAGCAGCTACAAAATAATGTGCTCATATTGTTATCCAGCTCAAAACTTTTCATATTCCCCAAAATAATATTACCAGAAATGTTGCCAGACATCTTGTAGGAATTTCAATAATGTTTTGAGTATTTCTCTCATTATTTTTCTATGAGTTCAAGTATAAATTTATAATATATGTTTATTTTTTGTTATTGGATTATAGAAGAAACAAGCTTCTTGTTTTATGATATCATGAAAACACTCTCTCTCTCTATATATATAAAATCTCCCTAAATATATAGATTTTTATATATATAGATTTCTATATATAGATAGCTATATATATAGATTTCTATATAGATAGATAGCTATATATATAGATTTCTATATAGATAGATAGCTATATATATAGATTTCTATATAGATAGATAGCTATATATATAGATTTCTATATAGATAGATAGCTATATATAGAGATTTCTATATAGATAGATAGCTATATATAGAGATTTCTATATAGATAGATAGCTATATATAGAGATTTCTATATAGATAGATAGCTATATATAGAGATTTCTATATAGATAGATAGCTATATATAGAGATTTCTATATAGATAGATAGCTATATATATAGATTTCTATATAGATAGATAGCTATATATATAGATTTCTATATAGATAGATTTTATATATAGAGATTTCTCTATAGAAATTTCTCTATGTAGATCTAGATATCTATATATAGATTTGATATATATAAAACTATATATAAAAGATTTTATGCAAATGTGTATATGTACAAATGTGTACATATGTGTGTCTGTGTGAGAGAAGGAACACTGAGAGGAAATCATAAAGTCACATTTTACTCAATATGAGAAAGTAAAATTAAGATAATTTTTTTTCTAGGAAGGCTACTGCATCTTCCAAATCCTACCCCATAACAGCAAATCCTGAGGAAACTATAATCACAGGAGACCAGACAATGTTAAAATCACTTTCTCAATGGATGGAGGTTTACCTCAAATCATAATGCAGAATGCTGTCCAGCTAAATTGATTCATGGGAAAGAATATACCACCTAAGCCAGAAATAAGACAGATTTTGGAAAGGGGTTTCCTTTGTTCTATGTTCCCAAAATCCATGTGTAACTCTCAGTTCTTTCTTTATCAAAATTCAGAACTCCACGTGGCTGGGGAGGCCTCACAATCACGGCGGAAGGTGAAAGTCACGTCTTACATGGAATCAGGCAAGAAACAAAGAGAGCCAAGTGAAAGGGGAAACCCATTATAAAACCATCAGATCACTAGGATAGAAACAGTATGGGGGAAACTGCCCCCATGATTCAATTATCTCCCACAGGTTCTTCCTATAACACATGGGAATTATGGGAGCTACAATTGAAGATGTGATTTGGATGGGGACACAGCCAATCCACATCACAGAGGAAAATATAGAAAGAGCAATGCATTCCTCTTAAGCTAGGCCAAGTGGCTCATATCATGCTAGCCCATCTAGGACTAGGCATGGGTCCACCTACTAATTGATAGAATTGGTGCTGAAAACCAAGGAGGTCACCCCATCAGGCACAGGATTTCTACTCCACTGCATATCATGGGGATAACTAGTAGTCCATTGAGATGTATTTGACTAGGGCCTTGGCTCACTTTAAAGAGTGAAGTCATTTTGTAGGTGGAGCCCAATAGTATCTAGGTTCCTGAAAGAAGACCACAATCACTGGAACTGAACTTTCATTCTTTTAGAAGACTTGAAATACAACATAAAGAGTAGCTACTTTAGGTAGATTATCTGTAATCCTTCCAAAGTCATCAGTATTATTATTACCAGGCTGGAAGATGAGAAAAGGAGGGTCAGAGGGTGTCAGTGGTTTTTCTTGGGTGAAACATCCAAATTTTAAAAAGATATTGTTTCTCATCATCAAGTTATAAGTTTTTATTTTAGATATCACATATAAAAGATCCATGCCTGTTACACGAGTCGCTAATGTTTTTTCCCCAGTCTGTTACATATATATAGTAACAGCATCTTTTGAAAATAAAAATATTTCCATTTGTATTAAGTCTGTATTTTTAAAAAAATTTTGTGGTATGTGGGGATTGTGTGTGTCTTTTTATAGCTTCTATTTTTCATTTTTAATTTTTTAATTTTTTATTATACTTTAAGTCCTAGGGTACATGTGCACAACGTGCAGGTTTGTTACATATGTATACATGTGCCATGTTGATGTGCTGCACCCATCAACTCGTCAGCACCCATCAACTCATCATTTACATCAGGTATAACTCCCAATGCAATCCCTCCCCCCTCCCCATGATAGGCCCCGGTGTGTGATGTTCCCCTTCCCGAGTCCAAGTGATCTCATTGTTCAGTTCCCACCTATGAGTGAGAACATGTGGTGTTTGGTTTTCTGTTCTTGCGATAGTTTGCTGAGAATGATGGTTTTCAGCTGCATCCATGTCCCTACAAAGGACACGAACTCATCCTTTTTTATGGCTGCATAGTATTCCATGGTGTATATGTGCCACATTTTCTTAATCCAGTCTGTCACTGATGGACATTTAGGTTGATTCCAAGTCTTTGCTATTGTGAATAGTGCCGCAATAAACATACGTGTGCATGTGTCTTTATAGCAGCATGATTTATAATCCTTTGGGTATATACCCAGTAATGGGATGGCTGGGTCATTATAGCTTCTTAAGTTGAGAAACTGAGTTTCTTAATATATCACATTTCATCTTGATCTGATTTGGCTGTGTCTCCACCCAAAACTCATCTTGAATTGTAGTAGGAGTTAATTGAATCATGGGGGTGATTTTCCCCACACTGTTTTCACAGTAGTGAATAAGTTTCATGAGATTTGAAGATTTTAGAAGGGAAATCCCTTTCACTTGGCTCTCATTCTCTCTTGTCTGCCACCAGGTAAGACGTGCCTTTCGCCTGCTGCCTTGATTGTGAGGCCTCCCCAGCCACGTGGAACTGTGAGTCCATTAAACCTCTTTTTCTTTATAAATTACCCAGTCTCAGGTATGTCTCTATTAGCAGTGTGAAAACAGACCAATACACTTATCTTTTAGGATGTGTATGCGATGTTATCCAAGTGTGTTCCTCCTTGCTTTAGGTCCATCCCACAAACTGTCATATACTGTGTTTCATTTACCCCACATCTAACGGAAAAAGTTATTCACCATGCATATATCAATAAAATGAAATTCGTCTAGACTAATTAAGGGCTATATAAATATATATTATATAGATATACATAAATATTCATTTAAATGCATAAATGTTCAAATAAATCATTTGTGTAGCACAGATATTAAACATAAATGATTTATTCATATTAATATGTTTGTGTATAAATGAACAAATATTTGAATGTATACTTTTTACTAAATATTTTATAAGCACAACCACAATAGAAAATATACACTTGACTTATACTTATGTATAGTAACCCCCACAAGTCAAGGGTGGGACCAGGTGGAGATATATATATACACACACAAACACACACACACACACACACACACATATATATGCCACATATATATTTCCTATTGTATCTATATTTATTTGTAAACTATTTGCCTATCTTGAGCACTTTCATGGGCAAGTATACAAATACAACAAATTACACACATATACACCCATGACCACATCATTCTACACGTAGGTGTTTACCCTAGAAAAATAAAAAATATACATCCCAGAGTGGACACACACATGAATTATCATTCCAACTTGTTTCGTACAGGCCCTAAGGTAAAAGCAGCCAAATGCCCTTTAATAGGAGAATAGACAGTTACACTGCAATGGTTTTCATATGATGAAATGCTGTTCAATAATTAAAATGTTTTAAAAAAGGTAGTAGGCACAACCAAGTGAATGAATCCCCTAAACCGTATGTGTAGTAAAATGGGCTGGAGAAAAAAAAATGCCTACTATAAGATGCTGTTCACAAAAAAATTTCAAGAGCAAAGAAGCTAACCTAGGATGTTAAATGACAGAATCATGTTTGCCTCTGGGCATAAAAGGGGTTTACCAGAAAGTCATTTTTCTGATGTGGTAGGAATGCACTTTTCATGTTTTCTTCTGGTGTTGATAGTGCATACCTACTACTATTTGAGAATATTCATTGAATTATGACATGGTTTGGCTCTGCATCCCCACCCAAATCTCACCTTGAATTGTAATAATCTGCACATGTCAAGGGCAGGACCAGGTGGAGATAATTGAGTTATGGGGGGGTTTCCCCCATACTGTTCCTGTGACAGTGAGTGAGTCTTCATGAGATCTGACGGTTTTATAAGGGGCTTTTCCCCCTTTTGCTCGGTACTTCTTGCTGCCACCATGTGAAGAAGGCCATGTTTGCTTCCTCTTCTGCCATGATTGTAAGTTTCCTGAAGCCCCTAGCCATGCTGAACTGTGAGTCCATTAAGCCTTTTTTTCTTTAGAAATTACCCAGTCTCGGGTGTTCTTTCATAGCAGTATAAAAATGAACTAATACAAATTGCATAGTTAAAACCATGACTTTCACTTATGTATGTTTATTTCAATAAAAATTGCACAGTTCTATTTATAGCTCCAAAAAGCATAGGCAAATGCATGCAAAAATTAGTTCAATAATACAGGAAACTGCCACCCAAGCAGAGTTTACACAAACAGAACTTGTGAGAGTTTCATCGCTTATTCAGTAATAGGTTGTATTTCTGGTTTCACTGTTGGCAATCATAGAAGCTTCTCTTAATTGTTCCAGGACATCCACCTTTTAAATTCATCTGATTCTCTCCTAAATAACATAGCGTATGGAATTGTTCTGAATTAGAAGGTTTTCTTGAATAGTAGTAGAATCTTCTCATTTGTGTTTCAATTAGGATTCTGAAGGAATTTAGATCTATTTTCTTTTCTAGGAATAATCTTTTACTAGAAGGCTTCTGTACTTTTCCTTCCCTGGAAACTCCAATTGGGTGTTTCCCACTGGACACAAGTGCTTCTCTCTCCTACACTGTAAACAGAAACAGAGATTATTTTTCTCAAGCTCAAACCATAGCTCTCATTTCCTTATTTCTCCAAATGTTACTGAGTTACTCCTGAGAGTGCAACATGATGGGTTCCCTCTGTTCCATTTCTGGTCCAATTTGATTGAAATACCTATTAAGTACTTACAAGACCTTCTTTCTGTATTCTGGCTTGGAACAAATATGGCAGTTATTTTTCTCGGTTCTTAATAGGCAGTGCCTGGCCTTTAGCTCAAGGGTACTGGGAATTTTACTATAATATCAGCATGTCCGTTATCCAGAGTAATGTTTTAAAGATTAAACTGGGCTTACGTCATTTTCCCGAAGTAAATAATACTGCCTTCCACTGCTTTTTAGGTTTATACTCAAACTTCGTCTATATCATAATGACATATATTCTTTAATCAGTGTTTCTTTTTTTCTGAAGCCAGGTGTTACATTGTTTATCTGTTGTCTTCAATTTTTGCAATTATTTAAAAGTGGAAAGAATGGCACATTTAATACATATCATTTAATTTTAAGAAAAATCTAAGGCTGGTGCAGTGGCTCACACCTGTAATCATAGAAGGGACCCAGCTGTAGGAGGTAATTGAATCCCTGGAGCGGGTTTTTCCCATGCTGTTCTCATGACAGTAAATAAGTCTCACGAGATCTGATGGTTTTATGAAGGGGTGTTCCCCTGCACATGTTGTTTTGTGTACTGCCATGTAAGATGTGCCTTTGTCCTTCCTTCATCTTCCACCATGATTGTGAGGCCTCCCCAGCCACGTGGAACTGTGAGTCCATTAAACCTCTTTCCTTTATAAATTACCCAGTCTTGGCTATGTTTTTATTAGCAGCATGAGAATGGATTAATCAGACCCTTTCAAAATGTCTCCATACAATTTGCAATACTCATGGACTGTGAGTATTCCCCAGCCTTAGAAATACAGAATTTCAACATGTATTCATAGAAATGTAGGCAGTTATTGGCATGTATTCTTAACCAGTTCAATCCTAGCATTTCACCCTCCAAATA
Source organism: Rhinopithecus roxellana (assembly GCF_007565055.1). NCBI lineage: Eukaryota > Metazoa > Chordata > Mammalia > Primates > Cercopithecidae > Rhinopithecus > Rhinopithecus roxellana. The sequence continues at coordinate 70,393,457 of NC_044555.1, forward strand.
CAGAAGTATGTTTCTCTCCAAAGGTAAAAGAAAAATTTCCTGCATCACAGCAATGCTACTAACACATCAAATGAAAACAAAGTAAATTTTCCACTGTCATAAAATGCCACTATTGCTATCCAAGTTTCATCAGAGGTATCCAATAAAATATCTCGCTTTACATTTGTTCTTTTTAGTTTCTTTTAACTGGAATAGCCACTCCATTCCCACTTTTATCTAATTTTATAATTTTTGGCAGGGAGGAGGGGTGACCTGACATGGCTTATAAAATGACTCTCACTTATCCTGGATGCATCTGATCATGCCTGCTGCGGTTAACATGTACCCATGCACCCTTTAATTCCTGTTGAGGTGAAAATTAGATCTAATGCATGATTGGAGTGAAGTTAGCTATCTGAACAGTGATGCCGTGCTGGCTCATGTCAATATACAAGAAGCTGTGATTGATATATCACTGGTGGAACCAGCTCAGTCATTTCACTTTGCAGATAATGATATCTTCTATTGAAATGCAGTACTTCTTTTATCAATAAGAGCTCACATCCCACTTCTGACATGGTTCCAAAATAACTTACAGGAAAAGGATATGCATGTATCTTTGCACAGAAAATAACAGTGCAAACAGCATATCTATGCCATGTGTGAATGAACATTTAAAATCCTTCTACACCATAATTAGAATCTGCCCTGTGATTTCATCATAGGCATTCAATATGACTATATTTTAGTGTATAATTATCTAACTAGCTGGAGGACTTATTTTACATAGATAAAATAGTTCGTAAGGCTTAGAAGCCACATTAGAATCCTCACTTATGAACTCCGTAACTGAAAAAGAAAAAATGACACTTTGTAGCTTTCAATGTAATACAATTAATTTCAAATGACAACTCACAGTTTCTACTAATGTTTTTCCTTCTTTTGTTTTGTACCATACAGTTATAAACAGGTAGAGTCAGAAATGAATTAGAAGGCGAGAGCTCTTAGATGAAGAGTTATAAATAAGAGGTCATTTCCCTTCTCATAGCATCTGATAATTCTCAAAACGACATCCAAAAATTGTCATGATCAGAAAACTGACTTCCTTGATGTTGAGTCAGTTTTTCTCTAAACAGAGACTTCTACGTGGTTGTCTGTTCTACCACAGACATTTGACCATTAAGAGTATGAAGCTCAGAAGTTCAAAGTGGCATATTTGATAAAAATTTCAAGAGATTGCTTTTGGTATAGTTATACACTGGATTAATTTTTTTACTACATTTAACATGACATCTTCAAAAATACCCAAAATATTAATAGCTTACACATCATATTTGGCCTTGAAGTAAGTCCAAAGACTCTTTCAATTTGTAAAAAATTATTCTATTAACAAATCAATTATTTAATTAACAACTTCTATAAATACTAATACATTCATTAATTGCCTGAATAAGCATTGCAGAAAAATTCTTGGTTAGACTTTTACATGCATGAGATATTTTGTTTGATGAGACTGGCTTGATTTCTTCTGGCACTGGAGCAATGAATGCAAGATCCAGATAGAAAGTGTAAGGTCATAAATTTGGGTTAGCTATTACATTCTGTTCTAGCCAATATTGCTCTATTTCATAAAATAAATGTGCATTTAGTTTTTCTCTCACAAATATCAAGCATTCCAGCATTTCAAAAAATATATCTGGTTTCAACATTTTTTATTCATTTTCCATATAGCTAATGAGAAAAATGACTACCTTGAACCACTTTCCACACTAGCATTGAGGAACCCAACAATAAAAAAATCTTGATGTCTATTTAAAAGCAAAACAAAACAAAACAGGAAGGGGAATTAAAATGCACACGTCATGAAATCAACTCATGTGCCCTTCAAGAGTGGACTGAGTAAAGAAAATGTGGTACATCTAAATTATGGAATACTATGCAGCCATAAAAAAAGAATGCAATCATATCCTTTGCAGCCAAATGGACGCATCTGGAGACCATTATCCTAAGCAAATTAAAGCAGGAACAGAAAGCCAAACACTGCATGTTCTCACACATAAATGGGAGCTGAACATTGGGTGCTCACGGACACAAAGATAGAAACAACAAACAGTGGAGACCCCAAAAGTGGAGAAGGAGGGAGACCAGTGTTGAAAAACTTCCTGTATTAGTCCATTTTCACGCTGCTGAAAAAGACCTACCCAAGACTGGGAAATTTACAAAAGAAAGAGGTTTATTGGACTCACAGTTCCACGTGGTTGGGGAGGCCTCACAGTCATGGTGGAAAGTGAAAGACACATCTCACATGGCAACAGACAAGAGAAGAGAGCTTGTACAGGGAGACTTCCATTTTTAAAACCATCTGAGAATCAAAAGTGTTGTAGAATTATAGTTTCGTATCATGAAATTAAATAAAAATGCTGCAGTGATGGGCATAGTTTTGCCAGTGGAACAAAAATGGCCTTCCTGTATACTAGTCCTTTTCTGGCATTAATTACAAGGAGGAGTTAAGCTATTATACATAGTGGAGTGTAGAAAGCTTGTTTTTTTGGCATTAGGGATGGCATGGGGGCTCAGGACCACAAAATTCTGTAACTGGAGAAAGCAACTGCTCAAAGGGTTTTTTCTAGTGAATGGTTTTCCATCTGTGGTTTTATCTGTCTCTTAAAAACTTCTTCCCCTTTTCCATTTCCTCTTCACTCTCACTGCCTGCTAAGGAGTTTCCACTTAAATTATGCATTATCTGCATCTCCAATGAGAAGAGTCTGTGAATTACAACATCTTTGAATTAAAAGTCTCCATCTTTATCGAATCAATAGCCTCTTACCTTGTGCCTGCAATGTCTAGCCCAAAGTCTGGCAGACGGACACATCTCTAACATACAAATATGTTTTTGCACTAATTTTAAAAAAAAATTCATTGGCAAGACAAAAAGCACTCTAAAAAACCTCTTGATCGTATCTATAAATTGATTTTGGCAAAGTGCTGAAGGTCAATGCAGATCTTATGGCAAATGGCCAAGGATAGAGAATGGTTGTTCTCATTCTCTAATTTTGCGTGTAATAAAGTAAAACCATTTGACTCTGAAGCACCAAGTCAGACTCCCATTAGCATGTGTGGTATTAGCATGGTAGGGTAGTGCGACTGAAGATGTGGGGCACAATGGCCCTACTGGAAGGCATCCTTGCAAGTCAAGCTGGTCTCTCAGTCAGCTGTAAAAAACATCTGATAATTGAAAGGATGAAAAGTCCCTTGTGATTTAAAATAAAGTCCAATGGTGAAGGGATGAGGTAATAAAAATATATTATTATGCATATTTATGTTATATATTATAATATATATCATGTATATTTATTTATATAAATATATCACATATTTCTATGTAACATGCTTATAATTTATAATATATAAGTATATACTATATATAAATATATATGTAATATAAATTATATATAAATATATTACACATAATATATTTACATTATATATAATTTATATATAAATATATAATATGCAATATAAATTATATGTAACATAAATATATTTCATGTAATATATTTATATATAATTTAATTACACATAATATATTTATATTATTTTATATTATTATAGGCATAAATATATTATTATAAATATATGTGATATATTTATACAAATATATTATGATACATTGATCTAAATATACCATATTTATATAAAATGTATGATATATAATATCTATATAGTATATAATATGAATATATAATATATAAATATATGTGATATTTTTATATGATATATTTATATATCATGTATATTTTATATATATTAGCTTGTATATATTCTATATATTATGCTTTTTATATTTGATTTATATTTATATACTGATACATTTTATAAATTATATATTTATATATTATATTTTATATATTCTCTATGAATTTATAGATTTTATATGAGTATATATTGAATCTATATATAAAATACTTCTAAAATAACATATAAATATATACTATATAAATATATGTTATAAATTTTTATATAAATATTATATATATTTATATGGAGAATCTATATACCTACATATAAACTAATATAGATAATATATTCATATATACAGAGAACGTATATAAATATATGCACACACACACATACACATAAAATCATTCTGCTCACGGCTGGGTGCAGTGGCTTCCGCCTGTAATCCCAGCACTTTGGGAGGCTGAGGCGGGCGGATCACAAGGTCAGGAGATCAAGACTATCCTGGCTAACACGGTAAAACTCCGTCTCTACTAAAAATATAAAAAATTGGCCGGGCGTGGTGGCGGGCGCCTGTAGTCCCAGCTACTCGGAAGGCTGAGAGGGGAGAAAGGTGTGAACCCAGGAGGCAGAGCTTGCAGTGAGCCGAGATCATGCCACTGCACTCCAGCCTGGGTGACAGAGCGAGACTCTGTCTAAAAAAAAAAAAAAAAAAAAAAAAACTATTTAATTTACAAATAAACTATTACTCATCACATTGGGAGAAATGTCAATTAAAATTTAAACGTTTACTTCATAGATTCAAAAAAAAATCATTCTACTCATTTATTGCGTCATTTTTATAATGTTCAAGATATGTTTTCCTATCATGAAGTCACAAGTTTATCCAGATTGGTTTCTTTCAAAGACATAAAGATTTTCTTTGCACTAGTAAATCTCTGATTCATTTAGACTTAATTTTCTTTTTCTGTTTCTCATGGTGAAGAAAATGAAAATATTTCACCCCAATATATAGCTCCCTTAGTATAATGAATGTGTTGAAGTCAGAACTCCTGGAGACGAACTAGCACTGGAAGATAATGTCCTCGTCTATATAAGGACAGGACTGACCTACCAAGGACAACAATTGTTCTTACTCCTCTCCTTTTATCTCATTATCTATTACCAAAAGTATAATCACACCAGAACAGACCCTTTTACAACATAATGACTGTCTCCAAGGATCATTTAAATTAAAAAAAAAAAAAAATTATTTACAAGTTAATCTCTGTCTCCAGATCCAATCGTTCTCCCTACTAATCATGTATTGTCCCTCGATAGACTTCCTACTCTTCTCCTCCCATCACCTGTATTCCCAAGACCCAAACCCCCATCCCTTCTGTAACCTCAGGATGGTATTTAAGTTTCTGGCCCTGACTGGGAAGTTGGATCTTCATTCTGAAGGCTCCTGCATATAAATAAATTTGTATGCCTTGTTTTCTGTTAATCAATCTGCCACATGCCAGTGATTTTCTGTGAATCTTTAGCTGGTTCTGTGAACCAGAGCTTTTTGCTCCTACAATGAATAGATACATGTCCAGCTCTGCAGAATCATTCCACTCTCTCCCCACTGAATTCTGATAACTCCTCTGTTAATGCCATACTTCTGCCTTTCAGTGAACTCATTGCAGGACTCTCACAGTTCCCAATTGAGTTCATGGTCTATCCCTGCATAAGCACCACATCATTTCAATTGATGTAACTCTTGGATACAATTTGACTTGTCCAAAATTGCTGTTTCTTCACATTTTCCATGGTTCACGTTGCTCCTTACAATTTCAAATGCTTTTAAGAATCTTGTTTTTATTTTTTTTCAAAACCCCTCTTAGAACATGATTGATTTAAATTTACTTGGGAGACCATTTTGGAAATGATTTCCATCTTTATTGGATCTTTTCATCTATGAACATTGAGTACATTCCCATTTACTCAAATGCACTTTTAAATAATTTTAAGTATATAATTTTAATAATTTTTTGATAAGAGATTTGGCTATGTTAGATCTATCTCTAAGTACCCCATAAATTTTTGGTGCTATTGTAAATGTATTGCTGTCTTCTTTCATACTAAATCATCAATAAGTAATGAGAACACTTAAGTTTTTATTCTTATTGAATACATTTACGCCAAGATGCAGGCAGAGAAAGGAACAGTGTCAACTCTGGAGAAATAAGAAAGGCTTCTGTGAGAAATCACACCCGAATGGATTTGCAAAGGATATTTGAGTTAGTCAGAATCCTGTGTGTGTGGATAGGACCAGGTACTTCAGAGAAAGGGGAAAGTCTTTCAGAAATATGTATGTCTGGGGTGGACACAGTGGCTCTCACCTGTAATCCCAGCACTTTGGGAGGCCGAGGCATGAGAATTGCTTGAAGCCAGAAGTTTGAGACCAGACAGGGCAATATAACAAGATCCTGTCTCTACAAAAAAAAAAAAAAAAAAAAAAAAAAAAGTTGGGCATGTTGGTGCACACCTGTGGTCCCAGCTTTTTGTGAGACTGAGGCAGGAGGATTCCTTGAGCATGGGAGTTCAAGACTGCAATGAGCCATGATTGTGCCACTGCACTCAACCTGGGCGACAGAGTGAAGCACTATTAAAAAAAAAAAAAAGCATGAGAGATTTATCACCCAATAGATTCTTCTTGTCTGCTGCACAGATAGCACCAATTCACTGAGACAGCAGTATTGCAGTAGGGAAAGAGTTTAACTAATGCAGGCCTAGCCAACCAGAAGATGGAAGTTTATTATTCCAATCAGTCTCTCTGAAAGTTCGGAGGCTAGGGTTTTTAAAGGATAGTTTGGTGGACAGGGTGCTAAGAAATAGGGAATGCTGATTGATTGGGTCACGGATGAAATCATAGATGGTAGAAGCCTGTCTTCTAGCCCTGAGTCAGTTCCTGGGTTGAGATCACAAGATTAGTTGAGCCAGTTTCTTGGCATAGGTTACCAGTCTAGGTGGTAAATAATCTTACATTTTTCAATAGTACTGTTATCTATAGGAGCAATTGGAGAGGTTATAAATATTTTGACCTCTGGTTACATGATTCCTAAGCCATAATTCCATAATTCTTTTCTTTTTCTTTTTTTTGAGACAGGGTCTCTCTCTGTTACCCAGGCTGCAATGCAATGCACATACACGGCTCAGTGCAGCATGGAGCTCTTGGAACAATCCTTACACCTCAGCCTCCTGGGTAGCTGGGACCAGAGGCACAAGCCACCACACCTGGTTGGTTTTTTGATGTTTTGTAGACATGAGATCTCACCATCTAGCCCAGGCTGGTCTCAACTCCTGGCTGAGCCATAATTCTGATCTTGTGCCCTTTCAGTGGTTTCACAAAGGTAGTTTCAGTCTCCAGAAAAGAAACAGATAGTTTTGAAGAGGGCTGTTATCATCCTTGCTTTAAGTTTAAACTATAAACTAAATTCCTTCCAAAGTTAGCTTGGCCTGTGTCCAAGAATGACCGAGGACAGCTTGGAGGCTAGAAGCAAGATGGAGTTAGATGTGTTAGATTTTCCTTTACTGTCATACTTTTGCAAAGGTGGTTTCAACAGTTGGCAAGTTCCAACAATTCACAATAATAATAATTCCACTGGCTTAAAGCATATGGTGTGGATATGTAACCATATGAGATTGAAGAGGTAGATAGAGACTGGGTCATTAGGGGTCATCTGCACATTTTCAAGGACAGCAGGCTATTTTATCTGGGACCGCTCTATCCAGCATGGTAGCCACTAACAACATGGGGCTATTCAGCACATGCAATGCTGCAGGTCCAGTCTGCGATGTGCTCTAAATGGAAAATACACCACGGATTTCAAAGACTTGGTATGAAAAAATAAACTATTTCATTAATAATGATTACATTACTAACACGTTAAATTTTGCATATGTTAGGTTAAATAATATATATTTTAAAGTTAGTTTTGCCTGTCTCTTTTCACATACTTTAATGTCACTGCCAGAAAATTTAAGTGACTGTGGGTGCCTCTTATTCTATTTCCAATTCACCGCATTAATCTAGAAAAATACTTTTCCCATCAAAGGATTCACAGCACTATGGATGGGATAAGAAGGCTCTGAGATGACGAGAATTTGGAATGGAAGTGATGAGAATACAGATCTTCCCCTCACCTGACCTTCCCCATAGTAGCCTCATATTATCTATTTCAGACACTGGTATCTGAAGAAAGGAATGCCTCAATTTTAAAATGGCTGGATACCACTGCCTTTAAAAGGAGCGGAACATTGTGGGGTCAAAGGATCAAGCTTGTCTTGTCAACATCATCAGCCTCAATTTGGAGGCTGCTAGAAGAAAGGAAAAACCTACTTCCGGCAATAGACGGTGTCGAGCCCATGGGCATAGGTATATCAACAATGAAGGGGAGAGAGATATTTTGGTGGCAAAATGGACTTGAGGAAGATATTGCCATTAAAGGCAGCAAGATAGGGAAGGCAGTCTCCAAACTCTGGCTCATTTCAATACGCAGGAGTCAAGAGGATCTTCATGAGATCTACAAGAAAATCTGTTCAGCAGTTGGGAGTATGCAAGAGAGAGCTGAATAATTGGAAAATACCTGATTGCTGTTTTCATAGGTGAACAGCTCTAAATGGAAGGAGGATAGGGTTGCTTGTGGCTCTTTACAGGGGGAAAACTTGGTATCAACATGAGGAAGGAACTGTGAGTATTGAGGCTTTTCATCAACCAAAAATCTAAGTCACCAAACCATGAGCTTCATAGGGTGGTAACCTCTTTGCTTCCAGATGCTGGGTCGTAATCTATCCACAAAACTATGGGAGATGTATTTTATTTCTTTTTATTTTATTCTATTTATTATTTTATATTTGAGACAGGGTCTCACTTTGTCACCCAGGCTTGAGTGCAGTAGCATGATCACGGCTCACTGCAGCCTCCACCTCCCAGGCTCAAGGAATCGTCCTGCCTCAGCCTCCCAAGTAGCGGGGACCACAGGCGCGCACCACCACACCTATGCCACCACACAAGTTAACTATATATATATATATAGTGGAGAAATTGTGTTTTTGGCTCACTATATATATATACACAATGTAGAAACAGGGTCTTGCTATGTTGCCCAGGCTAGTCTCCCACACTCAAGCAATCCTCCCACCTCAACCTCCCAACGTGCTGAGATTATAGGCCTCATGCATTGCACCTGGCCATTTTTATTTCTTTTTAATATGCCGATTTAATAAATAACTACAAAGCATTTACAATTCCATAACCATGATAGGCTAGAATTTCAGTGAACCTTACCATGGAGAAATCATTTGGGGGAAAAAATGTATGCTAGGATCTGGTTTCTCTCCTGCCACAGGTAGAATTTAGGATAGAAAAATATTTATTAATAGGCATTATATAGATAGGATTTATGAACAGTCTTGGTGTTTTTTTCAAGGAAATTTTGCTGGGGAATATTTGGATCTGGCAGACCTAGAAAAAAACATAAAACATCTGATGTCAAATAATAGAAGTTTTGAGGAAATAAAAAAGGCTTTTATTTCTGAATAATGATGTGTGCTGGTTTCCCTGAAGGCTTCCTTCTGAGGACAGCGTTTCTTCTAAAACTGCATGGGTTGCTTTTTCACTGAAGCTGCAATTCTTTTTTTTTAAGCTCTTAAACATCCCACTTCATCTTTTCTCAGTAGGAAAGGTTTGGCTTCCTTTTAAAAAGAAGTGGATTTTTCTTTCATCTTTAAATGTTTATTCAACTGCAAATAGCTTAGAATAAATGTATTTAATTATTCCTATATTTTCAGTATTCCCAATTGCATTTTAAACCACTTTTTCTTTCATATATGAGGCTGATGTTAATGTTTAAATGAAGCTCTAAAATATAACACCAAGTGACTAGGAGATAGCTTAGTGTCTCTTAATTCTAAAATTAGGTCCTCATATTTCATTTACTGGCATCCAACCAACACAAGGATTATTCTTCTAGTCTTGTTTCTGTTTATCTATTTATCTCGGACCAGCCATAACTCAGATTAGATTTCTTGTAGCAGGAGGAGATGCGTTCATCAATCATGACATTACTCAATGCCTTCAGAAATTTCTTTGGTGGGGAAATTGTATTTTTGGCTCCCTGATTTGTTTTGCACTCACTTGCTACATCTTGCATATTTCTCGTTTTACGAGTCTCATCCACTCAAGGTAGAATTCAGAAAATTCAAGTTTGCAGCTTCTTGGCACCCAAACCTGTGATTCAGGCTCCTCCAATCATAGGCATTTTTATGGGTATTGCCGGCAGCTGGAGTTTCCAGGTTTCCACAGTCAGGCTATGCTGGGAGCAGGTCACAGCCTTGACTTAAAGAGTTGCATCATGGTGTGGCTTTGCAGATGACAAAAACTCCTCAAGTGGCCTGTGGACCAGCTGCAGAATTGGCAACATCTCCATCAGACCAGTTCATGAGCTTTATTTTAGGTATTGTTCCTAGAAGATTTCCCTATAGCCTGCTGGTCTAGCCCTTCCTAACAATTTCGGCATCTATGCAATATCTTTTCGTAAACCTTTTTCTGCTTAATCAACCGCAGTCAGCTTCAGATGGCTGCAATTCAGAACCCTGGCTAGCATAAATGTAGGCACACCCTTGGCCAGAGGCTCCCTCAGAGATATGCCGTATTCAGCAAGGTCACCTCCAAAACAAATTGACAAACAGTTCATGGGAACCTATATGTCTTTCCTTCTCAGTTTTCTTCAACTCTGATGAAGAAGTCAATTTATTTATTTTATTTTTTGAGACAGGGTCTCACTCTGTCACCCAGGCTGGAGTGCAGTGGCATGATCATAGCTCCATGCAGCCTCTGCCTCCCAGGCTCAAGTGATCCTCCTGCCTCAGCCTCCTGAGTAACTGGGACCACAGGCGTGCACCACCATGTCCAGCTAATTTATGCTCAAAGTTTCTTGCATTTGGGTTTTCTCCAGGCAGTTGTCATTCATATTGGCTCAGAATAAACCTCATTGTTTCCTTCCTTCCTTCCTTCCTTCCTTCCTTCCTTCCTTCCTTCCTTCCTTCCTTCCTTCCTTCCTTCCTTCCTTCCTTCCTTCCTCCCTCCCTCCCTCCCTTCCTTCCCTCTCTCCTTCCTTCCTTATATTCTTCCTTTCTTCAACAAAAATTCATTAATCAAGTTATTTCAGCTAACAAAGAACCTCATTCTTTTCCTCCACTTGCACTCTATCCCTAACCCTATATGTTTAGATTATATTCAATGCACTTCCAATACATTTATCTCTCCTCCTTTAACTGTAGACTATTCAGTATTCTACCAGTCACTAGCTCAACTTTGTAGCTGTGCTCATGGCCAGGCAACAGATTAGCCGGCAGGTTCTGGAGTGACTGTCTTAAAAGACAGGGTGAGGCTAGACTTGGTGGCTCACACCTGTAATCCCAGCAGTTTGGGAGGCCAAGGCAGGTGGATCACTTGAGCTCAGGAGTTTGAGACCAGTCTGGCAACATGGCAAAACCATGTCTCTATAAACAATACAAAAATGAACTAGGTGTGGTAACATGAGCCTGTGGTCTTAGCTACTTGGGAGGCTGAGGTGGGAGGATTGCTTAAGCCTGGGAGGTCGAGGCTACAGTGAGCCAAGATCGTGCCACTGCACTCCAACCTGGGCAACAGAGCCAGATCCTGTCTCAAAAAAACAAAACAGGGCCGGGCGCAGTGGCTCAAGCCTGTAATCCTAGCACTTTGGGAGGCCGAGACGGGTGGATCACAAGGTCAGGAGATCGAGACCATCCTGGCTAACACAGTGAAACCCCGTCTCTACTAAAAAATACAAAAAAAAAAAAAAAAAAAAAAAAAAAAAAAAAACTAGCCGGGCGTGGTGGCGGGCGCCTGTAGTCCCAGCTACTCGGGAGGCTGAGGCAGGAGAATGGCGTAAACCCGGGAGGCGGAGCTTGCAGTGAGCTGAGATCCGGTCACTGCACTCCAGCCCGGGCGACAGAGCGAGACTCCATCTCAAAACAAAACAAAACAAAACAAAACAAAACAAAAACAGGATGAAACTGGAGAGTATAGTCAATGAGAGTTGCCTGTATACACTTAAAAAGTAAAATCAAGGAATACACAAAATCTCAAAAGCTCAGTTTTGAATTTAAACAAGAAATGCAAGAGAAAGCATAAAGTAAAACAATTGAAAACAACAGAATATCAGAAAATTTCATTTTGTAATAACTACTTTATTTTAAATATGCTGGTAGGTAAAAAGTAAGTATAATAAAAGGTTGATCTGTGGCAGAATAACTTCATCTTTCTGTCTATGCTTAAGTTTCTTTCTTTTTTTTTTTTTTTTTTTTTGAGACGGAGTCTCGCTCTGCCACCCAGGCTGGAGTGCAGTGGCCAGATCTCAGCTCACTGCAAGCTCCGCCTCCTGGGTTTACGCCATTCTCCTGCCTCAGCCTCCCGAGTAGCTGGGACTACAGGCGCCCGCCTCGTCGCCCGGCTAGTTTTTTTTTTTTGTATTTTTAAGTAGAGACAGGGTTTCACCGTATTAGCCAGGATGGTCTCGATCTCCTGACCTCGTGATCCGCCCGTCTCGGCCTCCCAAAGTGCTGGGATTACAGGCTTGAGCCACCGCGCCCGGCCATGTTTCTTATAAACCAGAGTGTAGCTTTTTATCAGGATAAAACATGCCCTATTGGATTTATACATTTTTCTCTGATAATTAAATATCTATATTTCCAAAAGTATTCCAGATTGTGCTTTGATGTTTGTGTTATTGTAAGATGCAATGTTTGGTATAAACAAGCTAAGAAAAATTGTATGGATTCATTCAAGCAAATAATACTTTATATTTTGGATTTATCCTTTACACTGATGCAGAGTTTAGATATTTGGTCATTTTCTTTTCTTTTCTTTCTTTCTTTTTTTTTTTTTTTTTTCTGAGACAGAGTCTCACTCTGTTGCTCAGGCTGGAGTGCAGTGGCATGATCCAAGATCTCAGCTTACTGCAACCTCTGCCTCCTGGGTTCAAACGAAACTCCTGCCTCAGCCTCCCAAGTAGCTGGGATTACGGGTGTGCACCACCACACCCAGCTAATTTTTGTATTTTTAGTAGAGATGGGGTTTCCCCATGTTGTCCAGCCTGGTCTCGAACTCCTGACCTCAGGTGATCTGCCCACCTCGGCCTCCCAAAGTGCTAGGATTACAGGTGTGTGCCACCGCACCCAACCTGGACATTTTCTAAAGGCTAAATTTAATATTATCTCTATACAATTCTTAAAGTAATTAATTATTTCCTGATATTTAAAATGGTATATGGGGCCTTGTGTGGTGGCTCAGGCCTGTAATCTTAGCATGTTGGTAGGCTGAGGCAAGAGGATTGCTTGAGCCCAAGATTTTGAGACCAGCTTGGGCAACATAGGGAGACCCTATTTCTACAAATAAAAAATAAAAAATTAATTAGCTGGGCATTGTGGCTCATGCCTGTGTTCCCAGCTGCTCGGGAGGCTGATGCAGGTGGATCGCTTGGGTCCAGGAGGTTGAGACTGCAGTAAGCCGTGATTGTGCCACTGCTCTCCAGCCTGGATGACACAGTAAGACCCACCCTGTCTCAAAAATAAAAAAATAAAAAATAAAATGGCATATGATTTGTACTGATGCAGTATTTATCAGGAGATGGAGCTTATTTTGAGGAACAAAATAATGATAAAATCAAACACACTCTGATGAGTTTATTTATTGAATTCTTACTATGTTTATCTCAATAGTATTACTAACATTTTTTTCCATTTTATAGCTAATACAATGTTATGAAGCTAAGCCACAGTTAGTATTATCATAGGCAATTTATTTCTTTCTTATTGTGGATATGTTGAGGTTTTCTAATGCTTTAACTGTAGCATGAAATGTTGTTATATATATTTACGATTGCATTTAATTTAAAAAGGAAATGCATTTCCTGAAAAAGAAAAGTATAACACTCCCCTTTCTTGATAAAATAGCACAAGCGCTGTGATTTTATCAGTTGTCTATTTTTCAAAAGTAAAATGAATTTGACTTTTCCCATTTCAGTCTAACAAGGTGTTAGAGCATCTACCCAATTATTTTAAAAAGCAAGTAAAACAGACATCATTGGCTTATTTTAAAAACATATAGCATTTTCTTGAACGTAGAGCAGTTATTCACCTCCTTGAGCTGTTTAACTTTTTTTTCAGTTGTATACCCTCACTCAGAAGAATATCTTTTTGTATTACCCCCATAAGGCTTTTCAGTTTTTTTTTGTTTGTTTGTTTGTTTGTTTTTGAGACAGAGTCTCGCTCTGTCATCCAGGCTGGAGTGCAGTGGCACCATCTCAGTTCACTGCAACCTCCACTTCCTGTGTTTAAGTGATTCTCCTGCCTCAGCCTCCTGAGTGGCTGGGATTACAGGTGTGCACCACTGTGCCTGGCAAATTTTTGTATTTTTTATAGAGACGGGGTTTCACCATGTTGGCTAGGCTGGTCTCGAACTCAAGTTCTGCCTGCCTTGGCTGCCCAAAGTCCAAAGATTACAGGTGTGAGCCACTGTGCCCGGCTGCTTTTCCTTAATTTCTCACTTTATATTACTATCCATATAATAACTTAAAACATCATTGTACATGTTCATTTATTTATATAACCCAATTGAACTAATTCATATAGAGACGATGCTCACCATCCACATGTTTGATTGGCATGTATTTCACTTTAGTTATAAGTACAATTGGTAGAAAATATTGTCAGGGTCTAGCCAGGAAGACAAGCTAGACAATTTGCTCAAAATAAAATGGAAAATGTAGGGGAAGGCAAAAGAAGACCACTGAGTGGACTCAACAATAGCGATGTTGAAAACCAGCCTCCAACCCCTACACCTAGGGCAGGAAAGAAAGAAGTTGATTTGATAAAATGTAGCAGCTACATTGTGTCACTTCCTATAGCATATTCCTATGGCAATAACATTGATCTGATTAGAGTATCATTCTAGCATGTCCTGTATGTGGTAACAGATGCCCTATATCATGTATTATTTCTCTAATTGATTTCCTAACTGTACTTGTATAATACATCTTCCTATATGAACTGTGAGATCATTTTCTACAATGCAAAAGATTAAACACCTTGTTATGATTGGAAATTGGATGACAATTGATTCATACATCAATGTTGGCGGAGCTGGCATTTTTGTGATGTATGATTTAAGCATCTGAGGATATAACATGGACTTCCATTTGTTTGGGTGTTCTGTGTTTCAGTTTATTCAGTGTATTCCTTTCCAGCACCTCTCTTATTATATGCACTCCTAAGTTTTTAAAATAATTATTGGATTTTCAATAGAATGCTCCCATATTGCTTTCTAGGTTCTTATTGAAGTATGTAAAAAACACTAGTAATTTTTGTTTATTTACTTTGTATGCAGCAATTTTACCAAATTACCTTATTTTTCTAATAGGTTTTTAATAGATTTTCTCAGGTAAACATTCATGCTATCAGCAAAAGTGCTCTAATTTTATCATTGCTTTTCCAATAGTTATTACAAATTTTCATTTACTCATTTCACTGCATTTGCCACAATCTTCCAGAAGTCGTTGGATAATAATTTTAGAAATAAAAGGCATTCTCTCGTGCTCTCTGATTTTTCTTGAAATTACTTTAGTATTTTGCTATTTAGGCTGCAATTGGTATTCATTTTAGAAGAGTGCTTTTTGTTTTGTTTTGTTTGAGACTGGTTCTTGCTCTGTTGCCCAGGCTGGAGAACAGTGGTGCAGTCCTAGCTCACGGCGGGCTCAACATCCTGGGCTCAAGCGATCCTCTCACCTCAGCCTCCTGAGTAGCTGGGACCGCAAGCATGTGTCACCACACCCGGCTAATTTTATTTTTTGGAAAGATGGGAATTTGCTATGTTGCCCAGGCTGCGCTCAAATGCTTGGGCTCCAGCAATCCTCCAAACTGGCTCTGCCAAAAAACTGGGATTACTGGCACAAGTCACGCACCTAGCTAGTGTGCTTTTGTTATTTACGTATTTGTTAAAATGTCTTATCCTTTTCTTCTTACCATTTTAGATTCAGTTTCATAATTTTTCCATGACTACCAATGGAATTACACATGTGTCTTTCATTGGTTGAATTAGTGGATTACACTGACACTTTCTAACACAGTGCATTTTTCTACTGCATTGTCATCTTTGCAGCTACTCTTCCTAGCCATGTGGAGTATTATTCTTTGCTCTGCTACTGGGTTTTAAACAAATTTTAAAGGTACTGATATCATTAGGAAGATTGAATTATATTTGTCTATGCTATAATAATTCTTTTAGTACCAAAAATGAATATATGCTTTATGTAGATAGTACCTTATTTCATGTGTTAACTCACTTAATCCAAAACAGAGTCATCTAGCCTAGGCAACATAACAGAACCTTGTCTCTACAAATATATATATATATAAAAATTAGTCAGGCATGGTGGTGCACACCTGTGGTCCCTGCTACTTGGGAGGCTGAGGTAGGAGATTTGCTTAAGTTCAGAAGGTCAAGGCTACAGTCCATGGGCCAGGTGCAGTGGCTCACACCTATAATCCCAGCACGTTAGGAGACTGAGGCAGGCATATCTCTTGAGGCCAGGAGCTCGAGACTAGCCTGGCCAACATAGTGAAACCACGTATCTACTAAAAACACAAAAATTAGTCGGACGTTGTGGTGGGTGAATGTAATCCCAGTTACTCAGGAGGCTGAGGCAGGAGAATTGCTTGAACCCAGGAGGCAAAGTTTGCAGTGAGCTGAGATCATGCCACTGCACTGTAGCCTGGGCAACGGAGCTAGACTCCATCTCAGGAAAAAAAAAAAAAAGCTGCAGTCCATGATTGAACCACTGCACTCCAGCCTGGGCAACAGAGTAAGACCCTATCTCTAAAACAAACAACAAAGTAGTCATAGGATGGCAGGTTTACATCTCATTCTGTGGAGTGGTAATACTCCCTGGTGTCTAAGTGCTTCTGTGAGAAGCCCTAGCCTTCCTTCTGAGAACGTTTGCTTTCATTTCTCTTTGAAGCATCTCCTCATACTGTGAGAACTGGATAAGTAGCCATATGTCTAGTTAATTGCTCTTATTGGAAAGGGTAATAAAACTTCTTATCTCCCCAAAGCCAAATGCTTATAGCTCCGACTTGTTCTTAGGTTAAAGCCTCTAGACACTTATTAGACTGGAGCAAGTACCCAAGTAGGTATTTACATTTCAAGGAGGAACTCACCCAGATCTTGGCACCACCTCTAGGTGATAAAAGACACAGGACCCTTCAGCTCCCAGAGAAGTTTTATTTTATATTCCAAAAGGCTGGAGAAAGGAGGTGATCCTTTCAGCAGTGAAGGAACATCTCCTTCCTTTTCTTTTATAAACAGATAACATTTGTTTTTTTCTTGATCTCTCAATCTAAGAAGTGTGTTAGGCTGCTTGCTTAAGACAATTGACCTGGTTCTCATTGTACTTCCCCAGGGTAAAAACTAGGGCAGAGGGTGAGAACACACTTCTTATTTGTTGTGTGGTTTTTAATAAAAAAAAAAATCTGTCTCTGAACCAGAACACCTTGTGTGCACATTCAGACTAAAATTCATAAAGATGAATTTTAGTTTCTTGTTAACCATTGAAGGCGCTAAAATTCATGCTGATAGGTACAAAGCTAGTTGGGACCTACACCTTGTGTTCCTCATATTTCTATACTGTCCTTGTCAGAGGCATTTGAACCAGAGCAGCTCCATCTTGAATAGGAGCTGGGTTAAATAAGGCTGAGACCTGCTGGGCTGCATTCCCTGTAGGTTAGGCACTCTAAGTCATAGTACGAGAGACGTTGGCAGAACTGGTATCACAGGTCACAAAGACCTTGCTGATAAAACAAGATGTGATAAAAACGCTGACCAAAACTGGCCAAATCCAAGATGGCGACAAAAGTGACCTCTGGTCGTCCTCACTGCTTATATGCTAATTATAATGCATTAGCTGCTAAAAGACACTCCCGCCAGTGCCATGACAATTTTCAAATGCCATGGCAATGTCCAGAAATTACCCTATGTGGTCTATTAAGGGGAGGAACCCTCAGTTCCAGGAATTGCTCACCCCTTTCCCAGAAAACTCATGAATAATCTACCCTTTGTTTAGCCTATAATCAAGAAATCACTACAATTATACTCAGTCAGCAGCCCAAGCCACTGCACTGCCTATGGAGTAGCCATTCTTTATTCCTTTACTTTCTTAATAAACTTGCGTTCACTTTACTCTATGGACTCACCCTGAGTTCCTTCTTTTGCGAGGTCCAGAAACCCTCTCTTGGAGTCTGGTTCAGGACCCCTTTCTGGTAACATCCTCATCAAATAAATTAGTGGGCTCTGTATTATTTTCTGTGGAATGAAAGAGTTTAACATCAAGATTATGTGGTTTTTTTAAATTTCAATATGAGCTGCAATTCAGCTGTGAAACCTCCTATTCCTGTTGCATATTTCAATGGTAGATCTTTAATGGGCTTGACATTTACTTCCATGAAAACCAGCCAATTTAGGTTTCTCAGTTTTCTTCCATCAAATTTGGTAACTTTTCTTTCCCACAAAATCATCTACTTCTATGTTTTCAAATTAAGTGTCGTAGATTTTCATGTAGTTTTTTATTGTTAATATCTATTTCTTTAAATTCCTCTGTGTTTGTTTTAAACCCCTTTTTTATAACGTAACCTTGCTATTTGTTTCTTTACAATCCATCGGACTCACAGAAGCTTATCTATTTTATTTCATTGTATAATTTTAAGAAATTATCTTGGGTGATAGGTACAATTTTTATTTCCCATTTCATTAATTTCAGCTTTAAACTTTATTAGATTTTTTCCATTTAATTTCATGTTGTTTTGTTCTTTAATTTATTCAAACCAATACTGAGTTCCTTTTCTTCTCTCATTTTTCTTAGATAATAAAGGCATTTGCGGCTGTGTCTTCCTTAAAGTGTTCCTAAAACTGCTTTGGCAAAAATTATAGCAGTGAGAAAATTGTGACAGTGAAAAGGGACCTACCCTAACCGACTCCATTTTGCTCTTAAACTCCAAGCTGTCTTTGTTCATTCTTGGGCATCTGAACTAACTTTGGGAGGAATTTTGTTCATAGTTCACATTTGACAAAGATAATAGCCCTTTCCTGAAAAAAAATCACCTTCTTGCTGGGGACCAGACTGTCTTTGTAGGATGAACAAATCAACCCAAAATTAGTAGTTATGTTTTAGGACTCATGAAGCCAGAGGCCACGACATTCTAAACCTTCGCAGTTACTCCTAAGGATCACATCACTGTTGTAAAATCTAAGATTGATGCTTGAGATATTTTTCAGATGCTGCACTGGATGAATCAGCTGCCACCACCCAGTAAACTGGTTCAACTTGTCTTGTGGCCCCCACCCAGGAACTGACACAGTGCAAAGGCACAGCTTCAACTCCCTATGACTTCATCTTCAACCCAGCCAGTCAGCACTCCCACTCTGTGGCCCTCTGCTTGCAAAATTATCCTTAAAAATTCCCAGTCTCCAAATCTTTAGGGAGCCTAGTTTGAGTAAAAACTCTGTCGCCCATGTGGCATGGCTGGCCTTGCACCAATTAAACTCTTTCTTTACCGCAATGCCATGGATTTACTTTGTGCAGAGGGCAGGAAGAACCGACAGTACACTCTTACTGCTGAAGACTAGGCTGTCGATGCAATGTCATTCTAATTACTCTCAGGTATTTTATAGGTTGAGATTTGATACCTTCTTTGAATACAGAGTTAGATTACATTCCTTAATTTGTAAATAATGTGAAAGTGTAGGGTCAATTATCTGTGCTTATTTCTATCTTATTTAGGTTATGATTTCAGCATACAGCACACGCAATTTTCAATTTTCACTTTTTCAGATTCGTTGAAGTTTCTTACACACAAATTATATTGATACCGTATATATGTATGTTCTCAATAATGTATATGGCCATTATAGGTACATAAAGTTATTATGACATATATATGCATGCATATATGCCTGTGTGTATATATGCATATATGAGAGGTATATTAAATTGAACCTATCATTTGATTTCTTAAGCTTTTCTCTTTTCTTACTTATTTTTCACTGTTAGATTTACTAATTTCTCAAATTCATGAAGTAGTAGAGGCATGCAAACTACGCCTCTATAAATATAATCTTAAAAATTTCCCCTTTCACTCCTAATGATTTTTGTTTCACTCATTTAGCTGTTATTTTTACTTAATGTAAACATAATTACTCTCATTACATTTTTTTAACACTAGAGCTCTTCTTGACAAATTCTTATTGCCTCTGCTACATAGCATTGTTTTCTGAAACTTTTTTATCACTTTCTTTTTTAGTATGCTTGCATAAACAGGGTGCAGCTGAGTTTTTGTAATATGGATGAGGTAGTTCAGTTCATTAATAATTAATGAGTCATTTTTCTATTCTTCTCGCTAGATCTCATATTTAACATAATTAGCATGTGATGATATTGTTT
Organism: Rhinopithecus roxellana; assembly: GCF_007565055.1. Lineage (NCBI taxonomy): Eukaryota > Metazoa > Chordata > Mammalia > Primates > Cercopithecidae > Rhinopithecus > Rhinopithecus roxellana. The sequence continues at coordinate 70,413,715 of NC_044555.1, forward strand.
CTCCTATTTCAAGTCACCACTGTTTCCCCATCTTGGAATCTCTGTTTCAGTAGATTGATGTTAAGGAGAGAGTTGTGCTCTTTACCTCAATCTCCTTAAGTCCTAGGTCCTGTTTTGTTATTCAAATTGACTTCAAGGTCTGATCATCTGTTTTCTGGACTTCTGCAGGCTCTGCTGCATTTCTTCCTCCAGCTGTTGCCCCCTTGTATTTGGGGGATCCCTTATCCTAGACTCCTTCATTGCTGGAGTACCTACACTGCTGCCCTCCACAAAGCAGAATGCGAAGTGGCGTCCACGCCTGTGAATCTACAGGGTACAAACAGCCAGGAAATCAGTGTCACAGGTATACCTGGTCAAGGTCTCTCTATTCCCAAGTGTCTTCACACTTCCAGGTTGTTTTTTTGTTTTTTGTTTGTTTTTGTTTGTTTTTTGTTTTATTGAGATGGAGTCCGCTCTGTTACTCAGGCTGGAGTGCAGTGGCGCGATCTCGGCTCACTGCAACCTCCGCCTCCTGCGTTCAAGTGAGTCTCCTGCCTCAGCCTTCCAAGTAGCTGGGATTACAGGTGCATGACACTACACCGGGCTAATTTTTGTATATTTAGTAGAGATGGGATTTTGCCTTGCTGGTCACGCTGGTCCCAAACTCCTGACGTTAAGTGATCTGCCCACCTCGGCTTCCCAAAGTGCTGGAATTACAGGCATGAGCGCCCGTGCCCAGCCTATGCTTCCAGGTTTAAAGCGAAGATAAATCAACCTACCTATCCACTTCCTTTTAGCTTTGATAATGGAAAAACCAAACTCTGTCAAATATTTAAAAAGTTTATTCTGAGCCAATATGAGTGAGCATGGCCTGGGGAAACAGTCTTAAGAGCTCCCAAGAAAGTGTGCCCGAGGCAGTTACAGTTCGCTTTTATACATTTTAAGGTGACAGGAAATGTAGGTGACATCATCAATCACTACATGCAAAGTGCACATTGGTTCAGCCTAAAGAGGCAGGATCTCTCGAAGTGGGGCCTTACAGGTCATAGGTAGATTTAAAGATTTCTGATTGGCAATTCGTTGAAAGAGTTAAGTTTTGTCTAAAGAGTTGAAGTCAGTAGAAATAAATGCTAAGATAAAGGGTGAGGAGTTGTGGAAGCCAAGGTACTTATCATGTAGATGACACCTCTAGGTAGCAGGCTTCAGAGAGAACAGATGGTAAATGTCTCTTTTCAGACCTTTCAGGGTATCAGACTTAGAGTTAATCTTTCCTAGATACAGCAAAGTCCTGGCTGTATTAATGGAGATTCTCCACAGATGCAGATTTCTGCCAGGAAAGATGGTTTTGCAGGGCCATTTCAAAACATGACAAAGAAATCTATGTTGGGGTGAGACATTTTGATTTCCTTCCAGGTCTGCTATCTGTCATGCGATGCTATACCAGAGTCAGGTTGGAATTAGGTAATTTCCTATCGCAGAGGTCTGTTTTGTCAGTATTTGGATCCGTACTTTAATGAGAATGCTGGTCAGTTGTGCCTAGACTCCAAATGGCAGGAGGGAAGGATGTATCTCTGACCTCTCTTCCTGTCATGGCTGGGAATCCAGTTTTTCAGGTTTCCCTGGGGTTCCTTTGGCCCAGAGGGGGTTTGTCCAGTTAGTTGAGGAGCTTAGGATTTTATTTTTGATTTACAGTCTTTTAAGTACTAGGGAGCAATAGCACACTAACTCAGAGAGGAAAGGAAAAATTTTTTGAGAACCTGCCTCTTTTGCAGTGAGCTGGACTCCACTTTGTACTTCTGGGCTTCTCAAATTTTGTCTTGAGTCTCACTAAGACAATTGGAGGAAAGCTTCATTCAAGTACTCCTTGTCCTAAATGGCTTTAGGTCCAAGCAACCATTAGGACAGGCCTCTTCCTAGAGACAGGGGGGTTAGAGCAGCAGTCCCAAACCTTTTTGGTACCAGGGACCAGTTTCGTGGAAAACAATTTTTCCATGAACCAGAGGCAGGGGGATGGTTTCAGGATGATTCAAGAGCATTACATACATTGTGCACTTTATCTCCACCATTGTTACATTGCAATATATAAAGAAATTATTCTGCAGCTCATCATAATGTAAAATCAGTGGGATCCTTGAGCACGTTTTCCTGCAATCAGACAGTCCTATCTGGGGGTGACAGGAGACAGACAGTGATAGATCATCAGGAATTAGATTCTCATAAGGAGCGCGCAAACTACTTCCTTCGTATGCACAGTTCACAATAGAGTTCACACTCTTATGATAATCTATTGTTGCCACTGATCTGCCAGGAGGCGGAGCTCAGGTGGTAATGTGGGCCATGGGGAGCAGCTGTAAATACAGATGAGGTTTTGTTTGCTCGCTCACCACTCACCTTCAGCCATGTGGCCTGGTTCCTAACACACCACGGACTGGTACCTCTAACTTGGTAGAGGTAACTGGTACCTCATGTAATATTTACTTAATGTAATATATAATTACTCTCATTACATTTTTTTAACACTAGATCTCTTCTTGAAAAATTCTTATTGCCTCTGCTATAGAAACTGGTACCGTGGCCTGGGGGTTGGGGAGCCCCAGGTTAGAGGATTCTCCCCCTTGGTTAAGAGCATGAGCAATGTCTGGTGACTTGGCATCTGTAGCCCACTGAGAGTAGATTTAAGGAGGGAGCAAATTGTTATTCTTTATTGTGTTGGAGATGCAATGCTATTTTTAACAGAAAAGTTGAACACATATATGTTTATCTATTGGTTCCATACACACATATCCTTCTGAAAACCTTCACTATTTTGCCACACAAACTATGCAAAAATGCACGTTAATATAATGCCAAATGATGGCTTGAAAATGTGTTTTCTTAATAAATGTAAGAAAGCTACACATTCAGCCTAGCAGTATAATTTGTTTTTGTGTATTATGCCTGCTTGGTAAAGAATTGCTTAATATTGCATTTATAAATATTAGAATAAGTCTCTACTTTCTATGAATACGTGTTTCTTTTGGAGAAGCAAAATTTGCCAGCTTCTGATTCACTATTTTATTTTGTATATGTAAAAATGTTGGCCCCTTTATTTTTCTGCTCTTAAAAATATAGAAGCCACAGTGCATTTAAATTGTAACAAAAGTACCATCTTTGAGCTCACATATTTTGAAGAGCAACAATAATCTAGGTTTCTGTTAGCCTCCCAATTAAATTCTGACTAGGGTTATTAGTGTTCTAAACTGAATTTTATTGCAGTGCTTAATTTCATACAATAATTCATCAGCAATGAAGTCTCAATTATTTTTATTTCATGTTTTGAAGGGTTTTTTTTTTTTTACGTTGTCTACAAAAGGAGATATTTTAGAGCGCTTTAAACTGATGTTTCTTCTAAAACATTAAATGAAAATTTAATAAGTCTCCATTTCCATTACATTTATGCCACTTCTAAGAGGTGCAAGAAAGCTAGATTCTGGCTGGGTGAGGTGGCTTATGCCCATAATCCTGGCACTTTGGGAGGCTGAGGTGAGAGGATGGCTCAAGCCCAACAGTCTGAGACCAGCCCGGACAACATAGCGAGACTCAGTCTCTACAAAATATAAAAGAAAAAAAATATTAGCCAGACGTGGTGGCACACATCTGTGGTTCCAGCTAGTCCAAAGGTTGAAGTGGGAAGATTGCTTGAGCCCAGTAGGTTAAGTCTGCAGTGTGCTGTGATTGCACTACTGCACTCAAGCCTGGGTGACAGAGTGAGACCCTGTCTCAAAAAAAGAAAAATAAAGCTCGATTCTCAGAATGTTTCTGCTCTAAAGAAATCTGTTTCTTTTTGTTACATGTTGCTGTGATGAACATACAAAAGCTAAGTTGATTGTGTATTTAGAATTTTCCTCTATTTTAATTTCTAGAATGCTGAGTCATACTGAGCTATTAAGTCAGGGAAAGAACTAGAAAATAATAGTTTGGGCAAACACAGTTATATGATATTTCTCTGTTATTGAAGGCAGAACACACATAAAAGAAATGAAAAATTGCGTTAAATAGGAAGAATAAAAAAAAGTTACCCTGAAGAACAGGAAACAAAATAGCAAATCAAAAGCTAATTGAACTGAGAGAGAAAGAAAATAAAGAGTGAGATCTTGAAAGTTTGCTTAGGCATTGCAGGTGATAATAAACAACACTGTTAATGCGTTTGTGAGCTATTTCCAATCTGGAATTTTCTTTCTCAAGCAAGAGTAAACTGTGAATCCTGGTGTCAAATTATTGTAAGCATTTAAATATACCCAAAGGAGAAAGTAAACAAATATGTGACATATAGAACACTGAAATATTCGCTTCTAAAGTAAGACAGCATGCCATTAGGTTTAAACTATTCAGAAAAAGAATCAGAAGTGACATGAAAGCATACTGTTTAAGGTATCAAGTTTAATCTCTGTAAAGACAGGTTAAACCTGACATTCACTGATGTCGTATTTTTAAAACTCATTTTGGTATAATCAGAGATTCATAGGAATTTGTGAAGATAGTACAGAGATCTTGTATACCCTTCAGCCTGGTTTTCTTAATGGCAGTGCCTTATTTACCTGTACTACAATGTCAAAGAAATTAATATGGCTCCAATGTATGTATAGTTTTATGACATAATTTTTCTCATTTCTACTTTTGAGGAACCACCACTGAAAAGATACAGAACTATTTCATCACCATAAAAATCCCCTTTTCTAATGAAACTGGGTCACCTCTGACATGGTTGGGCTGTGTCCCCACCTAAATCTCATCTTGAATTATAGCTCCCATAATCTCCACGTGGTGTGGGAGGGACCTAGTGGGAGGTAATTGAATCGTGGGAGTGGGTTTGGCCTGTGCTATTCTGGTTATAGTAAATAAGTCTCATGAGATCTGCTGGTTTTATAAAGGGCAGTTTCCCTGCACATGGTCTCTTGCCTGCCACCATGTAAGAGGTGGCTTTGCTCCTCTTTTTGCCTTCTGCCATGATTGTGAGGTCTTCCTAGCCATGTGGAACTGTGAGTCCATTAAACCTCTTTTGCTTTATAAATTACCCAGTCTTGGGTATATCTTCATTAGCGGCGTGAGAACAGATTAATACAACCTCCTCTCCACTATCAGTAACCCTTGGCAATGCTAATTATTACAATTATTGCTACAATTTTGTCACTATAAGTGGAGTAATACAGTATAAGATCTTTTGAATGGGCTTTTATTGACTTAGCACACATGACATTCACCCAAGTTGTTGAGTATGTAAATCTTTTTCTTTGTTTTAATGGCTGAATAAAATGTTGTGAAGATGCCATTTCGTTTAACCATTCCATTTCCTTCAAGTCAGATAAAATGTTTTTTCAAAAAATACACAAATTTACATATTCTACAAATTTTACTTCTCTCCTTTTTGCAAGACAGGGTCTCGTTCAATCATTCAAGCTGGTGTATAGTGGCATGATCTTGGATCACTGCAGCCTCCATCTCCCAGGCTCAAGTGACCCTCTCACCTCAGACTCCCAAGGAGCTGGGACCACAGGCACAAGCCACCACACCTGGCTAATATTTTCATTTTTGTGGAGACCTGGTTTTTCCATGTTCCCCAGGTTGGTCTCTAACTCAGGGACTCAAGTGATATTCCCTCCTCAGCCTCCCAAAGTTCAGGGAATACAAATGTCAGCCACCACGCCCACCCCAAAATTTGGCTTTCAGTAAGATTTTTGTTACTCTTTTCTTGATAAATATGTCTACAGGTTTAATAATATCTGTGATACCATTTTAATTTACTATTGCATTTCTAGTTCTCATATGCTATTTTAAAAATAACTGAAAAGTGACTTTTTATACACATCCCTTGTATCCAACCACATTGGAAAACTTATGTATTAGCCACACTCACCTATTAATGTTTATTAGGTAAGAATAAACATGTTTTTTCTTACTCTTCTGATTATTCCAATGCCTTGTCTTATTATACTAGTGGAACCTCCAAAAAGGTGTTTCCATCATTTTCTCCTCAAATTTCAATGCAATTTTGGTTTTATTAATTTGATATGTGGCTTTGTACACAAACATATATCATATACATTTGATACATATGATATATAGGTAGATAAATACATATCATATATATGACATATAGATACATAAATATATGTTTCATCTGTATATATAATATAGACATATTTATGATTTATACCTTTTTTCCCAAAACACAGTATAGCACTTAGGATGCTTTCAAGTTTAATAATTAAAAAGATAACTAAATAAAAGTAGCTTGAACAGTAAGGGCTTATATTTCTCAGGTAACAAGAAAGAGGCCAGAAAACATTTCCAGGATCTGTTGATTCAGCAGCTCAACAATTCCAGGGATCTTAGTCAGTTTCTTTCTTTGCCTTTTTTTTATTTTTTAACTCTTCTTTTTCTTATTGCAATTGTTTTGTCCTCAAAGTGGCTGTAGTGGCTCTGGGTATCACATAATATACACACAATGTTCAAGGCCAGAAAAGAGCAGAGGCTCTTTTATTGCATGCACCCATCAGTGTTTGTTCAAGGCTGGGGGTTCCAGCATATATCCTCCCAATCTCAATGAAGAACCTCAGTTCTGCTCCATCTGCTGCTAACATGACCAATCAATCCTTTTCCTAAAATTTACATTTCCATGTGGGTATTTTCTTGTGTCTTAGTTTATTGTTTTCCTTTTTAATTGTTTTACTGTGTATCGTTTCAAAAGCATTGCAAATACATTTGGTCTTTATTTACTTATTTATTTTTGAGACAGGGTTTCACTCTGTCACCCAGGCTGGAGTGCAGTGGCACGATCATGGCTTATTGGAGCCTTGACCTCCTGGGTTTAGGCAATCCTCTCACCTCAGCCTCCCAAGTAACAGGGCTCACAAGTGTGTACCTCCATGCCTAGCTAATTGTTTTTTGTTTTTTTTTCTGGGAAAGATAGGGTCTCACCCTGTTGTTCAGGCTGGTCTCAAACTCCTGAACTCAAGTGATCCTTCCACCTTAGCTTCCCAAAGTGCTGGGATTACAGCCATGAGTCACTAAGCCCAACCTGATTTTATCTGCATAACTTTATCTGACAGTCTTTAGTTTGATAGGAAAATTGATTTTCTCCATATTTATTAACAGACATTTAGTACAGTACCTGAATGTTTTCATCTTTTATCTTACTCTGTGCACATTGTTTTTATGCTGGGCCATTGTTTCCTCTTTATTTACATTTATGTTTACATTTTTTGTAGCTTGGCCAAATTTCAAATCACACTTTAATCTTGATCTAACTCCCACTCTAATTTGGAAATTAGACAGATATGTTATAAATATATATAATATATAAATCAATATAAACATATCACATTGATATACACAAAATATAAACACATCACATTTATATTATATATATAAAAAAATCTTATATATATAAAGTTCATGTGCCAAGTTAAAAAACATTGTGCCAAGTTAAAGAATTGGCAATTTTGTTTACCTTTCAAATAATTGACCTTTGATTTCATTAAGTTTCTTTACTGTTTTTCTATTCTCTATTTTATTTATTTCCAATCCAATAATAATTATTTCTTCCCTCTTGCTTACATTTGGTTTAATTTGCTGTTCTTAATCTATGATCTAAAGGTGAATGTTTAGATAACTACTTTGAGATATTCTTAATTTTACATGTAGACATTTACAGCTATAAATTGACCTTCAAGCACTACTTTACCTTTATATAATGTATAAAATCCTGTTCATTTTGGCATGCCATACTTTTATTTTCGTTGGTCTCATATCATTGTCTAAAGGCTTTCCTAATTCCGTATTTGACCCATTGGTTATTTATGAGTGTACTGTTTAATTTCCACATATTTGCAAATTTTCCAAATTTCTCTCTGCTCTTAATTTGTAATTTATTTCCTCTAGGGTCAGAGACATACTTTGTACAATTTCAATCCCGTTAACTTCACTTAGTCTTGTTGTATGACCTAACCCATGGTCTACCTAAGAATAAGTTGCATGGACACTTGAGAAGAATGTGTATGCTGCTGTTGATAGGTAAAGTGGGGAAACATCTTTTCCCATTGTGCAACCTCTTTGTCAAGTCAAATAAAAACAAATTCCATAAATGGAGCTTTTCCGGGGAGCTACCAGGTCAAATGCACAAAGTTTTCTGTACATGGAGCTTTTGGAGGAGCTTCATTCTCGTTCTGCCCTCGTCAGTGGCTATTAGGCTGTTAGTTTTCACAGCTGTACTGCCTTCAAGGCTGGAGTACAAGGCTACCATGAAATTGGGGAGAAGACAAGAAGAACAGACCGTGTTAAAACACCACAAACCTTCTGCCCTTACCAAAATTCAACTAACCTTCTTAAATCAATCAGCCTCTGACTGTTGAAAGCTTTTGGGTAATTATTAGCATTCTGAACATTTTTATTTTGACAATATTTCCAAGTTTTTCTCATTGCTTTTAAAGAGAGGAGGATTTTCAGAGGTCTTCACAATTTTGGAAGTTATTTCTTTTTTAAAAATTTTGTTAATATTTTCTCTTACTTTAATTTACCTTCTTCTAATACCTTTGCATTCAAGTTGTTGAATTTTTTTCTAGCTGGCTCAGATAGATACTTACAGCATCAATTTTCAGCATTAATTAATTCTTATTTATCAACAGTGATTTATAGTAATAAATATTCAGCATTAACTAACCATTATAGGCAATGAAGGCTGTTGCTATGGTCTGAATAGTGATATCCCCCTAAAATTCATGTTAGAACCTAATACTCAATATGACAGCATTAGGAGGTGGGGCCTTTGGAAGGTGACTAGGTCATAAGGGTGGAGCCCTAATGAAGGGAATTAGCGAAGTGAGCTCCCTTGCCTCTTCCAATATGTGAGGACACAGTGAGAAGGTGCCTTGTATAAGTTAGGAAGTGAATCCTCACCAGGCACTGAATCTGCTGGTATATTGATCTTGAACTTTGCAGGGTCCAGAAATATGAGTTATAAATTTCTGTGATTTATTATAAGCCACTCAGTTTATAGTGCTTTGTTACAACAGCCCAAACAAACTGAGACAGCTGCATATTTCTTTTCAAGCCTAAATGTGGATGCATTCACAGGGTTTCATATGTCACATTTTAATTATCATTAAATTTAAAATATTTTCTAATCACCCATGTTTATCTTCTTTATCTCCTGGGTTGATTATGTGTCATTTAATTTACAAACATTTGGGTTTTTCTAGTTGTATTTGTGCCTTTGAATTGCTGCTAATTCCATTGTGATGAGAGTACATCGCTTTGATATTTTCATTCCTATAAAATGTGTCAACATTTGTTTTACAGTACAACATATGGTCAATATTGATGCACGTCCCTTGTGCATTCGATGCAAATAAGAATTATGTGGTCACTGGCTGCATTGCCCTACATATGCCAATGAAGTAACTTGTGTTTTCAATTCTTGTTGATCATTGCTAATTATTTGCCTTCTTGTTCGATCAGGCACTGTGATCGATGTGTTAAAATAGTTGACCATCATGAACGTGTCTATTTCTCATCTATGATATGTGACGTTTTGATTCACAGACTTTGAACCTCTCTTCTGAGTCATCAATGGATTTATAATTTTATGGCTTCCTGTTAAATTTGAAATAGGCCTCCTTAATTTTAGTAATTGTTTTGCCTTGTGTTTTACTTTGACTGATACTAGTATTGCTACATATGCTTTTTAATGGTTAGTGTTTAGCTAGTATATATTTTTCTGTACTTATAATTTTAATCTTTACCTATTTTTGTACTTTGTGCTTGTGTCATGAAAGCAGCGTATTGTTGGATTTTATTTTTACTAAGTATGAGAATTCCCCTTAATTGTACTCTTTGAACAACTTGTATTTATGATATAAGGGCACATTTACACTTTCTGAAGAAATTAAATAATTTATTATTAAGCAATTTTGTATTTCTTAAATCATTTTTACTTTTTTAAAATTTTGTTCACACTACGTTTTGTAGTTACTCTGGAAGATACACAATGAACCAATGCCTTCTACAAGCCTAACAAAAATTAGCATGTTTACCACGTCGCTTTCCAGAAAATGCAATTAACATAAGGATACTGTATTGTAATTTATCTCTCATCTTCTTTTACTGTTTTAACTTCCTTTACACACTTATACATAAGTAAGACATTATTAATATGGTTTTATAAAACCCATATTGCTCATGTATTCAACTGTGCTGAAATTTTCAACCATTTCTGTGCCTCAGTCTGGCACCACTTTCCAGTGGTTTAAAAAAATTGAGTATTTCCCTTAGATATGGTCTGCTGGTAAATTTGTAGGTTTTGTTTTTTTGGAAAATGTATATATTTGGCTAATGTTCTCAAAGGCATATTCATTGGCCATTAATTTCTGGGATGGCATCTTATTTTTATGGCACTTTGATGCAGTTCTTTTTTTTTTTTTTTCAGCATTTCATTATTTCTACCTGTCTTGTTCCTTCTATGAAAGTCATGTGCTTTTCCTCGCCAATGGCTGCTTTGAAATGTTTTTCTATGTCTTTGGTTTGTCATTCTGATATGTGTTGTGATGTTTACTTTGTTTCTTGTTTGGGCTTTGTAGTTCTGCTTGATTTTCTATTTGATGCTTTTGTCAGTTTTGTAAAATCCTTTGGCAACTTGTATTAACTGTTTGTCATTGACTCTCTTCTATTTCCCTTTCAAATACTCTCCAATTACATACATTTTGGCAGTGTTTACCTAGTTTCATAAGTTTCTTAGGCTCTTTCTTCTGTATTTTCTTCCCTTTGTTTTCACGTGCCATCTTTCTTTCTGGGTATTTTCTTTCAATCAATCATCCAAGTCACTAACCATCTCTTCAACAGAATCTACACTGTTGTTAAGCCTATTTAGTTCTTCTATTTCAGATTGTGAGTTTTTCAGCTGTAGAACTTTCACTTAATTCTTTTTAAAATTGTTTAGTTACCTACCGGAATGTTTCATTTGGTCTTCTAATTTCTTGATATATTAATCATAGTTATTTAAAAGTTTAATTTAACAATCAATATTTTGATCTCACATAGAGCTATTTATATTGCCTGTATGTTTTACTTTTCCTTGCCTTTTCTTTTTTCTTTTTATTTTTTTTCTGAGATGGAGTCTCGCTCTGTTGCCCAGGCTGGAGTGCAGTGGCCGGATCTCAGCTCACTGCAAGCTCCGCCTCCCGGGTTTACGCCATTCTCCTGCCTCAGCCTCCCGAGTAGCTGGGACTACAGGCGCCCGCCACCTCGCCTGGCTAGTTTTTTTTGTATTTTTTAGTAGAGACGGGGTTTCACCTGTTAGCCAGGCCTTTTATTTTCTTAATATACTTGATAACTTTGAGTGAATTCTGGACATTTTATATAATATACTTCTATGTTTTTTTTTTTTTAATTTCTTTTTTTGTGTAATATCTTACTCTTCCAGATGGGACTTATTTTTCTGTCAAGCAATTAAGGTGAGAGAATATTTCCTGAATTCAAATAGGAATGGAGCCACTTAGTGCCTATACTGCAGCATTTCTGAAAGCTTTTCTATTGCTAACTTTTCCCTACTCTTAACATCCAGGCTTTTTTTTTTTTTTTTTTTTTTTTTTTTTTTTTTTTTTGAGACGGAGTCTCGCTCTGTCGCCCAGGCTGGAGTGCGGTGGCCGGATCTCAGCTCACTGCAAGCTCCGCCTCCCGGGTTCCCGCCATTCTCCTGCTTCAGCCTCCCGGGTAGCTGGGACTACAGGCGCCCGCCACCTCGCCCGGCTAGTTTTTTTTTTTTTTTTGTATTTTTTAGTAGAGACGGGGTTTCACCAGGTTAGCCAAGATGGTCTGGATCTCCTGACCTCGTGATCCGCCCGTCTCGGCCTCCCAAAGTCCTGGGATTACAGGCTTGAGCCACCGCGCCCGGCTTACATCCAGGCTTTACCAAGAGCCTCATGTTATCCACATGTTGTTATCATGTTGTCCACATTCCTGAACTTTGATCTCCAATTTTTCCCCCTTCTACCTTATTATTTTACTTCAGAAAAATTATACTGCTTGATGGTGTTTTCTGTTCATCTTCTCACTATGTCATTTATTTTATTTTATTTTAGAAAAAAATGTTTTAAATTATTTTTTGAGATGAGGTCTTGCTATGCTGCCCTAACTGATCTCCAACTCCCAGGCTCAAGTGATCCTTCTACCTCAGCCTCCCAAAGTGCTGTGATTACAGGTGTGAGTCACTGTGACTGGGCTTCTTCCTATCTTAATAGATAGGTGCAAATTTGTTTACGGATGGACCATGTAACTCAGAATGGATGCTTCTCTCATCTCTGTTTCCTTTTTCTGTATTATGCTGATCTCTCAGGACCAGTCTTCTACTAGCTCTCTGCTCCCTTAATACTGAGTATTCTTTATATATCATGGGCAGATTTTCTAGTTATTTTCAGCAATAGGGTTGGAACACAGTGGAAAATTTATCAAATATGATGGGCTGCAAAGGTTATAAATACATATGAGTTTATTTAACACGTATGAAAAATTTAGCCTTTTGATGGACTGTTAAAAGGACAGCCAATTTGATAGATAGGCTTGGCTAATGTACCTCTCTATCTAGAACAATGGGCAGCAAAGTGCAGCTGAAGGGCTAAATCTGGCCCTCCATGTGTTTTTGTAAGTAAAGTTTTATTGGAACATGCCCACTTGTGTGTGTACTCGCTGTGCCTCCTTTGTCACTGTAATGAGAGAGCCCATGTGGTCTGCAAAGCCTAAAATATTTACCAAAAAAAAAAATTCATTGCCCACTTAGAAGTAAATCAGCCCATACCCACATTTGTGCTGTGTGAGTACATTTCAGATATAAGACATATTTAAATGAAAATTAATGAAGATAGATATATTATCCTGGTGGGCATGACCTAATCACACGAGCCCTAAAAAAGCAGAATGTTTCTCTAGCTGGTGGAGGATGAGCAAGTTAGAGAAATCTACAGGTTGAGAAGGATCTGATCTGCTGTCTTTGGCTTTGAAGGGACCTCATGCCAAGGAACATAATTGGTTTCCATAAGCATTCCTTGGCTGATAGCTGCTAAGGAAAAGAAGAATGTTCTACAACCATACAAAACTGAATTCTGCCAACAACCCAAATGAACATTCTCCTGAGAGCCTGCAGTTAAGAGCCCAACCCAGGCTTATTGAGGGCAAGACTGCGAACAAAGAACGCAGCCACGTGGAGCTGGATTTCCAACCTACAGAACTCTAAGCTAAAGAAGAAAGAAGTGTGTGTTGGTCTAAACCATTATGTGCATGCAATAGGATGCATGGAATTTGAGGAGAAAGAAAGTCATCAGGGTTATTGGGGTTATGGACATAAGATAACAAACCATACTTGGAGCAAAAATAAGCTGAAATCATTAAAATGCCACCTCACCTCACTATACATTGCATTTCCAGGTTTACAAACATCTCCAATTTGCATTGAAAGTTGTGGTTCGACATGGAATACTACCATAAAAAAAGAAAGAAATCCTATCCTTTGCAGCTGGAGGCCATGATCCTAAGCGAATTAATAAAGGAACAGGAAAATCAAATACCACATGTTCTCACTTATAGGTGGGAGCTAAATATTCAGTACACATGAACATAAAGATGGGAAAAATAGACACTGGGGACTACTAGAGTGCAGAGAGAGGGAGAGGGACAAGGGCTGCAAATCTACCTATTGGTATACTCACTACCTGTTTGACAGTATCATTCGTATCACAAACCTCAGCGTCATATCGTATACCCATGCAACAAGCCTGTACATGCACCTTCTCAATCTAAAATAGCAGTTAAAATTACATTTTTAATGTAAGATCTATACTTTTTGGAAAAAAAAAAAAAACATGGTTCAAGCTTCTTTTGTATGTCTTATTTCATAAAGCACAGGGACAATGCCAGAAGTCACCCTTGCTAGTCCTGGAGGTTCATATAAGATACAAATAATCATGGAGACTGATAGTTAAGCAAATAAATAGCAAAGTAACAAGAAAAGAAAAAAATCCCACCGTGGTTCAAAGGTTGTATGTTCCTCTTCTTTTTCTTCCCCACCTCCCTAACATTTATTTCTCTTTTTCACTTTATCCTCTTGTTTTATTGTCTCTTTTCTTTCTTCATCTCTACACATTATAAAAATATACCTTGATTATTAATTTGAGAAATGTGGACAATTATTGGCATTAATAAACATCTTTATATTAGAGAACAGGGACCTGGGGTAGGGAAAGAGGAAGCAAGAAAGTGGAAGATCATAAGGAAGAAAGTATGGTCCCATGTAACTCAGTAAGAGAGAAAAGGTGAAGTAGATATAGAGATGAATATGCTGAATGTATAGATGATGGATAAATGGATAATTCACAGATAGATAAACAGATGACAGATAGATCATAAATAGATAATTCACAGATAGATGGAAGTTAAACAGTTCATATATAGATAGATGATAGATGACTAATAAATAGATGATAGAAGATAGAAAATAGATAGATGATTAATGAATAGATGATAGATGATTGATAGATACATAATAGATAATAGACAGACATATAGACAGAAAATATTTGATGCATAGACAGTAAATAGTTAGATTATGGATAAACACATACATAGATGACAAATAAATAGCCAGATGATTGATAGATGATAAATGATGAATAGATGGAAGATAGATAATGAATATATAAATAGATGATAGATGATTGATAGATGATAGGTAGAAAATAGATTATAAATAGATATAGAGATGATAGAAAATAGATGATAGGTGATTAATGATAGACAAATAGCTACATAGATACATAGATAAATAGGCAATAGATGATTAATAGATAATAGCAGCTAGATGGAACATAGATGATAGATAAGTAGATAGAAGATAGATAAAGCTTTAAGAAAAAGAGAAAAGAAACAAAATTCTCTATCAGATAGCTAAAATGAATGAATGAAGAAATGAAACAACAATCATGTTGGATATGAATGACAGATATGGCATCCCCCCAAGTGAAGATGTTGCCAAATTAATTCTCCTACGAGGGCATCAGAGGCTGAGAGTGGTTCGGAAGTGACAAGCATCCTCTGCTGCTGAAGGATCAATTTCCCCATAGCTTTTTCCTCTCAAGAGGCACTAAATCCCACGGTGGTGACCACAAAATATCTGCAAGATGTGCAGTCTTCCCATGTGGCTTGTTGGAAGTGAATGATCAATAAACCTTTGGCAGTCTGCCTGTGTCAACATGCAGGGAACCACAGAATAAGCAGGTTATGGTGAAGGAGGCTCAAGAAAAGTTCTGAGGTGGAGACAGAGACATCCTCTCCATCTATGACAACACCTCTGTCTATTAATATGGATCACAGCAAGAAAGTCAGTAGGTTATCCTATTGTAGCTGGAAGCACTTGTTGTCTTATAAAACACTATTCTTCTTTAACTTAATCAAAAATGGATTATTTTTGCTTTTTTTTTTGAAAAGGAATGCTTTTTATTTTATCACCTTCTAGATTTTTGAGCCAGGACAGTGAGCATTCTTTCTTCTTTTCTTTTCTCCTTTTCTTTTCTTTTCTTTTCTTTTCTTTTCTTTTCTTTTCTTTTCTTTTCTTTTCTTTTCTTTTCAGTCTTGCTCTGCCACCTAGGCTGGAGTGCAGTGGCGTGATCTCGGTTCACTGCAACCACTGCCTCTGGGCTCAAGTGATCCTCCTGCCTCAGCCCCCTGAGTCACTGGGACCAAAGGCATGCACCATCATGCCCGGCTACTTTCTGTGTTTTTTGTAGAGACAGGGTCTTGGTATGTTGCCCAGGTTGGTCTTGAACTCCTGGGCTCAAGCGGTTTACTCACCTTGGCCTCTCAAAGCGCCAGGATTCTAGGTAGTGAGTGTTTTCATTCACCAGCTGATCTCTTTGCAGATACATGGAGGCCAGCCAATGATGTTCCCAGCATTCTTTGAGCTTGCCTAACCATATTCTTTTGGGTACAATTTAACATTAATTAAAGAGCACTGAAAGATAATGGCCAGGGAGAAACACAATGTAGAAATTCAGAAGCCAACCTGAGCAGGTATGACTACCCCGTTCCCTACGTGTTCTTTTTCTTTTCTAACAGGCTTCCTAACCTCAAATATATCCTCTTTACTATTGTATGTTTTCATCTCTTACTATTTTTCATGTCTGCTTCACTTCGTAAGGTCATCATTAACTTTTTTTTTTCTTTAGTACACGGGCATCCCTCTAAAAACATTAGTTTGTAAATAACACATTCTGCAAAGCAAAATTTCATGCCAAAATCCATGCTTTGTAAATAAAAGTAAAAGACACAGGAACTTGAAACTCACTGTATTAGTCTGCTCTCATGCTGCTAATAAAGACATACCCTAGACTGGGCAATTTATAAAGGAAATAGGTTTAATGGACTCACAGTTCTACATGGCTAGGGAGGCCTCACAATCATGGTGGAAGAGCAAGGGACATCTTACATGGCAGCAGGCAAGAGAAAGCTTGTGCAGGGGAACTCCCCTTTATAAAACCAGCAGATCTCATGAGACTCACTCACTACCATGAGAACAGCACGGGAAAGACCCCCCACCATGATTCAATTACCTCCTACCATGACATGAGGGAATTGTGGGAGCTACAATTCCTGATGAAATTTGGATAGGGACACAGCCAGATCATATCACTCACATAACAGTATAACCGTGATGCTATCTGAAGTTCCTGAGAAATCTATTGGTATCATTATGCTCTGTCCTCTGTCCAAATGACAGGTAAATCCACATGTTCTCTCCACACTTACACCCAAACTTCAATCCATGGAAGGGATCACATTGTCTTGAGTTGTTCGCCTTCTCATTCTCACACCAACTCCTCACCTCTGAAACATCCGACCTTCTACTGAATTTCCCCAAGGGCTTGAGTGGGTTCAATTACGGCACTCCAAAAGATATGTCCAAATCCCAACCCCCAGAACCTGTGCATGTGGCCCTGTTTGGAAAAAGGGTCTTTGCAGGTGTAATCACTGAAATGAGGTTATAGCGGATTAGAATGGGTCCTATATCCAGTGACATGTGTCCTTCTAAGAGACAGAAGAGGAGACACAGACACAGAGAAGGCCACGTGGAGATGGAGGCAGAGACTGGAGTCATGTGGCCACAAGCTCAAGGATGCCTGGAGCCCCCAGGAGCAGGAAGAGGAAGGAAGGAGCTTCCTCCAGAGCCTCCAGAGGGAGCGTGGTCCTGTCTACACCTTGATCTCAGACTTCTGGTCTCCAGAACTGGGAGAGAATACATTTCTTTGGTTTTAGGGTACCCAGGTTTTGGTACTAAGGCAGCCTTAGGAAACTCCTACACTGTATACAATGCACTTCCTTGTGTATATTCTACTGAATGTTTGCATGGGGTGGGGTTGTGACATCAAAATGCAATGAAACCAATAAATACATCTTTTTTTTTGGACACAGGGTCTCACTATGTTGCCCAGGCTGATCTCGAACTCCTGGACTCAATTGATCCTCCTAACTCAGCCTCTCAAAGTGCTGGGATTACAGGTATGAGCCACAGTACCTGGCCAAAGTAGATGTTGATACTGTTAGAAATATCTATCCTGCTAACTCCATCAATTAATCAATTACTTTTGCTGCACAAACTGCCTCCCTCAGCCAGTGTTTCCCAAACACTACTCCTGTTGTCCATGGATTTGGCCCCCTTCTCTCTATCCTTCCTCTTCTTTTTCTTCATCTCTCTCTCTCTCTGTCTCCAGCTTCTTCTCATCCCCCAGCCCTCCTCTACAACCAAACTATAGTCATTTATCTTGCAGCACTCCATGAACATCCTTCATTTCACTGACTTCTCAAAAACCTCTGCTAAGAGCTCTCTGAACACAAAGCAGCCTCTTAAAATATGTTAAACATGGCTGGGCATGGTAGCTCACACCTGTAATCCTAGCACTTTGGGATGCTAAGGTGGGTGGATCACATGAGGTCAGGAGTCCAAGACCAGCCTGGCCAACATGACAAGACCCCATTTCTATGCACGCCTGTAGTCCCAGGTACTCGAGAGGCTGAGGCAGGAGAATCACTTGAACCTGGCAGGTGGAGTTTGCAGTGAGCCGAGATTGCGCCACTGCACTCCAGCCTCGGAAACAGAGCAAGACTCGGTCTCAAAAAAAAAAAAAAAAAAAAAAAAAAAAAAAAAAAAAAAAAAAAAAAAATGTTAAGCAAAAGATTTTTCGAGGAAGTGGTCAACTCTCCTAGGAATTAAAGTGGCCTCATTCTTCTCAGTGACAATGATAAAAATGTGTGATTTAGGAAATTTCCTCCCTATTTTTTTTCTAGTGACTCTACGTTTTACGGCAGCAAATATTTCAATTTCTTCCCCACACAAATATATTCAGGATCCTGGCAATCTCTACTTCTTTGAAACTTCTGTTGACTGACAATTGTTTCCTAAAACATATACAGGACCATCTTTATTTCTTTGAAAACACAAACTTCATGTTTTGACTATGGAGATAACTCATAGTTTAATGCCAGTGAATCTCTTTCGTTTTACAAATCTATATTTCCTCCTATGAACCCTTATGATCTATGAAATAATGCCTGCCTTCATGGGCGATCTCATTGTCTTATCCTCTTTTTAACTATTCTCAAATGTCCATTCTTTCTATTGCTAAAAAAAAAGTCTGTTCTTAAATGTCCAATGCATTTCCTACCTCAGCATGACAGTCTTGTTCAGTGGGAAACGGGCTTTCTACATGTCCTTGTCAAGCACTTGTTTTTTGTTATCAATAAATACAAGATGCAATTCAATAACAGTTAATGTAAACACACTAGGCCTACAGTAGTTTCAAAAACATATTCCCATTATCACCAATAAATATTCTTTCTGGAAAAGTATGTAAATACAGAGATGCAGGGATTGTTTTAGAGACTGTGATTCTGTACTATGTGGAAAATGTTCTGATACACTCCTCATAGGATGTGATATCACTTGGGATGAAGAAGCACATTAAAAGCACATTTTCAAAGAAAACTGATTTACCCAACTATGGAGACTCAGCTCTCTAGGGTTAGATAGAGTTGGAAAATTGAGGCTGGGCACAGTGGCTCATATCTGTCATCCAACACTTTGGGATGGCAAGGCAGGAGGATGGCTTCAGCCCAGGAGTTCAAGATCAGCCTGGGCAACATAGTGAGACCTTGTCTCTACCAAAGATTTAAAACAACAACAACAACAACAAAAATGGGCATGGTGGCACATGTTTATAGTCCCAGCAACCCAGGAGGCTGAGGTGGGAGGATTGCTTGAGCCCAGGAAGTTGAGGCTGCAGTGAGCTGAGATATTGCCATTGTGCTCCAGCCTGGGTGACAGAGTGAGACCCGGTCTCAAAAATAGATAAATCAATAAATAAACAAATAAATAAAACAAAAATAATGAAAAAACTGAACCAAACAAAAAGAGTTGGAGAATTAAAATCAGCACTGTAGCTCTATACAAAAGCATAGGAAAAAAGTTCAGAAACACATGGAGACCTCTATTCTAACTGTATTATTTAATTTTATAAAAAGTATTTAGTAGCATGTATAGGATAGACTCAGATTAAACGCTAGAATAAAAAAAACCCAGAATTGTCAAGAAGAGTGTGAACAATGCAATGTTCTGTTGCATGCGATCAGAACATTCCCATAAGGGTCTGTCCTGGAATAAAACTTGTAGCTTTTATTCTAAAGGATGGTCATAAGATGATCAAAGGATAACGAAGTCTTCTTGAGAAGACAAAGAATAGCCATTGAGTGCATTATATTAAATCATGTATAGTAATTACATATCTCCATGCTTTTAGACATGGGTCCAGACCTCATCTTCATCAAATCCTACATAGAGTTTTTTAAAAAGTAATTTCTACATAAATACATCTTGTCCGGCAAACCACACCCACAATTGTTGATCTCCATTAAGACCACATACTTATTTGCTTCAAGAAGGGATGATGTCTAAGCATCCGTGGGCTGGCAATCCCCAGTTTTGAGCATTTTGAAAGTAACATTAAAGTAACAATGATAGATTAAATGCTATTCCCTAAGTCCAGAAATGATGCTGTTGACACATTTAGAAGGCCTGAGATGACACTTTTCTCCTTGATGTAGTGATGGGTTTGCATGGAAGACTGATCTCTTACAGCCTTTTTATTTTTAATTACCCTGTATACAGCAGAGACTTTTAAAATATGAGTCTGAACAACAGACTAAAGCTCACTGCTATTATTCCTATGGGGTTGTTTTCATCAAAACCACAGGCAGGCAGACCCTGTAGAAAATTGAAGCTAATGCGGAGATGATCAATAAGAAGACAGTATCAAAGCATCCAAAATATAGTAAAAATGTTTTCCTTAGGCATATTATCTGATGAATTTCAATAATTCTCAATTATGAAGGAATTGAAATGAAGCTCTTCCTTTGCTCTA
Organism: Rhinopithecus roxellana; assembly: GCF_007565055.1. Classification (NCBI taxonomy): domain Eukaryota; kingdom Metazoa; phylum Chordata; class Mammalia; order Primates; family Cercopithecidae; genus Rhinopithecus; species Rhinopithecus roxellana. The sequence goes on from NC_044555.1 coordinate 70,434,183, forward strand.
ACTAAAATAAACATCCAGGTTGTGTACAAGGTGGTGGTGTTGGGGGTCTAGGGAATTGATTAGATACTTACACATTAAGATTCCACTATAGTAAACAAGTATATGGTTTATAATCTGTAGTGTGAGTTTTAGCATACGTAATAGATTTGTTTAGTGATAGAGTAGAAATCAAAGATAAGTGGGAAGATTTTCTCACGTATCATTAAAAGAGGATCCGGCTGGGTGTGGTGGCTCATACCTGTAATCCCAGAGCTTTAGGAGGCCAAGGTGGGAGAATGGAATGGCTTGAGCCCAGGAGTTTGAGACCAGCTTGGGCAATAAACCTCATCTCTACAAAAATCTTAAAGAAAACATTAGCCAGACATGGTGGTTCATGCCTGCAGGCCCAACTACTAGTGAGGCTGAGGAGGAAGGATTACTCGACCCTGGGAGGTTGAGGCTGCAATAAGCCATGATTGCACCACTGCTCTCCAGTAGCCTGGGCGACAGAGAAAGACTCTGTCTCAAAAAAAAAGAAAAGAAAAGAAAAGAAAAAGCAGACCACCTCTATGCATAAATCCAAAAAAAAATAAATAAATAAATAAAGCTTCAAAACTCTGTATCTGTATCCCCAAAAGGGAGCCCAAGAAAATCATTCTTTTAAGAAAGCAGGATTGCTTCCCCTTAATACTCTAGATTGTATAAAACACTCATACGCACTGTTATAATTTCAGTTGGGGAACGTTGGGGAACTACAACTCTATGATATTGAGTTGTATTTATTCACAGTTATCTCATGGAATAATGAAAATCCAAGTCCATTCATTCTTTTGTGCAAACACAGCAAGGGTAAGATAGATGAGCTCTTACATTTTGTACGTCTCATTACTTACTGTTAGTGATTTAAAATTAAAAGCAGCACAGAGGGGTAATGCCTATTTTAAGTTATTAAGTGGAGATTCTCTCCTTTCTCACACCAATATTCACTTATACTATGATTGCAGAATCCCTGGAAGCTGGGAACAAGTCATAATAGTAAGGCGTGTGTAGAAGAGAGCTGTTATCTTATGATTGTATGGAGATCTTCACCAAAGGGTCTTCAGAACATTGTGCATAGAATCAGACACATTAACTAATTAAACAAAGCCCATTCTCTAGAATATATTCTCTATTTTTTTTTTTTTTTTGAGATGAAGTCTTGCTCTGTCGCCCAGGCTGGAGTGAAATGGCGTGAACTTGGCTCACTGCAACCTCCACCTCCTGGGTTCAAACGATTCTCCTGCCTCAGCCTTCCGAGTAGCTGGGATTACAGGCACCTGCCACTGCACCCGGCTAATTTTTATATGTTTTAGTAGAGACGGGTTTCACCATCTTGGTCAGGCTGGTCTCGAACTCCTGACCTTGTGATCCGCCCCCCTCGGCCTACCAAAGTGCTGGGATGAATATACTCTATATTTTATAAATAAACGTACAGCTGAAATTAAGCAGGGTACGTTTTAAGACTTAAACACTCTCTAAGAATTGACCTGGAAATGGAGATGGGTTTTTGTATGTTGGACCTTGGATGTCTTATGGTGGTGACAAAACTGTAGCGCATTTATTTTTGTATATAGCATTCTATTTGTTTAAAGACGAATTTAGATTTGGAGGTTCATGTGCAAGTTTGTTACATGGGAATACTGCATGATGCTGAGGTTTGGGGTACAAATTAACCTGTCACCAGGTACTGAACATTGAACTCAATAGGTAGTTTTTCAACCTTTGTACCCCTCCTTTATTCCCCGCTCTAGAGATCCCAGTGTCTATTGTTACCATCTTTATGTCCCTAAGTACTCAAGGTTTAGCTCCCACTTGTAAGTCATGATATGAGATACTTGGTTTTCTTTTTTATGTTTTTCTTTTTATGATCTGGGCACTATATGATGTTCAGAATGTACCTAATTACCTTGAAGAGTATTGGCATTTGGTGCAACCTTATTACAGATCATCAATACTGAATGTATATATCAGATAGGAAAAATTCACATATATCCAAAGAATGCAAACATGTTTGTTCAACAGAGGTATTCTACCCACTTTGTTTGGGACACATAAAATATTAACACAGAGCTATTTGAAGCTTTAACTACTTGGCCTGCTCTCCAGCAATGATAAGGGATAAAGCTTGAAAGAATTTAGCAGCCCCTGAGTTCATATTCAAGTCTGTGTAAAGCATTATAAGACTCTTGTAAAATTACTAGGCCCTAACTCCACCTTGCTACTTAAAGAGGAGATTTTTGCACAGGGAAAGCCTGGAATATGACCTGAGCGTGTTGTTAGTTTCGAAGGTGGTCATTCCATGCAATGTCCTCTTTACCTGTAACCTCCTACCAGCCACAGCACCCAGTGCCTGGTATCGGTACTAGAAATGGGCTGCTGTCCATCTGCCAAGATGCCTCAAACTGCACATACAGCTTCTTGCTCAAACTAAGGGCAGCCTGTCCCTGGACACACTAGGTTATCTGACTCCAGAGTTCGTTCCTTGCATTAAATACTAGTCTTTTCATAAAATACAGGCTACTCTTTCAAGGCCATAAATGTAAAATAGAAATACAATTGCATTTCCTTTCTGTAGTCAGCCTTATAGTCTTCAAAAATACACCAGAATGTCAGGTGACCATCAGGTGATAATCAGGTGGTTGTTAAATATCTCTCTAAAAGAATCATTGGTCACAGCCAGTGCCAGCGAAAGGCAGTCTCCAAATAGAAAACACCTGAAACAGGTGATCAGCAGTTTCCCAGCAAGATCTCTGGAGTTGGGCTAGTGGGCTCAAGCCTGCACATTAAGAGGCAAAATGGCAGAGTTTCATGAATATATGAGCTTCTAGGGAAATTTGGCTGGTAAGGAAGAATGCTTCAAGTGAGCATGCATATAGCCTCTAGTAAACACAATGAGCATGCTCACCTCCCAAACACTAACAGGCCACTGCACATGCAGACAGCCCACCCCAAGGGAAGAATCCGGAGAGAAGTAATGCAAGACCATGGAAGCATGCCAATGCATGAAACCCCAAGTCAAAAAGTCAAACTGTGCACCTGAATCTCTCAAGTCACTCTCTTGGCACTCTCCCAAGTATGCTTTACTTCCTTTCATTCTCGCTCTAAAGCTTTTTAATAAACTTTCACTCCTGCTCTCAAACTTGCCTCAGTCTCTCCTACTACCTTGTGCTACTCTGTTGAATTCTTTCTTCTGAGGAGGCAGGAATTGCGGTTGTTGCAGACTCGTGGATTTGCTACCACTAACATATTTTGGTGCCATGTGACTTGGATACCTTCCACTGCTAACATATCGATATGGTCTGGCTGTGTCCCCACCCAAATATCATCTTGAATTGTGGTTCTCATAATCCCCACGTGTAGTGGGAAGACTTGGTAGGAGATAATTGAATCATGGGGACGGTTTTCCCCAGTTTTCCACATCCTGTTCTCATGATAGTGAGCGAGTTCTCACAAGATCTGAGGGTTTTATAAAAGCCTTTTCCCCTTTTGCTAGGCACTTCTCCTTGCTACCACCATGTGAAGAAACACGTGTTTGCTTCCACTTCTGCCATGACTGTAAGTTTCTTGAGGCCTCCCCAGCCATGCTGAACTGTGAATCAATGAAATCCCCTTTCTTTATAAATTACCCAGTCCTGGGTATGTCTTTATTAGCAGCAAGAAAATAAACTAATACACATACCCACAGCCATATAAGATTTATAAGTCTATTAAACACATGCCTTGTTTCCCTTAAGTGGTAAAATATGATTTCTCAAACTTCAGTGCTGTTGGTGTTTGAGGCTGTGTACTTTTTGCTGTGAGTGGCTGTCCTGGGAATTACAGGATGCTATGGCAGTACCCTGGCGTCTTTGCAGTAGATGCTGGTAGAAATTTCTCCCCTTCGCTGGTGAGAACCAAAAACATCTCCAGACATTGCCAAATGTTTCCTGGAGAGAAGCAAAATCGCCTTTTGTTAAGAGCCACTGCTGTCAACTATCAGGATGGTAAGGACTATATTTTATTTAGCACTGAATATACCCAAGACTAGAGCACAGCCTGGTTACAGTAAGTCCTCAATCAATATTTATTACACTAAATTGACTAAACTTAGCAATTAAAATATCTCTTGAAAAGGCAGAGAAGTCCCTGGACTCTCTGCCGTGTAAAGTTTCATATATCATTGGTGTCATTTCGAGAGATGATGGTTTCTAGAGACAAGATATTGCATAGGTCTAACTGTGGAAATGTAATGTGAAATCCTCATAAATCTTAATTATTATAATATGCAAAAGCAAAGAAAGAAACTTCCACATCTCAGAGGGAGACACAGCATTTATTTTACTCCATAACTCAAAGTTTAGGAGCAGAAGAGACTGATTATTACCCTAGAGATCCATTTCACATCGATGAGAGTCCATTTCATTCTCTTTTTCTTTGGATAAACAACCACCAGTGTATCTTCCATTCAGATGCTTTTTCTTGAATTATATGTCCAGGATGATAAAATCTTGGGAGAGTATAAAGCCTGACTCTTTGCAGACCAAATTGCTCTCTTAGTCGTGCGATTTTTCTTCTCTGCAGAGGTGTAGACATGATCACCTTATCAGTGCTTGACAATTTCTATTTATTTCCTTTCCTACATAGAGAAGAGGAAGAAAATGGGATCCTGAAGTCTGATCTCTGGCTTCTAGAAAGAAAAACTTTGCGTTAACTGTACAGAGAAATCATCTCAAGATGTGTGCACTAAATTGGCCTGTGACAGGTTTCCATGTTTGCCTCAAGTGTTATGTTTAGAATCTCATGGTCAGGGAAGGCTGTATTTCAGTGCAGAATCCCAAAATGCAGAGGGCAATGATGGCAAGACTGAAGGGGGTCACCATCCACTTTACAGAGAGATTAATACAGGAGCATGTCCAGCAGCAAAAACAAGACTGGCTACAGTTTTGGGTTCAATTCTACACAAAATGGAAAACCAATGGACACATTTTGCATAAGGGAAGGATGTAATCCGATGTATGCTTGACACACATCTCCTTGACTGCTCTGTGGGGGGTGAATTTTGCTATACTGGCAGAAGAGAGACCAGGTGGGAAGCTGAACATGTTTGGGATTAACGTCAGGTGGGAATGAAGTTGAAAATGTGAAGGAAGTGGGTTGCCTTTTGGAAGCAGAGCCAATGAAACTCGCTGATGCATTAGTTGCACAGAGTTAGGGAAAAGATTAATCTCATACAATCCTTTCCTTGTGGGCTTCGACGACTAAGTGGTGGCATATGCACAAATAGTGAAACTGGAAAAAAGGTAGTTCTGGGGGATGAGAATCAAGAGTTTTCTCTGGAGCATGTTAAATTTGAATGTATACAGATAATAAAATTGAGATAACAGTCAACATCTAGACTTAAAATAGAATTTTAAAGAATTTTTAATACTAAAAATTAAATATTAGATGTATACTTTTTTGTTTAATATTTTTATTTTTAATTATGGTGACATAATAGCTGTACATATTTATGGAGTACTTATGATGTTTGGATACAGGCAGATAGTGTGTAATGATCAAATCAGGGCAATTGGGGTTTCCATCACCTCAAGCATTTATGATTTGTGCTGGGAGCATTCCACTTCTATTTTTTAGTTATTTTTAAATATATACAAAATTGTTGTTAATTATGGTAATCCTAGCATGCTAATGGCTATTAGATCTTATTCATTCTATCTAACTGTATTTTTGTATGTAAGAAAAAATGAATATAATAGTTACAACTTCATAGAAATTGTGGCTTTGTGTGTGCATTTGTCTGTGTGTGTGTGTGTGTGCATGTGTGTGGTATCATTTGCTGTTTATTTGTTATCATATTTAGAAAGATTACACAGGTTATGGGGGTCTTTCTCATTAGGCTTCTTTTCCATTACCAGCTCCTGTTGCAGTCTCTCCTGTAAAACGGTTTAGAAGATGACTCTACTCATGAATAAACCACTTCAGCATCTTGTTTAATAAAGAAAAGTTGAGCACAGCCAACACGTCCATCCAGAGATAAACAAATAAGTATGTGTATGGTGCACCTAAACAGAGGAATTCTATGCATCCTTTACAACAGAGAAAAGGCATACATCATTCTGTAGTAACATGGAATCCTGCTCTATAATATATAAAGTACAAAAATGCAAAAATGTCACAGGCAGTAAGCATGCAATGATCCTGTATTAGTCCAGGTTCTCCAGAGAAACAGAATTAAGGAAGAGATGTATTTTAAGGAGTTGGCCTATGTGATTGTGGGGGCTGGCAAGTCTGTACAGTGTAGGGCAGCCCCGATGGCTGGGAATTCAGGCAGGAGTTGCCACCTTGCATCCAAAATCTACAAGACAAGTTGGAAACTCAGGCTGAATTATTACGCTGTACTCCTGAGGTGGAATTTCTTCTTGTTTGAGAACTCTCACTTTTTGCTCCCAATCAGAGGAAATTCAACCACATTATCAAGGGTTACCTTTCTTTCTTAAAGTCTACTGATTGTAAATGTTAATCCCATCTACAAAAATACCTTCACATCAACGTCTACACTATTGTTCGACCAAACAGCTGGGCACTATAGCCAAGCCAATTGGCATATAAATTTAAGCATCAGAATTCTATTTACCTTCAAAAAGTTAAATGTATGTATATGTAGATAGATGTATGTAAATAAAGGAAATGGCTAGAATGATACATAGCTAAACTTGTAATTGATTAAAGGAGTCATCTCTGAAATTGATTGGGAATAAGAAGAAGGAAAGTCTTCTATTTTACATTGCTTTGTATTATTTAGTTCTTTTTACAGTGAGGATAAAATTATAAATTACATATGTAATAGAAAGTACTGTAAAACATAGCCAAAAAGTTATACTGTAAAGGAACATGTAATTCTATGAATAAAATGAATTAAAATACAATCTGGCAAAAGATAACAGTAACAAAAAGAAATGAAAACTATAAAATGACCCTTTAATATCCTTCTGAACTAAGAATAGAATGTGTGTTTTCTTTTTTTTAGTGGTAGAATCAGTACAATTTAGTGGAAATACAACACTCCTTGAAGTGGGAGGGTTAGAATGAAAAACTGAGGCTCCCTGATGTTGCAAATTCCACAGAGAAAAGAAGTTCCTCTGTATGTTAAAGACAATGGGATGCAAATTAAAACAGGTATGTGGGAGATGCCACAGAACAGAATCCAGCATCGTGCAATTCTGGGTCCCTTCACCTTTCATAAGGCTATATTGGGGACGTTGATGTTGAATTAACACAAATTATGTATATGCAAATATGACTAGTCTGACAGCTATTGGTGGTGGGTTTTTTTTTTTTGTTTGTTTGTTTAATTTTTTGAGACAGAGTCTCGCTCTGTCACCAGGCCAGGCTGGAGTGCAGTGGTGCCATCTCAGCTCACTGCAACCTCTGCCTCCCGGGTTCAAGTGATTTTCCTGCCTCAGCCTCCCAAGTAGCTAGGACTACAGGCGCGCACAACCACACCCAGCTAACTTTTGTATTCTTAGGAGAGACAAGGTTTCACCATGTTGGCCAGGATGGTTTCGATCTCCCAACTCATGATCCGCCTACTTCAGCCTCCCAAAGTGCTGGGATTACAGGCGTGAGCCACCACACCCAGCCTTTTTTTTTTAAGTCATTGACAGCAGTTCCCCAGACAGGCTTTTTTACTCTGCAAAATAAGTGGACTTTAAAAAATTAATTATTTTATTAGAAGTCATTTTAATTAATAAATTTATTTAGTTATTTATTTTGGCAAAGAGTACATTTCAAATATTCTCACAGCAATGGACTTCAAGAAGCTTTTCTGGATCTCATTATTTAACAATCCCCCTTCCCCTCTAAAAGTACCTCCTGCAGCTCTCACGACCTGCAGCTTTGTTGTGTGTTTTTGTTGTTGTTATTCTTTTTACTAAGATTTGCTTTTCAAAAGCTGAAAGCAGTAAGCTTGATTCCACTTAGCTTCAACATAGCAGTTTTATGTGCTACAGTTGCTTGATTTCTACAAAACAAGTGTGAAACTGTATTAGTCTGTTTTCATGCCGCTATAAAGAACTACCTGAGATTGCGTAATTTATAAAGAAAAGAGGTATAATTGACTCACAGTTCCTCATGGCTGAGAAGGCCTCAGGAAACTTATAATCACGGCAGAAGGCGAAGGGGAAGCAAGGCACATCTTTTATGGTGGCAGGAGAGAGAGAGGACAGGGGGGAAGGTGCCACACACTTTTAAACCAACCAGATTTCTTTAGAACTCTCTCACAAGACAGCACCAGGGGGATGGTGCTAAGCCATTAGAAACCACACCCACGATCCAATCACCTCCCACCAGGTCCCACCTTCAGCACTTGGGGACTACAATTCAAGATGTGATTTGGGTGGGGACACAGAGCCAAACCATATCAGAGACTAAGGATATTTCTCTGAAATCATGCCATTGCTATAAGAAGAAGAGTAAATCATATTGTGCTCCCATGGTAAGTAAATATATATATATATATAATTTTCCTATACCTAAAAAATCACACAAATGAAAAAATCAAATTTGATATTTTATCGAGAAATAAAAGTTGGAGACAGAATCCTTAACCTGAAGTGTCTGTGTACCCAGACACTCACACATAAGACAGGAAAGTGGGAAAAGTCCCAAATCTGATGGCATTCACCCTCAACCCAAAGAGCTAAGGTAACACTTCAATTTTCAACAACTTAATCTCCTTTTTTTTGCTTTTTATTTAAGTTCGGGTGCTTAAAATCTATTTTTAAATGAATTTATTAAAAATGCTAATTACCATAGTTGCCAAAAAATAAAAAATAAATAAAAGGTGAACCAACACAACTACATTACTACACAAGGGAATCTGCACTGCTGAAAACTTTTCTAAAAATTATATTTATTTAAGAGATGGAGTCTCATTTTGTTGACTAGGCTGGAGTACAGTGGCACATTCATAGCTACAGCCTTGAACTCCTGGGATCAGGAAATCCTTGCACATCAGCTTCCTGAATAAATAGGACTAGAGGCATGCACCACCACACCTAGCTGATATAAAAAATTTTTAGTTTATTGTAGAGATGGAGTCTTGCTATGTTGCTCAGGCCAGTCTTGAACTTTTGGCCTCAAGCCATCCTCCTGCCTCATCTTCTCAAAGTGCTGGCATCATAGGTGTGAGCCACTGCATCTGGCTCACGTTTTTAGAACGTTTTTTAGAACAATTCACAATGTGTAACAAATATCTTAAAACGTTCACACTCTTTTGCTTTTTTGAGATGGAGTCTCACTCCGTCTCCCAGGCTCGAGTGCAGTGGCGCGATCTCATCTCACAGCAACCTCTACCTCCTGGGTTCAACTGATTCTCGTGCCTCAACCTCCCGAGTAGCTGGGATTACAGGTGCCTGCCAACATACCATGCCCAGCTAATTTTTGTGGGGTTTTTTTTATTTTATTTTTTATTTTTAGTAGAGATGGGATTTCACCATGTTGGCCAGGCTGGTTTTGAACTCCTGACCTCAAGTGATCCTCCTGCCTTGGCCTCCCAAAGTGCTAGGATTACAGGTGTGAGCCACTGCACCCAGCTCACATTCTTAAACTCACTAATTCCACTCCTAAGAATATATTCTAAGTAATGAGTCAAAGAGCAAATTGCGATTATTATAGGAGGGTGTTCACAGCATTCTGAAATTTTAAGCATCTAAAAATCACTTAAATCCTCAATGCTAAATATATTAAAAGAGGGTTTTATCATGTGACTTTCACTGAAAAGGTTTGGTACAAAACATTTAATATAATATGGTCCCAATTATGTAAATATAGACATAGGTGTAGCAGCAGCAGATATATAAGAAAGAGAAAAGAAGAGAGAGACAGTGTGAGAGAGCAAGCGACAGAGAGCAAGGGAGAGAGAGGGAGAGATTACGAAGAATATATGCATTGAAAAAAACTACAGGGAAAAATTAGCGACATTCTAACAGGAATCAGACCAACATTGTTTTCATCTCTTGCCTCAGTCTCCCTTTTCCTCTATTATTGATGGGTTAGTTTTTGGATAAAGAATCTTGGAAACATTGTGTGAGAGCCCGTCTTAGTATGTTTGGGGTGCTATAATAAACCACCATAGCCTGGGTGGCTGATAAACTACAGACATTTATTGGTCACGGTTCTGGAGGCTGGGAGTCCAAGATCAAGGCGTGGTAGGTTCAGTGTCTAGTGAGGGCTTCCTGGTTCTTAGAAGGTGCCTTCTTGCTGTGTCCTCACATGGTGGAAGGGACGAGGGAGCTCTCTGGGGTCCCTTTTATGAGGGCACTGATCCCATTCATGAGGCTCCGCCCTCAGGACCTCAGCACCTCCCATAGTCCCCCACTCCTAAGACTATCACTTTGAGCGTTAAGATGTCAACACACATTCAATTTATAGCAGAGCCTCTGGTTAGAAAGTGGGCCAGGAAAGCAAGCTCAACTAAAAATAGTCTTTAGAAATGACTGATTATTTTCCCTGAATTTAGATGTTGTTCAAAATAAAAATAGTGTCACTTAGGACAGTGCTTCAAAGCGTGATTAATGATATGAGTGTTGAAACTTAAGTTAGACATTTTAGCATTTTCACTGTGTCATGATGCATTCTCTATTCTTAATTGTGCTCCATTGCAGAAAAATTCAAAAAGAATGAAGATTGTGACTGGGAACTTTATTCAGGGCAATTTAATTATGAAAGATATAAACCCTCAAAGATTGTGTCACAATGAGTTAGTGTTATACAACAGGGAAATAAAACAGGTCATAACTTCAAAGAAACACATCTGAACTGGTTTCTATTCAGGTGTTCAGTCTGTCTTGCACGAGAGGGGCGGTTTTGACATAAATAGATGCAGCTTCCTAGAACTAAATTTGGTTATAAATCACATAGTATAAAACATTATTTCATTTAAAAAGAAAGAAAGCATGCCTCCATCTTCAGGGAATCTTCATTTATTTTTACTTTCCCTTTAAAGACAATACATTGTTTTAAAAGAAGGTTTTGAAGAAACAACAGCCAAAAATGAGTTGAATTATTCATTTTCATGAAACATCATATTATTATTGGTTTAAAGGACTCCCTAGTACTTGTCAGTAATACATTAGAGTTATTGCATTTTAAAAATATTTGGACAGAAAGAGACTGCATTATTAAGCAAGTTGGTAAAGAGCTTTCAACTCTATAATTGATATGACAGAGACTCAATGCAATGTTTTCCATAGGTTCTTTTCTATAGTAAAAGAAAGCAAAATAAACACAGTGGGTACAATTGCAGTATTGGAAATCATTTTTTATTCATTTGCTTTGTGAATTGCAACCAAACCTTCATGTAACCAATTCCTACTGAAAAGGTTAAAATCAGACATGTCCCTTTCTGAATATTACTTTTTTAAAATGTCACCATGATGCTCTGGTGTTGTCACAAGATCTTAGTAAGTTGTTATTTCAACCTTCAGGTAGCTTATGCTATCGAGATTCACCCAGAACACAAACCACGTACCAATGAATAAACTCTTACAGATTTTTTTTTCATAGTATGATTATACATTAGTCTGTTCTCACATTGCTATAAAGAAGTTCCTGAGAGTGGGTAATTTATAAAGGGAACAGGTTTAATTGGCTCATGATTCTGCAGGCTGCACAGGAAGCATGATGGCTTCTGCTTCTGGGGAGGCCTCAGGAAACTAATAATCATGGTGAAAGGCAAAGGGAAAGCAGGCTCAGCTTACATGACCAGAGCAGGAGGAAGAGAGAGAGGGGAAGAAGTGCCACACACTTTTAAACAACCAGATCTTATGAGAACTCACTCACTATCATGACACAGTACCAAGGAGGAAATCCAGTCACCTCCCACTAGGCCCCATCTTCAACATTAGGGATTACAATTCAACAAGCGATGTGGGAAGGGACACATATCAAATTATATCATATCAAATCATATCAAATTATCATATCAAATTATAATATTCATATCAAATTATAATATTCTTTTAAAAATAGATTGACTTGTCAAAGTTCTATAATAATCCTATTACAGTTGAATACCCCAAAGAAAATTAAATATACTGCCAAAGAAAGTTTTCTGCTTTCAGGTGCTTCATTCCACAGGTTGTTTCTTCTATGGCAAGGAACTGCCTGTTCTAAATAAACCAAAACTATTTGTCCCTTTTCTAATTATGAGCTGAGAGCTGGATATGGTTAGGCCAAAAACTAAGCTGACAGAATTTGTGTTGCAGTAATTTGAATGACTAAGTTCTCTCTAATTAATTACAAGTGGAAATGACGTGCTTCTCTTGCTGACATGGGGGTATAGAAAGAGCCGGAGTTTCTCCTACCTGTGCCTTCCTCCAAAACTGAATGAGATCAACCACAAGTGGGGCTTTGGAAAAGATGTAGTTGGAATGGACAAAACTATTAAGAGCTTGGAGTCCTGCATCACTCTGTGAAACCGAGGCAGTCACCAATCCAGATTATGAAAGACAAAGAAACTTGCAGACATGGAGTCTACAAAGAGCTAGCATGGGGTACATAAAAAACTGAAATTTCTCCTACCTGTGCCTTACCCCCAAATTAAATGGAATCAACCACAAGTGGGGCTTTGTAAATATGTTGTTAAAAATGGCAAAGCTATTAGTATCCCAGGCTCCTGCATCACTCTGTGGAACCGAGACAGCCAAAGACCCAGATCATGGAAGACAAAGGAGCTTGCAGACATGGGATATTTAAAGAGCTGATACGGGGTATATAAACGGCTGGAGTCCCTCCTTCATATGTCCATCCCACCTCCTAGATTGACTAGAATCAAGCACAAGTGAGGTTTCAGAAAAGATATAGTTGAAACGGACAAAGCCATAAATAGTCTGGGTTCCTGCATCACTCTGTGGAACTGAGCCAACCACCAACCCAGATTATGAAAGACAAAGGAGCTTGCTGACATGGGGTATATAAAGGTCTTATACTGGGTATGTAAACAGCTGGAGACTTCCTTTATATCCCTTCCCAATTCCCAGCTTGACTGAAACCAACAACAAGTGGGGCTTTGTTAAAATGTAGTTGAAAATGGCAAAGCTATTCATAGCCTGGGGCTCTGCATGACTCTGTGGAACCAAGACAGCCACCAACTCAGAAATGGAAGACAAACAAATTCTTTCTTTTAGAGCTTTTGCATTTTTAGACTTTCGTATTTCAGCACCTTAACCTCTTGGCTAAATAATGCAGCCTGAGTTGTGTTTCCACGTCTTTCTTTATGAAAAGTCTACCCATTTAACCAAGCCATTCAAAAATATATAAATTTGAAGGCATTTTCATTCTTATATATTTTTAATGGGAAAATATACAATTTTATTATTTTTCAAACATTTCCCTTGTAATATGACATTTGCTTAAAGCTGAAGTTGTCCCCTGGAAAGGCCTGCTAGAGGCAAGTAAAGTACCATTAATGTTTTTTCATGCTTGCTAATAAATGTATGCAAAGTTTTTTCAAGTTTTTGCACTTTTTTATTCAAATAAGTGTACATTTCATTAAATGGCAACCATGAAATGCAGAGAAGATTGTCAAACTAAAGTCAGAGAAACTGCTTCGGTTGCTATTCCTTAAGACTTTTGGCTAATTAATAAATGTCTTTGATTCATATATATGTATGTATGGAAAGGGGGTGTGAATTGAAATTAAATAATGTTACAAATAATTTAAAAATCTGGAGTAGATGCATAATAAATACTGAACTTAATTTTTACCAGCTTGGGGATTCAGCTACTCCAAAATAGCATTAAGAATATTTTGCTGTACTATCTTCACAAAAAGTAAAGTCAACTAAATGATGTTCTGTTCCCAACTCGGCAGTTAAATATTTATTTAAGAAACATGAGGGAGAAACAGAACGCTGTATTGGAAAGTTATGTATCTGAAACCAAATTATCAAGGCTCCAAGTCTTTTCCACAAACTTGTAAGTAACTTATTTTTCAGTATGACAAACAGATACTTGTGTCAAATTTTTAATTATAAATAAAGATACATGTGAATTTCTGCCTACTAGTTTTCTTTTATTTTTTATCATGTGAGCTTCCATTGAGAGGAGACGTTTTCATTCCCTATGTGAACAAATTTGAAAATACAGACTTCTATTTTGCTTTCTGAATAATGGTTTCTGATCATAAATTAGAGAACAATTAAAATTAGAACACTTATCTCTTTAATGAATAATATGATACACGGCACCAATTAAAGCTGCATAAATATTTGTTGATCAATGGTATATATATGTGACATAAATTATTTGATAATTTTAATTAATTGCACATGGGAAATAAAAAATAGTAATATTCTACAACAAAACACAATGTAGTATTCATCATGTCCTAAATATGAATTCAATGCTGGAGGCTAATTGTTATAAAATATTGACAAATACAAGTTTTTCCCTTCTAAATATTTTAAGACATTCTTTCTATTTCCTCTGTATGCATTTAACCAACTACTTGCCTACTTGCTCTTTATTTATTTTTTCGAGACAGAATGTTGCTCTGTCACCCAGGCGAGGGTGCAGTGGCATGATCATGGCTTACTGCAGCCTCAACCTCCTGGGCTCAAGCAGTCCTGCTGCAGCTTCCTGAGTAGCTGGGACAACAGGTACATACCACTGCATCCAGCTATTTTTCTTTAATTTTTTTGTAGAGAGGGAGTCTTGCTGTGTTGCTCAGGCTGATCTCAGACTCCTGGGCTAAAGGGATCTTCCCACATTAGCCTTCTAAAGCACTGGGATCACAGGTGTGACCCGTCATGCCCGGCCTCGTTGTTCTATACTTAATTGAAATACCGGTGTTCTTGCATTCGTCATATTATATTGCTTCCTCTGTTTACAACCACTTGCATCTTCCTTCATTTCCTACTTATTTCACTTGTTGACTTTTAATGAATTAGATACTGAATCTCACTCTATAAATATGTTTTTTTCTAAATATAGGCAATTATTAAACATCTCATACAGCTATTTTATAAAACTACATATTGTAGGGCAGGTATCTCATACAGCTATTTAATAAAATTATGTATTGTAATCCTAGCACTTTGGGAGGCCTGAGGTCAGGAGTTTGAGACCAGCCTGGCCAACATGTTAAAATCCTGTCTCTACTAAAAATACAAAAAACGGAAAAAAAAATAGCCTGGCGTGGTGGCAGGCACCTGTAATCCCAGCTACTCGGGAGTCTGAGGCAGGAGAATTGCTCGAACCCAGAGGGCGGAGGTTGCAGTGAGCTGAGATCACACCATTGCACTCCAGCCTGGGCAAAAAGAGTGAAACTCCATCTCAAAAAAAATAATAATAATTATGTATTGTATCTAAAAAATGTTATGGGGTATAGATTTATACATTTTTGGCAAATGTTTTGTGGAATGGCAAAACTTGCCCTCATGAAAATTATAATCCACTGGGCTGGGGAAAGATTGTCATGGGCAGATGGAAATGATTGATCCTACAGAATGACGGTATTTGAAGGAGTAATGGAAAAGGAGGGGTGTGTGTGTGTGTGCACGTGTGTGTGTGTGCGCGTGTGCGTGTGTGTGTTATGGTTTGGCTGTGTCCCCACCCAAATCTCATCTTGAATTATAGCTCCCATCATTTCCACTGTCATAGGAGAGACACGGTGGGAGGTGATTGAATCACGGGCGCAGGTTTTTCCTATACTGTTCTCGTGACAGTGAACGAGTCTCATGAGATCTGATGGTTTTACAAAGGGCAGTTCCCCAGCACATGCTCTCTTTGCCTGCCACCGTGTAAGACGTGCCTTTGTTCCTTTTTCACCTTCTGCCGTGATTGTGAGGCCTCCCCAGACATGTGGAACTGTGAGTCTATTAAACCTCTTGTCTTTATAAATGACCCCGGCTCGGGTATGTCTTTATTAGCAGCATGAGAACAGATCAATACAGTGTGTGTGTGTATGTGTGTTGTTTTTCAATACATTTACAAAGATGATTCTTATATTGGATACATGTGCATAGTGCAACGTGACAATTATTTCCATTTGTCAGTGAAACACTGCTGCCCTTTTTAAATGCAACAAACAGGGTAAGAACCATGTCAAAGCTATCTACTTATCCTCTAGCAGAAATCATCTACAGGCTTTCTTCTGTCTAATTCAAAGTGTAGCACAAATGAAAGACAGCTTCATTAATTATAAGATAAATGCCCAACTGCTTTCTGGGTGCAAAATTTCCTGAATAAAGCTGGGCAATAGGATTAGTACCAACTCAAAGAAGGATATAATTAGGAACAGGAGTAAAGATGACTGCAAGCCAATAACATTATCTCCCTAAAAATAGTAACAGTTTTCAACCTCTATCTACAAAATTTGATTTATGTATCTCTCAAATACAAGATAATTTTGTTTACCATCTTTCATGCTTCTATTCCATTAAAGCTTTTCATAACATTCAAAAATGCATCAGCCATGAAAAATACATGGAGCTTGAAACATTAATAAGGTATTGAAATATGTTTCACCCTGAAGGTTTTATACCCTGTAATCAGACATCCTTCCACCTCGCACAGCATATGTTTCTGATGAACCAAGAAGTTTAAAAGGAACATAATCTGCATGAAAGAAAGATATTGAAAGTTCATACTTACTTTCAAATCATTTGTTTCTCTGACCCCAGAAAAGAATGCTATTCCACCTAGAAATCAGGTATGTACCACCTATTTTGATTAGACTAAAGGATGTATCCGTCTATCATCTATGTATCAATTATGTATCTATCTAGATTTACACACTTATCATCTACCAATTAGCAATCTATCTCTATGGAGATATAGAGATAGATAGATAAGATATAGATATACTCTGTATTAAAGAACGTTAATGCTCAGACCCACATGTCTATATTACAGACTCAGAGCTTAAGAAAAATAATTTCCAACCTGAGAAATACAGCAAAACCTAAAAATAAAAACTAGGTTTTGCTATGTTGCCTAAAAATAAAACTACTTTACTAAAAATAAAAATTAAAATATTGGCCAAGAGTGGTGGCATGCACCTGTAGTCTCAACTACTCAGGAGGCTGAGGCAGGAGAATCGCTTGAACCCAGGAAGTGAAGTCTGCAGTGAGCCATGATCGCACCACTGAATGACAGTCTGGGCAACAGAGCAAGACCCTGCCTCTAAAGAGAAACAAATCTGCTAACTGAATGCATAAACGAGAGAACTAGGTGAAGAATGATCCAGCAATAAAACCTGGAAAGCATAATTTTCCTGAAGATTTGATTTTGAAAACATTAGGCTGATTTCAGGAAGAATGATTTTGCTCTAAAGGTGAACACATCTTCGACTAGCCACAGCAGGTTAAGGCATCCGTATCCCAGGCCATAATAATGAGGAAGTTACTAAGCCTACAACATCAGAAAATGAAACACAAACCAGCCATCTTCCTGAAATTCCAAACCAAAATTGAAGGTGAATTTAAGGAGAATTTTTGGTCTCTGATATGGTTTTGTTGTGTCCCCAATGAAATCTCAACTCAAACTGTATCTCCCAAAATTCTCACGTGTTTCAGGAGGCACCCAGGGGGAGGTAATTGAATTATGGGTGCCTGTCTTGTCTTTCCGGTGCTATTCTCATGATAGTGCGTAAGTCTCACGAGATCTGAAGGGTTTATCAGGGATTTCCACTTTTGCTTTTTCCTCATTTTCTCTTGTTGCCACCATATAAGAAGTGCCTTTCACCTCCCACCGTGATCCTGAGGCTTCCCCATCCATGTGGAACTCTGTAAGTCCATTGAAACCTCTTTCTCTTCCCAGTCTCTGGTATGTCTTTATCAGCAGCATGAAAACGGACTAATACAGTCTCCTTCAACTCTCTGTTGCGCAAAGAATTTAAGGCATGACTGCAATTACCTTCGACAAATACATTTCTTCTGTTTGAATCGAGAATCTCCCGAGTGACGTGAAGAAAGAGAAAATACCTGAATTAAAAAGAAAAATATTCAAGATTTATTTACCAGGTTCACGAAACACTTCCTATTTTTGTTTGCTTTCATCTATAAAATAAACTGGTATTAATCCATTTAATGATGAATACATCTAAAAAAAAAAAGGGTAGATGTTGCCAGTTCAAATCGTACTTAATTTATGGCTCACGTCTGTCATCCCAGAACTTTGGGAAGCTGAGATGGGTGGATCACTTGAGGTCTGGAGTTTGAGAACAGCCTGGCCAACATGGTAAACCCCATCTCTACTAAAAATACAAAAATTAACCAGGCGTGGTGGCACGCACTTGTATCCCAGCTACTCAGGAGGCTGAGGCAGGATAATCACTTGAACTGGGAGGCGGAGGTTGCAGTGAGCCGAGATTACACCATTGAACTCCAGCCTGGGTGACAGAGTGAGACTCTGTCTCAAAAAAAAAAAAAAAAACAACAAAAAAAAAAAAAACATAAAAAGAAAACCCCAACAAAAAACAATTTATGTAAACAGGGATACATAGTATACCCATTTTTATAGGTAGACATCAAGGAAATTATGATTTTTTTATTTGTGCTATATCATTTCACTTATTTTATATCTTTGGTCATTCTCACCAAAATTTAATCATTTTAATCTACCTTTTAAAATAATAAATGAACCTTAGTTTATAAAACAAGACATTTTCTGATGAATTATTTCTCCATAAAATAAACTTTGTTACTAACATATAGTATAATATAAGAGGTTCAGCTTACATATATATGCTCCTTAATATTTTGGTCTCAATTACAACATCCCCTATACATTAAACTGACAGATTCTTTCAATCCACCAGCAAATGTTTTCTTTGCCCACAGAAACTTAAATTGCAGGAAACTTCTTGCTCAGAATGAAGGATTAAGTAAACATGATTAAGTAAACATGATTAAGAAAACTCTGGTCATAAATATAATGCTATATGATTTAGCATAATGGCAGTTAATTTTCTACAATGTAATTTGCATTTCTGCATTGATTTCAAGAACTGAAATTCCAAAGAGTCTTATAAATTGAATTAACAAAGTCCTCTTAAGTCAATTGTATTTCAATCAAGTAGTTGGACACAGCCTCCCTATCCTACAAATGGGGTCATTTGGCAAAGGCTGAGAGTGAGAATCCAATGCTGCTGTCACGACATTCAAGAATTTTCACCTGGATGTGGCGGCTTACGCCTGTGATTCCAGCACCTTGGGAGGCCCAGGTGTGAGGATCTCTTGAGCCCAGGAGTTTGAGACCAGCCTGGGCAATATAGTGAGACCCCATTTCTACTAAAAATGAAAAAATTAGCCCAGTCTGGTGGCATGCACCTGGAGTTCCAGTTACTCAGGAGGCTGAGGTGCGAGGATCACTTGAGCCCAAGAAGTTGAGGCAGCAGTGAGCTATGATCATTCCACTGAACTCTAGCCTGGGTGACAGAGAGAGATTCTATCTTGAAAAAAATCAAAAACTAAAAAATTTTCATTTGACGTCAGAGTAAAAGGAAAGAATAAACTCTACTACACATTATTTGATAAAAGCTGTTGGATGAGACCAGGCAAGGTGGCTCATGCCTGTAATTCCAGCACTTTGGGAGGCCGATGCGAGTGGATCACTTGAGGCCAGGAGTTCAAGAGCAGCCTGGCCAACATAATAAAACCCTGTCTCTACTAAAAATACAAAAATCAGCCGGGCGTGGTGGCGTGCACTTGTAATCCCAGCTACGCAGGAGGCTGAGGCAGAGAATCTATTGAGTTTGGGAGGCAGAGGTTGCAGTGAGCTAAGATCGCACCACTCCAGCCTGGGCAACAGTGAGACTCTGTCTCACAAAGAAAGCTGTTGGATGAAATTAGGCTTGCCGTTCCCTTGGCATGGTTTTTTACTCCCTGCATTCTTTCCATTTTCATCCTTATTCCATCATTTGTTTCTGTTCTTCTCTTTTATGTATAAATATCCCCAAGTAATATCTTCCCTTTATAAACAGAATCAATAGTCCTAACAACTCAACATACAGTGACAGCAACAACAAATTTCTCAAATCCACCTGAATCACATGCTACATTCAGTCATCCTTCACCTTTTTTTCCCACAACCTGTCTTTATCCTTGGCTTCTCTCCTGAATTGTACAGGTCTTCTTGTTAGGAAGTAGGAATTAATGCTGTGATAGATACTGTGCTGGGCCTCTGTTTCTGTTCTCTCCTTTATGTATAAATATCCCCAAGTAACATCTTCAATTTACAAACAGAATCAACAGTCCTAACCACTCAAAATACAACAATAGCAACAACAAATTTCTTTCTTTTTTTTTTTTTTTTTTGAGACAGAGTCTCACTCTTGTCGCCCAGGCTGGAATGCAGTGGTGTGATCTCAGCTCACTGCAACCTCTGCCTCCTGGGTTCAAGCGATTCTCCTGCCTCAGCCTCCTGAGTAGCTGGAATTACAGGTGCCTGCCACCACGCCTGGCTAATTTTTGTACTTTTAGTAGAGATGGGGTTTTGCCATGTTGGCCAGGCTGGTCTCAAACTCCTGACCTTGTGATCTGCCTGCCTCGGCCTCCCAAAGTGCTGGGATTACAGGCGTGAGCCACCACCACGCCCGGCCAACAAATTTCTTAAATCCACCTGAATCACATGCTACATTCACTCATCTTTCACCCTTTTTTCTACAATCTGTCTTTATCCTTGATTTCTCATGAAATCATACATGCTTTCTTGTTAGGAATTGGGACTTCACGCTGTGATAGACCCCGTGGTGGTGTCAGGGATGAATATCTGTGCTCACTTTATCTATGGGTTCAATTCACTGCAATTAACACATGCCATACCCCCATTCAGCATGTATTTACACAAATGTTTTTGTAGTTTAACCCTCTTCTTTGCTCACTTCCTATTTTTAAGAGATGTGACCTTCTCATGTTGCTGGGATAGCTCTGACACCTCTTCTGACTTTTTTTTTTTTTTTAGAAATGGAATCTTGCCGGGCGTGGTGGCTCAAGCCTGTAATCCCAGCACTTTGGGAGGCTGAAACATGCGGATCACGAGGTCAGGAGATCGAGACCATCCTGGCTAACACGGTGAAACCCCGTCTCTACTAAAAAATACAAAAAAAATTAGCCGGGCTAGGTGGCGGGCGCCTGTAGTCGCAGCTACTCGGGAGGCTGAGGCAGGAGAATGGCGTAAACCCGGGAGGCGGAGCTTGCAGTGAGCTGAGATCCGGCCACTGCACTCCAGCCTGGGCGACAGAGTGAGACTCCGTCTCAAAAAAAAAAAAAAACAAAAAAAAACAAAATGGAATCTTACTCTGTTGCCCAGGCCAGAGTGCATTGGCACCATCATAGCAAAGTGCAGCCTCAACCTCCTGGGCTTGGCTAAAGCAATTCTCTCACTTCAACCTCCTGAGTAGCTGGGACTGCAAGTGTGCACCACCATGCCCAGATAATTTTTAAAATGACTTGTATCAACAGGGTCTCACCATGTTGACGAGGCTGGTCTTAAATTCCTTGCCTCAAGAGATCCTCCAACCTTGCCCTCCCAGGCATAAGCCACTATACAGGGATTTTCTGACTTTTTAAATGGTGTCACCTATTTTACATCCCATGGATCTTCATCTTCTGTTCTAACTCTTCTTGCTATCCTTCTGATGGCCCATTTTTTCCTCTGCGTTCAGCTATCACTCATAACAACTGCCCTTGTGCTACTGTCATCAAGCCAGAGCTCCCCTAGCCTCTATACATGGCTTTTCTGAAAGGTTAAACACTATCAGGTCTCACTGGAAATCTGAAGGCATCTCAAACTTGAAAAGTCAGTGGTGATTTTATGGGCTTTCTTGAACCGTCTGAGCACATAGCACTCGCGGAATGATGTAGTTAGACACCGCGGTGATAATTCCCTGGCAGAATTGATCCCTCATAAATGAGAAACTATGAATTAGACCGAATATTGGAGGAGAATTTCATTTTCCAACATTAAATCTAGACTCTATGATCTCCCAGGGAATGAAAAAATGTCAGTGTGTGTGTGTGTGTGTGTGTGCGTGTGTATAGGTGCTTCCTGATTTTTACCTGACATTAGGAGTATCCATAAGAATCATTACATATCTTTGCACTTTACCAAATACTTACAGCCTCCATGAAATTAACACAGTACAAGAAATTTTGAAAATCAGTACAAATGTGCTTATGATGAGGCAATGTGCTTACTTCGAGGAAAATCAACTTTTAGACCCAGGGTGCCCAATCTTTTGGCTTCCTGAGCAACACTGGAATTAGCAGCATTGTCTTGGGCCACACATAAAATACACTAACACTAAAGATGGCTGATGATCTAAAAACAAATACAAAAAAAATCTCATAATGTTTTCAGAAAGTTTATGAATTTCTGGTGGGCCGCATTCAAAGCTACCCTGGGCCACATGCAGCCCGTGGGCTGCAGGTTGAACAAGCTTGATTTAGACCATCCCATTACATTTAACATACATCCTCTCTCTTCTTCATTTTGCAGGAATGGGGACAAAGCTGTTGAAATCTTCTCCTTCTCAGGCTCACTTTGTCAACATCTGTGGCTGAATGTAGACGTTCCCCCTTTTAGGCGAATTTCTTTAAATTCACAGCAAAGGATGCCCAAGAACATTAAAACAATGCTTCATTGCTTATGCCTGACATTGAAGGGCAAAATTTACACCTGCTATACAGTTTAAAGTTTGCATGACCTTAGTAGAGGTCATCAAATGTACAGTTTTAAAGCTTATTAGAGTATCCTTATGGAACTATTTTAATGGACTAGAGTGACAATATTTTTATGCACCATTGACCTCCCCTGCCCCAAATGATGTGAAAGACTGTGGCTGTATTAGAATTTAGTCTAGTAAGACCAATACCATTTCAGGGAGCTTTTTGTAGTTTTCCTCCATAAATATATTTTCCACATCAACTGTTCTGAGCTGAGTTGCTGGAACATTTTCAATTCTTTATAAGTACATATTTTGGCTGAGTTCAGAAACCTTGGACTAGGCACTGTCCTTTGAGTGAGACGTCAGGATTGAGGTAGCACGGGCACAAGACCAAATTTTAGTTCATGATGAAGTATTGCCAGCTTGTGAGCCTGTGGTGCTTTCAAGGAAGCATAGGTGATGGAAATCAAATAAAAACAGAGCCAGGAAAACATCTGGTGTGGAAAGTAGCTCATTGCATAAAATGCCAAAAAAAAAAAAAAAAAAAAAAAAAAAAAAAAGTTGAGAAAATCAAGCCTCTTCTACTTTTTAAAAGAAAAATTTGACTCTACTAATTATGACCACAAGGAATGTTCTCCAGATTTGAATATTTTAAGTGAAAGATTAATATCCAGCCATTTATAAACCTCCAAATCCTTTCCCCAATTTTATTCATATCATTTTTTATTCTAGATTTTCAAAAAATTTACGGATCTAGTTTGGAAAAATCATGTCCTTGAACTGTTGAACCATATTTGTAATCTGTTTTAATAAAAATACAGATATAATACTTAGAAAAACAGATTCTTTCTGGCATTGGAAGGTTAATGATCATTTCATCTATGTTTCTGTCCCCTAGTTCAACCACTTATCCAACATTCTACTGAATTATCCTCTAGCCTTTATCTTCACAGCTGCAAAGACAGGGAATTTAATGCCTTGATGAAAACAAACCAGGATTCATAAGCTTTTACTGAAACTTGACTAAAAATGTCAAACTATTAGAAAAAGTATAACCACATTCATTCAAGATGAAGAAAAACCCATCATAGCTTATCTTAGCCTGACTTAAATAATAAAAGTCATATTCGATTGCCATTTTAAATCATTTTACAGTTTTTAGTAAAGAGTTTCCTTAAAGAACTAAAAGTAGACCTACCAATCAGTCCTGCAATCCCACTCCTGGGTAACTACCCAAAGGAAAAAAGTCATTATATCAAAAAGACACACCCACGTGCATGTTTACAGCAGCACAGTTCACAGTTCCAAAAATGTGGAACCAACCTAAATACCCACCAATCAAGGAGTGGATAAAGAAAATGTGGTGTATATACACCATGGAATACTACTCAACCACAAAGAGGTACGAAATAATGGCCTTCCCAGCAACTTGGTTAGAGCTGGAGGCCATTGTTCTAAATGAAGTAACTCAGGAATGAAAAACCAAATATCATATGTTCTCACTTGTAAGTGGGAGCTAAGCTATGAGGACACAAATGCATAAGAATGATACAATGGACTTTAGGAACTCGGGGGGAAGGGAGGTAAGAAGTGAGAGATAAAAGACAACTCCTTGGGTACAGTGTACACTGCTTGGGTGAGGGGAACACCAACATCTCAGAAATCACCACTAAAGAATTTATCTATGTAACCAAAAACCACCTGTACCCCCAAAAGCTATTGAAATGATAAAAAATATATTTTACAGTTTTCATATATATATATTAGTTATCAATTTATGATTACAAAGTAGACACAGGCTCCAACAGCTTTGGGTGTGTGTGTGAAATTTAACTGATATATTACTATGAAAATATCTGACATTAAGTAGATGACAATATATTGAACTTTTGCTACCAGGCATGAAATAATCCGTATCTGGTAAAGAACGATGCTAGGAATCAAGAGGGTTAAAGGAATTACCAGAGGCGTCATAAGAGCTCACATTTCCTGCTTTAAAATTCTATAACCTTGGAATCCATTATGCTAATTTTTGGCTCCCCAATTGGCAGGGATGTTTTTCTCCCACCCCTCCAACTTTTTTCCCCCGATTATTGTTTTTCTCATAGAGATATTTATTACCACTTTAAGAAACACATGTTTGTTGTTATTAGTTGCCCGCCTGCATTATTAAGTATAATCAAAACAAAATATACCTTACATTTTTAGGTTCAACTGAACTGAACTGCTGCTCCACTGTGGGAACCAAGATTATTAATACATAAATTTGTCTGTACCTAAAAACCCTGCTTTCTACCTTTTTTTTTAACTGTCCAGTTTTAAAATTGTGGTATGCAATTAATAAAACATAGAGTTTTTATTGTTTTTGAGACGGAGTCTCACTCCGTCGCCCAGGCTGGAGTGCAGTGGCGCGATCTCGGCTCACTGAAAGCTCCGCCTCCCGGGTTCACGCCGTTCTCCTGCCTCAGCCTCCCGAGTAGTTGGGACTACAGGTGCTAGCCACCATGCCGGCGTAATTTTTTTGTGTTTTTTTTAGTAGAGACGGGGTTTCACAACGTTAGCCAACATGGTCTCAATCTCCTGACCTCGTGATCCTCCCGTCTCAGCCTCCCAAAGTGCTGGGATTACAGGCGTGAGCCACTGCGCCTGGCCCAAAACATATAGCATTTAACAAAACATATATAATTTAGAGTTTTAACCATTTTAAAGTATGTATTTTAGTGACATTTAGTACACTCATCATAATGTGTAAGCATCCTCTCCTGTTTTTTGTTTTTGTTTTTTTTTTGGTTTTGTTTTGTTTTGGAGGAAGGGTCTCACTCTGTCACCCAGGCTGGAATGCAGTGGCATGATCACGACTCACTGCAGCCTCGACCTCCTGGGCTCAAGCGATTCTCCCACCTTGGCCTCCCAAGTATCTAGGACTACAGGAATGAGCCACCACCCCTGGCTAATTTCTAAATTTTTTTGTAGAGATGGGATTTTATCATGTTGCCCAGGCTGGTCTTGACCTCCTGGGCTCAAGTGATCCTCTCACCTCAACCTTCCAAAGTGCTGGGATTACAGGTGTAAGTCACCACTCCCAGACTAAATGGAAATCTTACACCTATGAAGCAGTGAGTCCCCATTCTCCTATTGCCTAAAATACTGGCAACCACTAATCTGCTTTCGATTTCTAAAGATTTTCTTACTCTGGACACCTCATATAAATGGAATCCTATAATATGTAGCATTATGTGTCTGCCTTTTTCCACAGAGCGTGATATACTTAAGGTTTATCCATGTAGTAGCCTGTGTCAGTGCTTCATTCTTTTTCATGGTTGAACAAAATCCTATTATATGGATAGATCACATTTTGTTTATTGATTCATCAGTTGATAGACATTTGGGTTGTTCCTCCTTTTCATTATGGTGAATAGTAATTCTATAAAAATCATGTATATGCATTGGTTTAAAAAATGTGTTTGTACTTCCTGTGGGTATACACTTATGATTGAAATTACTGGATCTTTCCTCTACAAAATATTCAGATATTACATTTTAAAATTTCAACATGCCCTGCAAGAATGGCCATAATCAAAAAATATGACGTTGGTGTTGATACAGTGAACAGGGAACACTTCTACACTGCTGGCAGGAATATAAACTAGTATAACCACTGTGGAAAACAGTGTGGAGATTCCTTAAAGAACTAAAAGTAGAACTACTGTTTGAGCTTCCAATCCCACTACTGGGTATCCACCCAGAGGAAAAGAAAAAGATACTTGCACATGCATGTTTACAGCAGCACAATTTGCAATTGCAAAAATGTGGAACCAGCCCAAATGTCCATCAATCGATGAGTGGATAAAGAAACTGTGGTGTACATACACAGTGGAATGCTACTGAGCCATAAAAAGAATAAATTAATGGCATTCACAGCAACCTGGTTGGGATTGGAGACTATTACTCTAAGTGAAGTAACTCAAGAATGGAAAACCAAACATTGTATGTTCTCACTCATATGTGGGAGCTAAGCTATGAACATGTAAAGGCATAAGAGAGATACAATGGACTCTGGGGATGTGGAGGGAAAGGGTGGGAAGGGGGTGAGGAATGAAAGGCTACAAATTGGTTTCATTGTATACTGCTCCAGTGATGGGTGCACCAAAATCTCACAAATCACCAGTGAAGAACTTACTCTTGTAACCAAATACCACCTGTCCCCCAAAACTTATGGGAAAAATATTTCAGTATGCATAATAGGATTTCAACACACATAAATACGATTTTAACAAAGACATATAACCACACAATTTTAGTAACATTCTTTCTAGCTATCAAATGACTGGTATCCCTTAAAATAAATATTTTATATCATGCCCTCTACAGAGAAGAAGGAAGTTTGAAAATGTGAGTGATAGTTTGATGTATCTGATATAATCAATTTCTTCCAATTATATATTGCTGTTGGAGCCAAGTCAAGTTAAAGTTCCCTTAAATATACGAAGGAGAGTCCATTAGAAATGATCCAAGAATTCACAGGCACTTTAAAACAATTTGAAAGTGAATTCCATGGCAAACATGTGGTATTAACGACAATGACCACTTTCTTATCTCTGTAGCAAGTATGATGTACATGTCTTCAGAAATCTGTATCTGAAATATAATTACTGCCACACTGAGAGTATTGCTAGATTGCAGAAATTGTGTGTAGGTTGATAAATTCATTAAAATATCTACAATTCTAACTTAGGACACCTTCCCCCCTCCCATAAAAAGGTACTGACTTAGTGTAAATGCTTAGGAAAAGTGTTCACTGAACTAAAGTTAATAATCAAGTTATGCCTTTCAATGAAAATCTCAAGTTCAAGTTAAAAAAAAAACCCCTCAGGAATAAATGAAGATAAAGAACATAGCCTAGGCCGGGCGCGGTGGCTCAAGCCTGTAATCCCAGCACTTTGGGAGGCCGAGACGGGCGGATCACAAGGTCAGGAGATCGAGACCATCCTGGCTAACACAGTGAAACCCCGTCTCTACTAAAAAATACAAAAACTAGCCGGGCGAGGTGGCGGGCTCCTGTAGTCCCAGCTACTCGGGAGGCTGAGGCAGGAGAATGGCGTAAACCCGAGAGGCGGAGCTTGCAGTGAGCTGAGATCCGGCCACTGCACTCCAGTCCGGGCGACAGAGCGAGACTCCGCCTCAAAAAAAAAAAAAAAAACAAAGAACATAGCCTAAAAACACCTGCAGAAAGCACTTCATTGTCAGCCTTATAGACGGGTCTTGCACACAGGACAATATAAATTAGGAAACAAGGTGATATGTAAGTAGTGTCAAACTGGTCTGAGGTCTCTGTTGTTCCAGCCAACGCATTTGTTTGCATAACAGACTGGAGTGACAGAGTAGAGTAATTACTGCAATCCGTCTCTGAGCCCATTAATCTGTACTGAACTGTAGGGAGTAAATGAAACAGAAAGAAACCCAGTGGAGAAATCTTTCTTTTGTTTGTGTCAAACCTCAAACCGAGTTTTTATCTTGAAACTCCAATTTATAATTTATTTTACTGTTCCTCGACGATCAACAACAAAAATACTAGGTGAAAATCTGGGATCGGCAGGCATTTCCAGACACTTGGTGGAAGCTGGTTAGTGAACAGTCGGTGGAAATGTGACATCGATCTGATCCGGGTCTGCTACCTCTAATGACTGCAGAGTCCTAATCAGTTGCCATTTTCTTACACAAGAATTGGAGCTCCTGTAGTCACCCTGTTGTGCTATCAAATAGTAGATCTTATTCATTCCTTCTAATTCTATTTTTGTATCTATTCACCATCCCCACTTCCCCACTGCCTCATTACCCTTCCCAGCCTCTACTAACCATCCTTCTACTCTCTGTGTCCATGACTTCATTTGTTTTAATTTTAGCTTTCACAAATAAGCGAAACATGTGAAGCTTGTCTTTCTGTGCCTGGCTTATTTCACTTAACATAATCACCTCCAGTTTCATCCATGTTGTTGCAAATGACAGTATCTCATTCTCTTTTATGTCAGAATAGTACTCCATTGCGTATATGTAGCACATTTTCTTTATTTATTCATCTATTGATGGACACTGAGGTTGCTTCCAAATCTTGGCTATTGTGAACAGTGCTGCAGCAAACACGGGAGTGCAGCTATCTCTTCATTAACTGATTTGCTTGTTTTGGGGGTATATCGAGCAGTGGGATTCCTGGGTCATATGTAACCATAAAAATAAGAAATAAAAAGAATTGGAACTAATGGTTTGCAGAAAATAACCAAAGTTTTAACTTTTTTTCCTTTTAAGATTTTATTCTTTTGTTATTTTATTTGGGTTTTTCTCTTTCTATTCATTGTTCTCATAAAGATTATTGCACTTGGATGGGATTTGTAGTTTAATATCTATTTTGAATTAAATGAAAGTGAGCACAATACACAACATTACAATTTGTGGTGTGCAGAAATAGAAAGAAAAAAAAATCACCAAATACTATATTAAAAAAGAAAGAAGGTCTCAAATAAAGGATCCGAACTTCTACTTCAAAATTCAGTGAAATGAGAGTAAGTTAAATCCAAAATAAAGGGAAGGAAAGAAATAATAAAGGTAAGAACAGAAATCAATGAGAGAAAAAGCAATTAAACAATAGAGAAAACCAATTAAACCAAAAGCTGGTTTTTTGAAAGTTCAATAAAATTGATAAATTTCTAACTACTCTATTTAAGGAAAAAAGACATGAAAAAATAGGGAACATTGACAAAACTCACACAGGAAGAAAAAAAAGATACCTTATGTATACTCAACAAACAGAATTTGCAGTAAAAGTCGTACCCCAAAGAAATTTTTAGTAAGAAATGGCTTATTGGGTGGAACTTTAAAAAAAATGCAGAAAGTAATACTGAGTACATGCAAAATCAACTGGAAAGAAAAGATTAAAAGAAGGGTTTCCAACTCATTTTAAGAGGCTAGTATAATAATAATAAATATTATAATAAGAGTAGACTATAACTTCTTATCCCTAGTGAATATAGGTGCAAAAATCCTTAACAAAATATTAGTAACTAGAATTCAGCAATGTTTAATAATGACCATCTATTTTGGTTAAGTGGGCTTTATTGTTGAAATATGAGATTGCACTCAGTAATCCACCATTGTAAGTCCACATATGAACAGAAGAAGAGGAAATATTTGCATGGTAATAGTAAGAATCACTGGCTAAAGATAATTGAGGCAGAAAAAACACATGCCAACATTTCAAGATAAGAGCCAGAACTACAACTCTTCTATAGGAAATTATCATTTCTTGTAAGAAAAATTATTTGTGACCTTTGGTTAGGAAAATATCTCTTAAGTGGGACACAAAAAGATGGACCATAAAGGAAAATAATAATAGGTTGTATTTCATTAAGATTTAGAAAACATTTTTTTAAAAGGTACTGTTAAGGATATGGTAAGTTAACCCACAAATTGGAGGAAAAAGCTTACAATACAAACAATACAACTAACAGATAAAGTGACAAAGACTTCTGTTTTTGTTTTTGTTTTTTTAACCAGAATATATATGTTAAAAAAAAACTCTTACAAATAAACAGTAAGAAGAAAAGCAAAACAATTAAAATAAATGAAATGGTTAAATGATATAACCAGACATTAAGAAAATATTCAGATGACCAATACACACATGATGTGTATTCAATATCATTAGTTATTAAAAAGAGCAAATTAAAACAATGAGTGACCACTACACACATATTGGAGTGGCTAAAATTAGAAAGACTGACCATATTAAGTGTTGGTGATAGTGTGGAACAATTAGAACTCACACATGCAATTGTAAATGTAATATTAGCAAGCCACTTTGGGAAAAATATTTGACATTTTTCAGTAAAATTCAATATACACTTGACATATCACACCACAGTGCCTCTTCTATTTATTTATCCAAGATAAATAAAAAGATACTTCTACTCAAACGCTGGCACGTCAATGTTCAGGTCAGTTGAAGCCATATTAAGCAGAAATTGGAAAAAAATCCAAATGTCCATCAACTGGTGACTACATCCATAAAACGAAATCCTCTTCAATGATAAAAAGAACGAACTACTCAGATCCACATCAACATGAATCACACCCAAAAACATTATGCTAAGTGAAAGATACCAGGCAGGCAGAACAGAATGATTCATTTCATTAATATGAGATCCTTGACAAACAGAAACTAGTGACTTGGGACTCAGGAATTGTTGCAGACTAGGAGGGAGTTGTGGTAATTGACAGCCATGGGATATATACAAAATATTTATTTATTCATTTGTTTTTGAGATAGGGCCTTTCTCTGTCACCCAGGCTGTAGTGCAGTGGTGTGATCATGGCTCACTCCCAGTTTGATCTCCTGGGCTCAAACAATTCTCCCACTTCAGCCTCCCAAATGGCTGGGACTATAAGTGTGTGCCACCATGCATGGCTAATTTTTTTATTTTTTGTAGAGTTGGAGTCTCAATTTGTTGTCCAGGCTAGTGTTAACCTTGTGGGCTCAAGTGATCCTCCTGCCTCAGCCTCCCAAGGTGCTGGGATTACAGGTGTGAGCCACTGCACTGGGCCTATACCATATTTTTGAGTGATGGAAAGGGCCTATACCTTGGCTGTGATGATTTTTACATGTATACACATATTTACCAGAATCTATCAAATTCTACATTTCTTAATGTGAATTTTAAACATGGATATCATTATATATGAATTACTCATAGATGAAAATAACTATTATTAGTTCTTAAAGACCACAGTTCAGAATTCATGTATGTCCAAGGATGATGATGATGATGAAGAAGTCAACTTGCTCAGAATTCTTGGAGATACCAACTCACCTACCTTCTCCAAGCAGGTACGCACTGAACCCAGAGGGACATCTGGGTTTCCTGCTTCTTAGAAAGTCCAGTGACTATCTGAAAACCCACACAGACTTGGAAACCAAGGGATTTTATGAACATTCTCAGTTTAATGAACTGCATAGAAGGTAAATCCTATTTCCTCTGTAATGGGAAAAGACATACCATAATTTCCCTGATACCCTGGATTCTGGCTGTACTGTGATGTAACAAGGATAAATTCGTCTGAGTGGATGAAGAACAAAATTGGGTAGAAATTCAGGTCTCTATCAGACAGATAAACATTGCTAAAACCCCATTTTATAAAGGAGAAAAAAAAGTCTCCTGTCTTATTACATCTTTGATCCCACAGTTTTCATCTCCTTTTTTCCTCAGCTCCATGGCCAATGTCTGTGTGTTGGGTGTTTTTGTTTTTTTTTTTTTTTATATTAAGAAATCATGCTCAATTTTTCTCTTTAAACTCTAGATGAAACAAAACAAAAAAGAGAGAGAAGAAAATGTTAGATAGGCATGCCGTTCAGATGAAAGAGTTCTTTTTATGTTGAACTAAATGGCTTTTAGAAATTAAACCTGATTGGCAAATGACATAAAAAGGGAATTAGAAAGTATTCCAACAAAATGTCAACAGGATTGGCAGTTTCAAAAAAATTGTTTCAGTCTGGATTTGATCAACAAGATGAGAAATAGAAACATAAAATTATAAGTGGTTATGATTTTTGCAATTCTTTGCAAACACATAAATGAGTTAAAGAAATCTAGTAATTGAAACATGGTGTTACATTCAGAAGGGAATTTTCCGCATCTATATTCCAATTCTAGCCTTCATTTTCACTGCTATTATTGAACAACACAAGTCCAGATACCAAATTTGGTCAATAATAATAATAAGTATAATAATTGGTTTCAGAACCTTTTTGGAATTAAAGATGTAACATCTATCTTCCCTCATCCATTTCGTACTTAAAGAAATAAAATTAACATTAACTGAATTCATGGAATGTACCTTAGTCATTATGTGAAATTTGGTTAAAGGGTGCAGTATAGAATACATAACATCCATTAAAAAATCATCCTCTAGGATCTTGTTCCTATCTGGAACAGATTGCTTATTGTAAAATAAGTGCAGACAAGATGGTTTGAGAGGTTATGAAAATTAAGAGACCTCAACTTGCTGCAATTAAATCAGAGTAAATAAATAAGATAGGCTTTCTCCCCCGCATCCCTGCCAAAGCTCAAATCTCATTCAAAGAAAGATAGCTTAAATGATGGCTTATGGTAGATAGCAGTGAATGCAAGGATTGGAAAGGAAAAATATATTGCATTTTGCTTGTTCAAGTTTGCAAAGAAAAGATAAGGCCAGTGAAGAAGCAGAAAGAGATAACACCAAGAAAAGGTGGTCATAGGAATAAAAGACTCTTTGAAAATGCTGTCCAGCTGAGAGAAAAAGGAAATCTAAGACCAAAAAATAAAAAATAAACCCTACAAACCAAAGAAGGATATCAAATGAGCGTCCACTATCAAATATCACCTGCTGAACACAGTCTCCCTCTAACGAAAAAGTGGCAAGAACTTATTAGAAATGTGATACTCCATTATAAGAAACTCACTAGCAAACAAATAGAAATTTGGGTGTGAGAATCAAGTATAAACATCCAAATCATGATTTCTGAGTCGGGGTTTTGTGTGCCACATGGATGCTCATTCTGCGAACGAAAACAAACAAACAAACAAACAAACAAAAACAGATTTCTTAGCTGGGCAGTTCAAACACAGCAGTTCAAAATGAGACAGGCTGTCTGCGTTGCTGCTAGCTGAGGTCATGGGGCTAAGTTGTTGCAAAGGGCTGAAAGGAAAAATGCCATGTAAGAGCTTGCAGGAAACCTTCTATAGATTAAGAGAGAAAGGAAGCCCTTTTTCTGTCCTCTTCTTTGTTTTTCCTTTCCCTGTCGTGGGATTGGAATACAGATAATTCCAACTCAAACTGTGGATGAAGGATTTCCATTTGTGGTAAGCACTTTCAGCTTTATTCTAATTTTCTTGTGTGTATGCATTCTTCCTTTCTGTATAGCAGTTGTTAGCAGCCAGAGAGACAAATTTGGCTGTGAGCTAAGGGTGGTTTGGACATTTTAACATGTAAAATGTAAAACAAACAAATAAAGCAAACACAACTACTAGCTAGTCCTTCAACAAGAACAATAGCTTGCCAAGTTGAGGGCATTGCCTCTATTAAAATTTTTAAATTATTTACTCTCTGGCTCTTTAAAGAAAAAAATTGTTAACTTATTCCTAAGTATATAGCAAATATTTATGAGAAAGGAATAGCTTATGTTTTTCCCTTTTCATTTTTCCAACAATACCTGGAATAATATTCATAATAAGCTAAGCACTTGATAAAATAAATCATGCAGCCACTTTTATTAAATGCCTCTTGTGCCAAGTTTACTTTGACTTTGTGTCTTTGAACAATTCCACCCACCAATTTCAATTCTCTACCAAAACCAACCAAAACAAAGCAAAACAAAAACCTCCATTGGCCATTTTGTTCTTATGGGTACAATACATCTAAAACAGTTTATTTGATATTGAAAACCTCACCATTTTTAAGAGATGGTAAAAGGATACTATTGTTTAATGTTTCCACAGCAATTCTTCCAAATAAAATCCTTTGTTTATTTGAGTGGCTTAGTTGAAATTGGTGTTAAAAAGTGAATGAAGATGTTATCACTTGCTTACCTGTTATAAAAGTTCCCAGCAAAACTGAAGTCATACTAGAAAGAAGTGGCAGGATAAGAGACAGATGAATGCTATTGAATTTTGACGAGATATAAAATAAAAGGTATGAATGTGTGTCATATTCACAGATTTCATCAAGAAACAACTTCTAGATATGTCAGATGTATTTTCAAGGCTGGCAAATGTAAGTTACTATGAAGGAAGCATTACTTTAAAAATTCCCTTATTTTTGTGCTAAATGTTGGAATCCTTGGATTGTTTTCAATAAATTTTACATAAAATATTTTCAGATAACAGAAGAGAAAAATGTAACCTGTAATTAGTAAATTAATGAAATGTTTTCGAGTACATATGCATATAACAGTGGTCTTTGATACCTTTTATTGTGTAATATAATTTTTAAAAATAATAATTTAAAAACATTCTCTCATAGCTATCATGCTATGTTTTATCAAATCATTTCATTATGTCCATTATAGCTTGTTGACATTTCCTTGGTGTCAAGACAGAATATAGTAGCTGTAATCCTGTAGTTTCTCTGAACCTCTTGGCAGAAAAAAGCAAATTAGAGTGTTATGTATGAAAACATGTTAAAAAAAGAACTTTGAAAGTTAAGTAAATATTAACTTCAGTAAAGTCATTTTCTCCCCAAATAGTGAACGTGGATGGTAGAAATAATATAAAATTTATATTTATTATGTTGTTTTATGACTTGAACCTTCATTGTGAGGTGCATGTTTGTGAGTATATAAAACAGGGCAGTATTGAACATTACTTATGGACTTTAAAATCTTGGTATATTGTTAATTGCCACTATTTTTGTTTTGCTTGTTGCTTTATTTCTATTATTAAATAAATAGGATACTAATTCATAGTAAGAGAATGATTCTTGGCCAATTCTGTTGTAATCCTCTATGGCAAGACCCAAATCTGAAAAGTGATTAAAATCACTAATTTCCACATTGATCCAAAACCCTGACAAATGGTAATAAAATGAGGTTTCCCAACCACGAGAATTCACTTGTCAAATTAGTCCTTTATACCATCAGTCCTATTTTTAATTTCTCCAATTTACATGTTTAATTACCTTCATATAAATTCTACTGAATGGTAGTAAAAACCATCAATTATGTGTCCGCCCCTTTGGGAGCTGAGTTTGCAAGACATTCTCATCTCTTATGTGGAGATTGGGAAACACCAGCGTACAATGGCTATCCTGTGACTGCAGTCTCAGTTGGCATCATTGAAGGAGAAGAACACCAAGTTACTTCCTAATGCTCTTAGCCTCTAACACTTTTAGGAAATGAAATTGCACCTGTGTGAGCCCATGTCTCCAGGTGGGTTCCCAAGGACCCCTGCCCCCGGTACCATTTGCCATCCCTTCTGTACAGCCATCACTCCCTGATTGTGATAGAATAAGATAGAGGTGATGTGATGGATGGCATTTCTGAAATTGGATTATAAAAAACCTTGCAATTATTCTCTTCTCTGTATGTGTGCGTGTGCCTCTCTCTGTGTGTTTTTCTCTCTCTGTGTCTGTCTGTCTGTCTCTTTCCCTCTCTGTCTTTCTCTCTTTCTTTCTCTGTCTGTCTCTCCTTTCTCTTTCCTTCTCCCTCTCATTTCTCTCTCCCTCTCTCTGTCCCCTCCCCTCTCTCTATCTCTTTCTCTCTCCCTTTCTCTATCACTCTCCCTCTCTTTCTCTTTCTCTGTCTCGCCCTCTCTCTCCTCGTGTATCTTCCTTGCCGTCTCTCTTTCTTTCTCTCTCTTTGTTAGGCTCTCTCTGTTTCCCTGTCTCTCTCTGCCTCTCTCTCTCTCTCTCTCTCTCCATTTCTTCCCTCTCCCCCCTCCTCTCTCTGTCTCTCTCTGTTTCTCTTTCTCCTTTTTTCTCTCTCCTTTTCTCTCTGTCTATCTCTCTCTGTTGGTCTCTCTCCCCAAACTCTCTGTCTCCCTCTGTCTCTCTCTCCCTTTTTCTCTCGGTCTACCTCTGTCACTCTGTTTCTTCCTCCCTCCCTCCCCTCTTCTATTTCTGTCTTTTTGTCTCTCTCTGTCTCTCTGTCCCTCTCTCTCTCCATCCTTTCTCTCCTCCCATCTCCTCCCATCAGCACTTCCTCTGGGGAAGCCAGCTACCATATCCTGAGCAGCCCATTTCATGGGAAATGGAGGCCTCTTCTGTTGGAATAGCCACGTGACTGGGCATGGCAGCAGAATCTCAACCCCAGTCCAGGTTTCCCGTAGTTGCAGCCATAACTGAAAGCTTGATTTTTACTTAATGGGGGACCCTGTTGCAGGAAATCAGGGACCCCGAACAAAGGGACTGGTTAGAGCCACGGCAGAGGAACATAAACTGTGAAGATTGCATTTTAATATGGACATTTATCAGTTCCCAAATAATACTTTTATAATTTCTTATGCCTGTCTTTACTTTAATCTCTTAATCTTGTTATCTTCGTAAGCTGAGGATGTACGTCACCTCAGGACCACTGTGGTAATTGTGTTAACTGTACAAATTGATTGTAAAACATGTGTGTTTGAACAATATGAAATCAGTGCACCCTGAAAAAGAACAGAATAACAGTGATTTTTAGGGAACAAGGGAAGACAAGCATAAGGTCTGACTGTGGGTGGGCCTGGGCAAAAAGAGCCATATTTTTCTTCTTGCAGAGAGCCTATAAACGGACATGCAAGTAGGAGAGATATCACTGAATTCTTTTCCTAGCAAGGAATATTAATATTAATACCCTGGGAAAGGAATACATTCCTGGGGCGAAGTCTATAAATGGCTGCTCTGGGAATGTCTGTCTTATGCGGTTGAGATAAGGACTGAGATATGCCCTGGTCTCCTGCAGTACCTTCAGGCTTACTAGGGTGGGGAAAAAACTCCACCCTGGAAAATTTGTGGTCAGACCAGTTCTCTGCTCTCAAACCCTGTTTTCTGTTGTTTAAGATGTTTATCAAGACAATACGTGCACCACTGAGCATACACCCTTATCGGTAGTTCTGCTTTTGCCTTTTGTCCTGTTCCCTCAGAAGCATGTGATCTTTGTTCTGTTTTTTGCCCTTTGAAGTATGTGATCTTTGTACCTACTCTCTGTTCTTACACCCCCTCCTCTTTTGAAACCCTTAAGAAAAAACTTACTGGTTTGAGGCTCAGGTGAGCATCAGGTCCTACTGATATGTGATGTCACTCCTTGTGGTCCAGCTGTAAAATTCCTCTCTTTGCACTCTTTCTTTTGATTTTTCAGCTGGCTGACACTTATGGAAAATAGAAAGAACCTATGTTGAAATATTGGGGGCAGGTTCCCCCAATAGGACCAAAGGCCACAAACCACCCCATGAAATGACTCCAAGATACATGATCCACTCACACTGTAAGACAATAGCTGTTTGACAACTCATTTGCTAATTTTGCGGGAAATTTGTTCTGCAGTGATAGAAAATTAATACAACACGCTTGTCAAAAGTACAATAGGATTTTTAAAATAATTGAACCCAATAAACAGTATAGGAATCATTATTAGCATGGCTAATTATTAATCCTGAGAAAGTACATAAACACAAATGTTCTTTTACTTAATAGTGGGACTTACCTTGAATAATAGGACAAGCATTTTTTTTTTTTTCTTATATAAAACCTACCTTAAGTTCTGTGTGATAACTAACAGGGAACTAGAGAGATATTTCACTGGTTTCAAAAATAGACCAGGAAGTAGGAAACAGCCCTAAATTTCAAAATTTTAAAAATAGAACCTTCACATTCACTTCTATGAACATATTTGTTCCTTTTCTTTAGACCAACTGGATTTTCAACCATACTACTCACTACAGTGTCATCTTTAAATTTTGGCCTCTGATTACATGCTGAGACGTAAAAGTAGTGCATAGGATAAATGGATCTATACTTAGCATTCAAATTAGATGATAGATTATGGAATTCTAAGTCAAACATTTATAAATTGGGTCTAATTTCTCAGTGTGTTATGAAAATCAATAAACTATTTTAATTGTAGCAAGGGTCAACTTTTTTCCCCTGTAAAGGGGCACATAGTAAGTATTTTCAATGTTGCAAGTCATGCTGTCTCTGTTGCAGCTACACAATTGACTGCAGTGGTGCAAAGCAACCACAGGAAACATGTAAGTGAATACATGTGGTTATGTTTTCAAAAAATATTACTTACCAAAAAAATGGTGATCAACCAGACATGGTCATGTGTACCATAGTTTGTTAAATGTGATGATTAATATTGAGTGTTAACTTGATTGGATTGAAGGATGCAAAGTATTGCTCTTGAGTGTGTCTGTGAGGGTGTTGCCAAAGGAGATTGACATTTGAGTCAGTGAAGTGAGAGAGGAAGACCCACCCTCAACCTGGGTGGGCATCTTCTAATCAGCTGCTAGTGTGGCTAGGATTGTCTGTGTGTGTGTGTACATACATGTATATATAAATTATATCTGTACATATATACACAATCTGTATAGCTATGTATATGATCAACAGATATTATATATATACAGGTTGTGTATATGTATACACACACACATATACATAAATGTATCCATATATATACACAAATATATCTATATCTTTATGCATGTGTAGCTTTAACATAGATATGTAGACATAGATGTGACCTTAATATAGATAGATAGATGGATAGATAGATAAATATAATATATAGATATTGATATCCTGTATGACTTTCGTTATTCTGATTCTGTTTAATTGTTGCAGAACCCTATCAAAACACACTCATACAAATTAAATAAGAGTAATCAAAAAGCATACAAAAATATGCTCTGCACCCTTGGAAGCATGGAATACTACCAGCTCCATGGCATATTTAAAGTTCAAAAAACACATACAAAGGTTTTGAAGGATCTGGGTTACAAAACCCTCTCAGACCTGACTGATGAGAGGTTGATGTTTTTGGAAGGACCATTGTAGAAAATAATTTATTTAAAAGTCAAATACACCTTATTTATACCTTGCAATTTCACTATTAGACAGTTAAGAAAAATGAAAGTAAGTCCACACTAAAGCCTGTATATGGCTGTTTATAAAAGCTTCATATAAAACAACCAAATGGAAAGAAAGAAACCAACACCTCACCAATTAGGGGTTAAACCCATTAAGGTCTGTCTACACAATTAGGGGTTAAACCCATTAAGGTCTGTCTACACAAAGGAATCCTCTGTAATAACAAAAAGCAAGCTATTGATGGCTGAATTTCACAACAATATGGCTGAATTTCAAAAGAATTATGCTCAGTGAGAGAAGCTAGATACAAAGAAAACATTGTATTTGAAGGTTTGATCAAGTCTGTTTATCAATAATTCTATTTCTGCAACTTTCTTGAGAAGAAAATATAGATATCCTGTGTTAATCTATATAGATATATCTAGATTATCTATAACATAGAGAGATAAAGATATGGCTTTAATATAGATGTATTGATACAGATATGACTTTAAGATAGTTATAGATCGATAGGGATAGATAAATATTATAGATATAGATACAGATATGTTTTATCTTTACTACAGCCATACCCATATCTATCTATCTACCTATCATCTATCCATCCATCTGTAAATTCACACAGGAGAAGATATAGATGTCTTCTTAGATATAGATACAAAGACAGAAAACAGATCAAGAGTTATCAGAGGCTGAGCGTGAAAGGCATGCTTTCTACAAAAGGACATGAGTGAGCTTTTTAGGGTAAAAGAGGTGTTATTTATCTATATCGTGGTTGGCATTGAGTAACTGAATACATTTACCCAAATCTACCACATCAAACATTTAAAAGGGAGGGGTGAATATTGGTTACACCCAAGCCTTGGTAAGTTATATGTTAAAGAAAATATTAATAGTTATTATTATTGTTGTTATTTAAATGCTTATTGTTGAGCAATTAATAACTAGTTATCTCTTTTTTTTATATATATACTTTAAGTTCTAGGGTACATGTGCATAACATGCAGGTTTCTTACATATGTATATTTGTGCCATATTGGTGTGCTGCACCCATCAACTCGTCAGCACCCATCAATTCATCATTTATATCATGTATAACTCCCCAATGCAATCCCTCCCCCCTCCCCCCTCCCCATGATAGGCCCCAGTGTGTGATGTTCCCCTTCCCGAGTCCAACTGATCTCATTGTTCAGTTCCCACCTATGAGTGAGAACATGCGGTGTTTGCTTTTCTCTTCTTGTGACAGTTTGCTAAGAATGATGGTTTCCAGCTGCATCCATGTCCCTACAAAGGATGCAAACTCATCCTTTTTTATGGCTGCATAGTATTCCATGGTGTATATGTGCCACATTTTCTTAATCCAGTCTGTCACAGACGGACATTTGGGTTGATTCCAAGTCTTTGCTATTGTGAATAGTGCCACAATAAACATACGTGTGCATGTGTCTTTGTAGTAGAATAATTTATAATCCTTTGGGTATATACCCAGTAGTGGGATGGCTGGGTCATATGGTACATCTAGTTCTAGATCCTTGAGGAATCGCCATACTGTTTTCCATAATGGTTGAACTAGTTTACAATCCCACCAACAGTGTAAAAGTGTTCCTATTTCTCCACATCCTCTCCAACACCTGTTGTTTCCTGATTTTTTAATGATTGCCATTCTAACTGGTGTGAGATGGTATCTCATTGTGGTTTTGATTTGCATTTCTCTGATGGCGAGTGATGATGAGCATTTTTTCATGTGTCTGTTGGCTGTATGAATGTCTTCTTTTGAGAAATGTCTGTTCATATCCTTTGCCCACTTTTTGATGGGGTTGTTTGTTTTTTTCTTGTATATTTGTTTGAGTTCTTTGTAGATTCTGGATATTAGCCCTTTGTCAGATGAGTAGGTTGCAAAAATTTTCTCCCATTCTGTAGGTTGCCTGTTCACGCTGATGATAGTTTCTTTTGCTGTGTGGAGCTCTTTAGTTTAATTAGATCCCATTTGTCAATTTTGGCTTTTGCTGCCGTTGCTTTTGGTGTTTTAGACGTGAAGTCCTTGCCCATGCCTATGTCCTGAATGGTACTACCTAGATTTTCTTCTAGGGTTTTTATGGTATTAGGTCTAACATTTAAGTCTCTAATCCATCTTGAATTAATCTTCGTATAAGGAGTAAGGAAAGGATCCAGTTTCAGCTTTCTACTTATGGCTAGCCAATTTTCCCAGCACCATTTATTAAATAGGGAATCCTTTCCCCATTTCTTGTTACATAATCCCATACTTCTTGTAGGCTTTGTTCATTTCTTTTTCTTCTTTTTTCTTTTGGTTTCTCTTCTCGCTTCATTTCATTCATTTGATCCTCAATCGCTGATACTCTTTCTTCCAGTTGATCGAGTCAGTTACTGAAGCTTGTGCATTTGTCACGTATTTCTCGTGTCATGGTTTTCATCTCTGTCATTTCGTTTATGACCTTCTCTGCATTAATTAGTCTAGCTATCAATTCTTCCGCTCTTTTTTCAAGATTTTTAGTTTCTTTGCACTGGATACGTAACTCCTCCTTTAGCTCTGAGAAGTTTGATGGACTGAAGCCTTCTTCTCTCATCTCGTCAAAGTCATTCTCTGACCAGCTTCGATCCGTTGCTGGCGATGGGCTGCACTCCTTTGCATGGGGAGATGCGCTCTTATTTTTTGAATTTCCAGCTTTTCTGCCCTGCTTTTTCCCCATCTTTGTGGTTTTATCTGTCTCTGGTCTTTGATGATGGTGACGTACTGATGGGGTTTTGGTATAGGTGTCCTTCCTGTTTGATAGTTTTCCTTCTGACAGTCAGGACCCTCAGCTATAGGTCTGTTGGAGATTGCTTGAGGTCCACTCCAGACCCTGTTTGCCTGGGTATCAGCAGCAGAGGTTGCAGAAGATAGAATATTGCTGAACAGCGAGTGTACCTGTCTGATTCTTACTTTGGAAGCTTCCTCTCAGGGGTGTACTCCACCCTGTGAGGTGTGGGGTGTCAGACTGCCCCTAGTGGGGGATGTCTCCCAGTTAGGCTACTCAGGGGTCAGTGACCCACTTGAGCAGGCAGTCTGTCCGTTCTCAGATCTCAACCTCCGTGTTGGGAGATCCACTGCTCTCTTCAAAGCTGTCAGACAGTGTGGTTCGCGTCTGCTCAGGCCTCTCCTGCTTCCCCTGTTGTTTTTTTAGCTGAGCCCTGCCCCCAGAGGTGGAGTCTATAGAGACAGGCAGGTTTCCTTGAGCTGCTGTGAGCTCCACCCAGTTTGAGCTTCCCAGCGGCTTTGTTTACCTACTTAAGCCTCAGCAATGGCGGGCGCCCCTCCCCCAGCCTCGCTGCTGCCTCGCGGTTAGATCGCCGCAGACTGCTGTGTTAACAATGAGGGAGGCTCCATGGGCATGGGACCCTCCCGGCCAGGTGAGGGATATATTCTTCTGGTGTGCCCGTTTGCTTAAAGCGTGGTATTGGGGTGGGAGTTACCCGATTTTCCAGGTGTTGTGTGTCTCAGTTCCCCTGGCTAGGAAAAGGGATTCCCTTCCCCCTTGCCTTTCCAGGTGAGGCGATGCCTCGCCCTGCTTCAGCTCTCGCTGGTCAGGCTGCAGCAGCTGACCAGCACTGATTGTCCGGCACTCCCTAGTGAGATGACCCCAGTACCTCAGTTGAAAATGCAGAAATCACCGGTCTTCTGTGTCGCTCACGCTGGGAGTTGGAGACTGGAGCTGTTCCTATTCGGCCATCTTGCTCTGCCCCCAATAACTAGTTATCTTAAGATAGTATTGAGCTTTTTGGATGTAATGCTTCAAAATAAATGTTTCTAATGGAATTAATGATTGACACCAGTTGTCATTTAAACTTACAGTAGATTTGATAATTGTGTGACCTCTTTGAATGCAAGACTGACTTTTTCAACTCTTATTAAATAGACTTTTCTTTCAAGAGTTTGCATGTATAACCTGGGCATCCCTCCTCCTTCTTTTTCCTTTCTTTTGAAGCTTTGAGAGACTGTGAAGTTTAGTAACCTCCCACTGATAAAGAAGTTTTTTCTTTAATGCACGTTATAAGATGCCTGGGGCCAGCTTCACCCTATGGGAAGAATAAACACAATAAGTTGAAATTCTCTATACTTGTAAGTAGTACTTTTGTTATTTAGAGAAGAAAATCGCTTAGTTATATTTCATAATCTGTACTCAAGGACATATGCGGAGAATAAAATGCAATGAAAAAGTGCAAAATCTGTGATATCACTATATCACATTGTCATTAGGGATATAGGTCCTGACCTATTGGATGTGTTTGTTATTTTCAGTGTCAGTTATGGAAAATAGCATTGCCAGTCTAGAAATTTTTGGCTGGAATCCCTTTCATAGATCTAATAAGTTGCATACTAATGGCTTAACTTTTAAGCACTGTATTAGTCACAGTTGTCCAGATAAATAGAACCAATAGGGAGTCGAGAAAGAGAGAGAGAGAGAAAGAAAGAAGGAAGGAGAGAAGGAAGGAAAGAAGGAAGGAAGGAAGGAGAAAGAAAGAAAGAGAGAGAGAAAGAAGGAAAGAAAGAAAGAAAGAAAGAAAGAAAGAAAGAAAGAAAGAAAGAAAGAAAAAAGAAAGAAAGAAAGAAAAGAAAGGAAGATTTATTTAAGTACTTAGTTCTCCTTTTTTATTATACTTTAAGTTCTAGAGTACATGTGCACAACGTGCAGGTTTGTTACATATGTATACATGTGCCATGTTGGTGTGCTGCACCCATTAACTCGTCATTTACATTAGGTATATCTCCTAATGCTATCCTTCCCCCTCCCCTCACCTCACAACAGACCCCTGTGTGTGATGTTCCCCTTCCTGTGTCCAGGTGATCTCATTGTTCAGTTCCCACTTATGAGTGAGAACATGCAGTGTTTGGTTTTCCATTCTTGCGATAGTTTGCTGAGAATGATGGTTTCCAGCTCTATCCATGTCCCTACAAAGGACACGAACTCATCCTTCTTTATGGCTGCATAGTATTCCATGGTGTATATATGCCACATTTTCTTAATCCAGTCTGTCATTGATGGACATTTGGGTTGGTTCCATGTCTTTGCTATTGTGAATAGTGCCACAATAAACATACATGTGTATGTGTCTTTATAGTAGCATGATTTAGAATCCTTTGGGTATATTCCCAGTAATGGGATGACTGGGTCAAATGGTATTTCTAGTTCTAGATCCTTGAGGAATCACCACACTGTCTTCCACAATGGTTGAACTAGTTTACAGTCCCACCAACAGTGTAAAAGTGTTCCTATTTCTCCACATCCTCTCCAGCACCTGTTGTTTCCTGACTTTTTAATGATTGCCATTCTAACTGGTGTGAGATGGTATCTCATTGTGGTTTTGATTTGCATTTGATATGCATTGATCACGAGTGATGATGAGCATTTTTTCATGTGTCTGTTGGTTGCATAAATGTCTTCTTTTGAGAAGTGTCTGTTCATATCCTTTGCCCACTTTTTGATGGGGTTGTTTGTTTTTTTCTTGTAAATTTGTTTGAGTTCTTTGTAG
Source organism: Rhinopithecus roxellana (assembly GCF_007565055.1). NCBI lineage: Eukaryota > Metazoa > Chordata > Mammalia > Primates > Cercopithecidae > Rhinopithecus > Rhinopithecus roxellana. The sequence continues at coordinate 70,478,971 of NC_044555.1, forward strand.
GTTCTGGATATTAGCCCTTTGTCAGATGAGGAGATTGCAAAAATTTTCTCCCATTCTGTAGGTTGCCTGTTGACTCTGATGGTAGTTTATTTTGCTGTGCAGAAGCTCTTTAGTTTAATTAGATCCCATTTGTCAATTCTGGCTTTTGTAATTGGCTCTCTTAATTGTGGAGGGCTGGCAAGTTCAAGGTGTGCAGGGTAGACTTGCAGGATTGAGACCCAGGGAAGAGGGGATCAGTCTTTTCTATCAAGACTTTCAACTGATTAGATAAGACCCACACACATTCTGCAGAGCAACCTGCTTTACTCAATGTCTACTGATTTAAATCTTAATCTCATCTAAAAAGTACCTTCAAAAGATCATCTAGACTGGTGTTTCACCAAATAGTCAAGTTGCACGTAAAATAAGTCCTCACAAACACATATCATAAATTTGCTGAAATTAACATAATGTATGCAGTAGATTTATAAATAATAATATTATTATTAAGTCTACAATAACTAAAAAATATGAAAATAAATACTTTTAAAGGCTATTTAGACAAATGTGGCTGCATTTCTAACTTGTCAGCACTGTTCACAGTAGCCAAAAGTTGGAAGCAACCTAAGTGTCCATCAACAGATAAATGGCTAAAGAAAATGTGGTGCATACGTATAATGGTGTAGTATTCAGTGTGAAAAAAATGAGATCCTGTCATTTGCAACAGCATGGATGGAACTGGAGGTCATTATGCTAACAGAGAGACCTCCTCTATCACTATTTAGCATTGTTCTGCTGACTTTTTGATAATTTCTACATTTTGGTCAAAAAGTCTTTTAATCATTGAGTAGGAAATAATCAAATGTTAGAAGCCTTAGAATATGGAAGTGTGTAGCCTAGAAATCCACGTTTGGGTGACTGTTTAATGAGGGCTTCTTTAGAACACTGTATAAACATTATTTTTGCCAAATATATATATAATACCAGTAGATAGCAAATATATCTATCTATATATAATAGTATATATTGGGGTGTGTGTGTGTGTATATATATATATATATATATATATATATATATAAAACCAGTAGATAGCAAATATATGTATTTATATGTGTGCTAAATATAGCAAATATATATATTTGTATGGTTGTGTGCTTACCTTACTCTCTCTCTCTCTCTCTCTCTCTCTATATATATATATATATATATATACACGCATATATTTGCTACATAATAGCAAATACATTTGTATATTTGCTATCTACTGGTAGAACATATTGCAAATATATCTATATTTTTGCTATCTACTGCTCATATATAATTATATATTTGTATATAGAGATATATAAAATCAGACTTGTTAAGATAAAGTCCAAAGTGTATAAAGAGCAAGGAATGTTTTGATGCATTGCGCAGCTGCTTCAAATTTTATTACAAATTTAGAAAAGTTCAAAGCAAGCATTCACTAAAAGTTTGCATATGACTGCATCGGTTTTCCCAGTTATGTTAGCATTAATCAGTTGCATTTTTTCACACAGACACAATCATGATAAACAAATATTTTCTACTGTTCCACCTTCCATGAGCAAGGTTAAGGATGGTTTCATGGAAATGGTTAAAATTCTCAGTTTGCCTGTCCTTTGCACAAACTCTTGGGATTACAAAAAATCACAACCATTTCCCTTGGTCCACTTGACTGCCAGGCTTCTTGTACAAATAACGCTGTAGGGGAATGTTGTATTTGGTTAGCTCTGATTCAAAGACTGAGTTTCAGAACACTTTCCAGCATCTTCAAGACTACTTCTATCCCTCCCTGCTTTCCTTCCACAGCCCCAAAAACAACTAAGAGTTGTAAACTCTAGAGATTTTCAACATTAATCTCTAGAGTTTACATAGAGATTAATGTATGGCTGCATTAACATTTCACACTGAATATTCTTTTGTACTCTAGGAGGTTTAGCAGCATCCCTTGCTTTTACCCAGTAGATCCCAGTAACATCCCACGCCTCCATTCTGACAACCAAAGATGTCTCTGGAATTGCCAAATGTCCCATGGAGGGGAGCAAATCACCCCCAAATCTGAGCTACTATGATGGATGCTACATCAGTTATTTCTTCTAAAATGATTAGACAACAGAGTCTGTGACAGTCAGTGTATCAGTCCATTTTCTCAGTGCCATAAAGAACTACCTGAGACTGGGTAATTTATGAAGAAAAGAGGTTTAATTGACTCACAGTTCCAGAGGCGTACAGGAGGCATGACTGGGATGCCTCAGGAAACTTGCAACTATGATGGAAGGCAAAGGGGAAGCAGGCATGTCTTACTATGGCAGAGCAGGAGAGAAGGAGATAATGAAGAGGGATGTGCCACACACTTTAAAATAAACCATCAGGTCTCGTGAGAGTTCACTGATTATCGTGAGAACAGCATGGGGGAAAATCCTCCCCCATGATCCAATCACCTCCCACCATGTCCCTCCCCCAATACTGGGAATTACAAGTCAACTTGCGATTTGGATGGGGACACAGAGCCAAACCATATCAGTAAGTATTCAAAAAATACTTGCAGAATAGTTGCTACTATTTATTAAACTTATACTGTGTCTTCAGGATAGCAATAGATGAAAGCCTCATTTTCATTAGGGGAATGAGAAAACAAGCTTGAGAAAGAAGCTGGCTGCAGAGGCCAGAGATGTATTTTCATTTTCCAGTAGAGGAGGTTGAGGAGCTTCTTTCTATGCATGACTTTAAAATTCCCATGTCATAGTCGCTGAACCAGACCTGAGCCCATTTAATTAGCTTTGGGCACTGCACATCTGCTGGCCCAAGGCCTTTAATAAATAGCAGGTGATGATGATATTTCTGTTGCTTGTGTGGAAGATGCAAGGGAACCAATTCTTTCAATGCATGGTTCTGTCCTGGTAACGGAGGCAATTTGAGAGATGCATTAACTTTTTCAGGCCATTAAGGTATTTTATGGGAGATGAATTCGACCGATGGTGCCCCAAACGGTCATCTGGTGGCCTCATCCAGTTAATGCAGCTTCCAAAATTACCTCCTCCACAGGACTCCATCGGGAGCACTCAAGGTGAGCAGCTGTTAATGTCAGAGTGAAGCCAGGGTACACTCTTCATCTGCGTCTTTTTCCAGGCTCTGTCAGGTCCCCAGTGGACACAGAGGTGCAGTTGGTCCATCATGCATAGGGGACTCTGCTCCTCGTAGAATCAGGACCCACGATGATCCCAGTTCTCTCACTTTAACCATAATGTTACTGCCCTGCCCTATCCAACAACTCTGATATCTGTGTCTCCTGTGCTGTTGGGAAGGAGGGATGTGTCAGAATAAAAGTATGTGCTGCAAATTGTGGTGCATCATCATTAAGTATTCATGAATGATGAGATGCTGTTCCATGGGAATTTGAAGACATAGTGATACAGAATTCCTAAAGGATGTGTTTCAGAAAGAAGAAAACATTGAGTAACATTCATATCTTTTGTGCCGACTTCATTGCAGAATTGTACTCACAGAAACAAGGCACTCTTCCTCTATATATATATTTTTTCAGCTGTGAAATCATGCCCTTTAGTTTAAGCAGTCATTTCATCATATCATCAGCACATTTGGCTTCCTTTGGTAGGTCAAGAGTTAAAAGTTAGGGTTGGTATCACGACTCTTAACTACCCTGAAGCAAGGGGCATGGTTCTCTCATATGAATTACCCTTATAAATACATCACTGCATTTCTTTTTAAATGTTCTTTAAAGTGGGTTTCAGGAAATCTTGTAAATAATTCTGCATGCAGAACTCTTCCGGGTGTCTTTTTTTTTTTTTTTGGTTTGTTTGTTTTTGAGACAGGGTCTCACTTTGTCACCGAGGAGGAAGTGCAATGGTGAAATCACGGCTCACTGCAGCCTTGACCTCCTGGGCTCAAGTGTTCTTCCCACCTCAGTGCCCCAAGTAGCTGGGACCACAAGGTGAGAGTCATTAAGCCCGGCTAATTTTTGTGTTTTTTCCAGAGACGTGATTTCTCCATATTGCCCAGGCTGGTCTCAAATTCTTGAGCTCAAGAGATCCTCCTGCCTCAGCTTCCCAAATTGCTGGGTTTACAGTTGTCAGTCACTGTGTCTGGTTGTTTATTTATTTATTTATTTATTTAATTTTATTTTTTTGGCTAGCCTCACTCCCTAGCGTAGACACTATAGTTTCAACAATGGAGTATGGCTTTAAGACCAGGTATAGTTTTAACACTAGAGTATCATTTTGCCTGTTTCTAAATCTTGAGAATTGAAACCATGCAGAATATACTTTTTTTGTAAGTGGATTCTTTCATCATGTGCATGAGACTCATTCATTTTTTATGCAGTTGGGCGTAATGTAAAATCTTCTAATATATGAATTAACAACTGTTTTCCATTCTGATATTGATGGGAGTTTCTGTTGTTTCCCGTGTCTGGTTTCTTTCTGTTACATGGCTATTTTGAACAAGGACTGCTAAGCAGATTCTTATGCATATGTTCTGATAAATGTATGTATGCATCTCTGGTGAGTACACACTTACGGGTGGAATTTCTGGATCATAACGCATAACAAAAGTTTTACACAGTGCCTGCGCCATATAACGCTTCCTCCAGCTATGTAAAAAAGTGGATCTACATTCTCATCAACACTAGATATTTCCTGACATTCTATTTTTAGTCTTTGGTAAGAGTACAGTGGTATTATATTTTGTTTTTGATTCCATTTTATTAATAATGACTAATGTTGAGAACCTGATTACAGTTTTGTTGTTCATTTAAATGTCCTCAGTAAAATTAAAATGTCTGTTTTTTCATGAAGTGTTTAATAGAGGGTGATGGATCAGTAGTTAAATGGATGGATGAATAGACAGGAAGGCAGACAGACAAATAGATGAGATGGATATAGATAAATGATAGTTGAATAGATGAATAAACCAATTAGATAGATAGATGACAGATAGATATAATTGATAGATTATATAGATAGATGATAGAGATTATAGATAAACATGATAAATAGATGATACATAAATATGATAGATATGAATCTTTTGTTGGATATGTTTACTATACTTATATTTTTCATTCAGTGGATTCTACTTTTAGTTCCTTCATGGTATCTTTTGTTAGATGGAAGAGTTTAATTTTGTTTTATTCCAATGTTTCCTTCTATAGATAGAAAGATTTTATCCTATTTAAATATTTTTGCTTAGTTAGTGTCATGAAGATATTTTGTTTTCTTTCCTAAAATGATTATTATTTCATATTTTGCATTTAGGTGTGCAATATGTCTGGAAAGAATTTGTGTAAATGATGTTAACTGTCAGTAAAGATGCGTATTTCCTCATACAGACGTCCAATTGGACTAGCACCATTTATTGTAAAGACCATATTCCATATCATAGAGTTATGTCTGGTACTGTATATCTTTGAGTATTGTTCTTCAGTTTCAAGATATCATAGCTATGCATTTTTCTTTATATTTCCATAAAAGTTTTGCAGTCACTTTGTCAGTACGTATTAGATTGTATATATTAGTAGCAAACTACTGAGATTTTTATAGTGATCATGCTAAATCTATAAATTTGATAAGAAATGACATCCTTATTCACAAACATGGTACGTTTTTCTGATTTTGATTTTTAATTCCTCAAAATAATATTTTGCAGTGTAGAGTATAAATGACTAGCACATCTCATTAAGATTATTTTCAAATATATGATATGTTTAATATTGCAACAAAGTTTTTCATTATTGAATTTATATTGACTTGCTTTTCTGCCATATAAAAATTGATGTTTTTATATTGCTTTGTGTCTGGAAACCTTTCTAAATTCTTTTAAATGGTATATCTATAGATTCTTTGAATTTTCTATGTGGGCAATGATGGCTTCTATGAATAGTAGATTTCATTTTGAAACATATATAAATATACTAATTCTGAATAAGTATTCTTTTATTTATTAATTCAGAAATATTTATATTATATATTCATTCTGATGCCATATATATATACACACACACATACATATGGCCTGTGTACCTGCATATCAGAAGTTCTGTATTACAACTATTCAGCTGGATCATGTATCGTGGAGGCACGGAAGCAGTCACTGAAGTTGCATGTCAATACCGTCTCAGGGTGTGGGTTTTTTGTAATAAAAGTTTTTTTTTTTTTTTTTTTTTTTTTTTTTTTTTTTTTTTTGCAGAAACAGGCAGGGAGCTGGCCTAAGGCCTATAGTTTGCCCAATTTTGGCTTAAACCCACTGATACAGTACAAAAAAATAGTCTCTAAAATATCAGTCCAATGTGCTTGTACAGTAAAGCAAGTTATGAAAATAAGATGAAATCAATTAAATAAATGGACAGAACCAGAGAAAATATTTGAAATCCAAGTTTATTCTGAAAAAAATTTGATAAAATCATGGCTTCATTGATCATGATAAAGAGGTACACGCCATCAATTAGCAATATCAGAAGGGAAACACAGGCTATCCTTGCAGATCCTACAAGCATTAAATACACTAAATAACCAAACAAATGTGATGACCTACAGGAAACACACACCTTTTAAACAGTTGTCAAAAAAAAATTACAGCACAGGCATCAAATCAAGCCCATAGTCCATTTTCGTTTGCTCCTTGAGCTAATGATGGTTTTTGCCTTTTGGATAAAGTGTATGCAAAAAGAGAGAGAGAAAGGAAGAAAGAAATATACATATATTACACAGATCATATTCAGCCCAAAAAGTTCACCTCTGCTTTAAAACCATCAAATTATCAAAGAAAGATTCTGTAAGAAAGAAAAACTCTCACACACTATTTATGGGAATGTCAGTTAGTACAGCCACTATGGACAACAACATGGCAGTTCCTCAAGAAACTAAGAATAGAGCTACAATTTGATTCAGCAATCCTACTACTGGCCAGTTATCAAAATAATAAGAAATAATTATGTCAAAGGAATACTTGCACTCTCATGTTTATTACACGAAGATCAACCTATGTGTCCATCAGTGAGTGAATGGATAAAGAAAATGTGGTGTATGTACACATGGAATACTACTCAGTTGCAAAAAAGAACGGATTGTGGTCCTTGACACCAACATGGATGAACCTACAAGATATGATGTTAAGTGAAATGAAGCAAGCACAGAAGGGCAAATACTGCATGGCCTCACTTATATGGGAAAACTAAAAAAGTTGAATTCATAGAAGCAGAGAATAGAACAGTAGTTACCAGAGACTAGGCAAGAGACATGGGAAGGAAAGAGATTTGTCATTGGGTACAAAGTTACAATTAGACAGGAAAAATAAGTCCTGGTGCTCTCCTGCACACCAGGGTGACTATATTCCATGATAATGCATACTGTACTTCAATATATCTAGAAAAGGGCTGGGCGGGTAATCCTAGCATTTGGGGAGGCTGAAATGGGTGGATCACTTGAGGATAGGAGTTCGAGACCAGCCTGGCCAACATGGTGAAACCCTGTCTCTACTAAAAAATAAAAAAAATTAGGTGGGCGTGGTGGCGCGGACCTATAGTCCCAGCTACTCAGGAGGCTGAGGCAGGAGAATCGCTTGAACCTGGGAAGTGGAAGTTGCAGTGAGCCAAGATCACACCACTGCACTCCAGTCTGGGTGACAAAGTGAGACTGTGTCTCAAAAAAAAAAAAAAAAAAAAAAAAAAAATCTAGAAAAGGAAATTTGGAATGACAAGTATTAGAGGTGATGGATATGCTAATTACCTTGATTTGATCATTACATAATGTCTATAGGTGCGAAAACATGACACTGTACCCCATTAATATGTCCAACTATTATTTGTTAATTAAAAACAAAATAAAATCTTTTAAAGTCCCCAAAAAGAATCTTCAGGGCAGGATAAATGGAAAGAATAAAATTTAATAGCCAGTATCCTTGTCTCATTTCAGATATTCATGCAACAGCTTTCACTAATAAATTATTAAAAATAATTTTAGACTTACAGGTATTGGAAATACAGTTTGTCTGCTGAAAGAGGTGTTCTCGTATTCATAGCATTGTGAAGAGTTTTATTAGAAATCAGTAATGGGTCTTATCAAGTGCTTTATCTTAAACCACTAAGATGATCATATAGTTGTTTATTCTGTTGTGTGGGGAATTATATTGAGGATTTTCAAATGTTAAATCAACCCTGTATTTCTGCAGTAAACCTCAGTTAAACAAGATGCATTATTTATCTTATGTACCATAGATTTAGTTTGCTAATATTTTATCTATATTTGCCTGTCTGGATATGGTAGAAATTGTATTTAATTCAATTTCCATATTTGTTATTAGGTTAATGCTGTTCTCATAAAATGATTGGGAAGGTTTTCTTTCTTTTTTCATTCTCTACAAGAGTTTGTTTATGCTGTTTCTGCAGAAAGTTTTTAGATGAATTCACTATTGTATCCATTGTGTTTGGAGATTTTTTTGTAAAAGATCTAAACTAGTGAATAATTTTTAAAAGTTAATAGGGGTTATTGAGTTTCTAGTCTTTGCTTTTTGTTGTTGTTTTTGTTTGTTTGTTTGTTTGAGACGGAGTTTCGCTCTTCTTGCCCAGGCTGGAGTGCAATGGCATGATCTCGGATCACTGCAACCTCTGCCTCCCAGGTTCAAGCGATTCTCCTCCCTCAGCCTCCTGAGTAGCTGGGATTACAGGCACGCGCCACTGCACCCGGCTAAGTTTTTGTATTTTTAGTAGAGACGGGGTTTCACCATGTTGGCCAGGCTGGTCTCAAACTCCTGACCCCAGGTGATCCACCTGCCCTGGCCTCCCAAAGTGCTGGGATTACAGGCGTGAGCCACTTGCCCGGCCTTGAGGTTCTACTCTTTAATTGTTACTTTTTGTTATATTATAAACGAATTTGTCCATGTTGTCTAGATTTTTATGAAATAAGCATGCATTTGTACACAGATTCTTTTAATATAGTTTAGTGTAAAATGATGTTACCTTTGGTTTCTTAGTTTATTAATGGGGCCATCTCTATTTGTTTCTGGGATAGTCTTATGGGAAGTTTATGTTATACTACGCTTTGCAAAGAAATACTGCACTGTTAATTCACACTATTATTTGTACTGCTTATTATTTGTTTAATGTCTCCTCAGAAGTACAATATATTTTCTCCCTTTTGCTTTGTTTGCATTCTGTTTGCTGGAATTTCTTCTACATGCGTGATTTAGAGAATTCATACTTGTTTTTCAACTTTTCTTTTTTTCAGACATATGTATTAACATCCATACATTTTCACTAAATTCAATTGGAGCCTCATCACACCTGCTTGGACACATTTTCTTTTTTATTATTATATAGTTCTGTATTTTTTCTAAGTTGCAATGTAATTTCTTCTTTGACCAGTAAATTATCTGGAAATATATTGATTAATTTTCAAATAATTGGATATTTTGTTTCGTCTAGTTGATTTCTAAATTAGTTTTACTGAGACCAGGGACCAGTCACTGTACATTCTGTATTTTGAGAATTGCCTAACCTTGAATGAGGTTCCAGCATATTACCAAATCGGGCAGCTGTTTCGAGCATTGTTAAAATGAGTCATACTGACCAATTTGGTTAATCATATTCTTAAAGTTGTCTTTATCCTTACTTTTTTTTTTTTTTTTTTTTTTTTTGCTAAATTTATATCAGTTTCTGCGTTCAGTATCTCTCACTCTGATTTTGGCTATCTCTCTCTTTTCTTTTGTTTCTGTCCATCTTATTTTTGGAGCTTTGTCGTTTACATACATAAGAATTAAAATCATTATGTCTGTAATGGATTTCTTTATGAAACCTTATTTTTTGGCAATTCTGCTTTCTAGTCTGCATAGAATAACATTAGGATAATTATTCCAATCTGGCTTGGTTAATGTTTACATGATATTCAACATATTTTTCTATTCTTCTGTTTAAAATATTCTGTTACCTTTGTGCTTAATATGCTTCTCTAGTAGGTAGCATATAATCATATTTTTCTTTTTAATCTAGTCTGAAAATATTTCAAATAGGTATTGAAATATTAGATGACTAACATCTAGCATAATCACTGACATATTTGAACTAAACATATGACATATGTATTGTACCACTATTTCTTTTTTGTATTATTTGTTTTATTGTATTATTATTTGTTTTTTCCCTGCCTGTCCTTTGTTTCTTCTGCTGCTGTCATACCATCTTTCAATAATTTTCATTTTTTTCTCAAAGTTCATATTCATGTTTTTTCAGCCATTTACCTTCCTATGTTGCTGAAGTGAATATAAATTTATAATTTTTCCCACTTCCCTGAACTTGCATGGACTTAGAACACTTCAACTAAATAAACCTTAATCTATTATTCTATCATCATGCATTTTTAAAGTGAAATTTAACTCACAAACCATAAATGTCACTATTTCAAATTGCACAATTTAGTAGCTTTTACTATATACACAATGTTGTGCAACCAACACCTCTCTCTAGTTTCAGAAGACTTTTCATTATCCCAAAGAGAGCCCCAATAACCATTAGCAGTCAATTCCCACTTACTTCTCCCTGGTCTCTGGTAATCAGTAATCTACTCACTGCCTGTGGATTGCCCTTTCCTGGACATTTTGTAGAAACAGAATCATGTAATATATGGCCTTTTGTGAGTTTCTTCTTTTGCTTCATATAGTGTTTTCAAGGTTCGTCCACGGTGTAGCATGTATTGGTGCTTTGTACCCATGTATTCCCTTGCGTGGATAGACCCCCTTTTGTATAGGCATTCATCTATCAATAGACACTTGGGCTGTTTCTGCTTTTTGGCTCTCATGAACAATGCTGCTTTGAACATGTGTGTAAATCTTTTGAGTGGACACTTCCATTTTTCTTTGAGTGAAATTACTTGTTCATGGGGTAACTTTATATATAACACTAGTTCTGAACTTTTGCAGCCTGATGGTGAGCAATGGAGGAGGTGAAAGTATTGGGAAGGACTATGAGGCCGGAAACCATCACTATTCAACATAAACTCAAGTATTTGACTCCAAGAACAGAAATGGGTCATAGTACCTATCCAAGTCGACTTCTTCAATCTGTTTCCACCAACAAGTACTTCTGCATTTCTCTTTTTCTTCTAAGTTATATATATATTTGCTGACAAATGTGTTCCTATATACATAATAACATTACTCTCAAGAATGAGAGCAATGTTTTTTGTTTTTCATTATAGGTTTAAACAATTATAATCATGACCGTATATTGCTATTGATATATATTGAACATATCAAATATACAATCATAATTATATAATTGATTATATCAATTATAATCATGACTTGATAGTTCTATATATTTCTTTTATCCAAATCATTGACTATAATTTAAAAATAAATTGTTTCTTACATTTTGTAGGAATACTCTTTTATCATGTTCAAATATTTTGCATCTATAGCTTAGAGACAGATATTAATCAGTGATGAATGTGACATAGCTTTTACTTGCATCTGTTGTGCCCGAAGTCGCGAGACTCCAGTAAGTGACCACCAGAGTCCAGAGTCAAAGCCAAATAGCCGGGGTCGCTTTATTACGAGTTCGAACCCGGACCTCTCCGCTTTATACAATGGCAGGTAAAGAGAGAGGCCCGGCTGCTGTTTTAGGGTTTCTTTTATAGCGAGGTACAAACAAGTCACAGAGAAACAGTAGTTACAAGCTTATTATTGGTTAACATTTAAAGTTGAACATTCGGCAGTTTCTGGCTGGTTCCCGCCTTTTTTGCAACCTCAAACGGCTGGGGGTTTTCCAGATAAGTTGTTTGTGTAAGCCCGGGGGGTGGTCACATGCATGTATGTTGCAACCTCAAATGGCTAGGGGTTTTCTAGATAAGTTGTTTGTGTAAGCCCGGGGGGTGGTCACATGCATGTATGTTTAGAATTTTTCTCTTAGGGGCTTTCTATCTCACATCCATATTAAGCGAGATTGCTTGAATTAATTCACTAAATCATTAGTCTCATTGGTACCAAACACATAGCAAATAAATTCCCAGAAATATAGATAGAACCTCAAACACACACACACACACATGCACACACAAACACCCAGTCCATTATACATATGTTAAAGTAGTTGTATGAATCCTCTTTTATTGCTTAAATATTTTAATTAGATAATGCTTAATTTGCTTTACACAAAGTGATGATAGATCAGTGATTAAACTCATAATTCTGTGAGATGCACAAGTGACCCCTTTAAACACCAATAGTTACAGACATAATTCGATATAATTAATTAGGTATTACAACTAAGAACACTCATGATGGGTTCAGAGAGAACTTGGCCCCGCCTTAAATTCATGCACATTATGTACTCATTTCTAGTTATTAATTCATTTCCAAATCTCCACATGTTAAAAACAAAAACACAATAACAAGTTTCCGTTTTATCTTTTCTTTGTGTCATATAACTTCTCCCTCTGGAGTCGAGTCACTTCTTATCCTATCATTCAAGCATCAGGACATCAAGATTGTTTAATATATCATTAAAATTTCCAAATTAATTCTAGAAATTAATTTTATTAGAAATTAAAATTTTTATTAGAAATTTCTCATTCTGTATCTGAATAGACATTTTAAAAATGTGACGATATTTTATTTAAAATATGACTCTTGTAGTTAAGTGATATCTTTTTTATTTTGTTTGTGACAGAGTTTCGCTATTGTTGCCCAGGCTGGAGTGCAATGGCACCATCTCAGCTCACTGCAACCTCTGCCTCCTGGGTTCAAGCGATTCTCCTGCCTCAGCCTCCTGAGTAGCTGGGATTACAGGTGTCTGCCACCACGCCCAGTTAATTTTGGTATTTTTAGTAGAGATAGGGTTGCACCATGTTTGCCAGGCTGGTCTCCTCGCCTCAGGTAATCCACCCACCTCGGCCTCCCAAAGTGCTGGGATTACAGGTGTGAGCCACCGAGCCTGGCCCTGTTGATATGTTAATATTTTAAATGAACCATTATCATTCTTTCTTTATATCTGTCTGATGAGGTATGCCTTTTTAAAAATGGTCTGTCCTCTCTAAGTAATAATGTATACCCTGACTGTAAATCAAGTCTCACTGAATGAGCTACCTTTAGGCTGAATAAATACGTAAGGTCCTTGGAGTTCAATTACAATATAATGCAGACTATCTGGGCCAATCGCTGATCATAATTTACAAGATGGTGATTAGAAATCAAAAGCAAACATGTTGCAATAATTAAATTTTAAATGATTTTAACAATTTTTAACTTTCATTTTGATTGTGTTTTAAACAGAATTGTTCATTTAACTCTGAGTGAATTGCCATGCTTGCTTTTATGAACTTTTATCCTGAAAAGAAGTTTAAAACAGACATCCCAAAAATGGAGTCTGGGATGAAAACCTCCAGACGGGGGTAGGTTTTAGATGAATGACTAAGAACAAAATATCAGCTAAACTTTAATGGCAGGTGACAAATGAGTACAAGTTAAAATTGTTCTTGTCAAGTTCATATATAGCTCATTACTTTCTAGCCTTTATTTTTCCCCTGCTGGATCTTGAAGAAAAAGCTTAATTTTAAAATGGCACGGATAATTTTGCATTCGTTCCTATTACCATTTCTCTCTGTAAAACCATTGATTTATTCTTTGCTCTGCTTTTCAAAAATTATTCTTTAAAAATTATTTTATAGGCTACTTAAAAGTTATCACAATTCAGTGCTATTAATAAGATACACAGCAGCCACAGAGATTAAAATTCTCTTCGTTTTTATTGGATTGAAGGAGTAACTCCACACTGAGACAGATGCTGTAATTCAAAGCAGTCCCTTGAGCTGTGAAAACTTGTATGACAGGAGACCATTAAAAACTCAAAGTGTTATTGAAACTTGGAAAATTTTTCTTTTTTTTTTTTTTTTGCCAGGCTTGCTGGCACGCATATGTAGTTCTAGCTATACAGGAGGGAGACTGAGGCTGGAGGATTACTTGAGCCCAGGAGTTCAAGACCAGCTTACACAGCATAGTAAGAACTGTCTTTAAAATTTAAAAAAAAAAAATTAAAAGCAATAAAACTTTCGATTTTTGTATGATGATGTTAGTATGCTGACTTACGAGAGTAGATCATTCTAGTATGTATGATATAGGTTTTCAAAGCTGGTACTGTTCTATGCTTCAAATATTATTTTTAATTCATTGAGTCTCATGGGATTTCATTGCCGAGTTGTAAATCAATAATCATAATGTTGAGAGGAAGGGATTACAAGATAGCTCTTCAAAGTCATCATTGCATTTCACGCTAAACGTCATTCCGTTTTGGACTACAATGAAAAACATTGAGCTTTGTTTACTTTGAAAACGAGTCTTAGTCTATGAATGCCTGGGTAGGGTCAAGAATGAAAAATGAGAGGAAGAGAGAAGCATCAGGAAGATAAAATGATCGATCTCACAAAACTTGCTGTTTTTAGAAAGCATCATTCTAATTTTGAAACCAAAAAAATGGGGAAAAACAGAGTAATGGAATAATAGGATGTCTCATGTACAAAAGCAACGATTTCAGAGATGATCTAAAACAATTTATTAGTTATAGGAAGAAATATACCTGAAAAGTGCAAAAACAAATTGGGTTTGGCCTCTTGTCACTGAAATGATCTACAAATCTAATAGCATCTATGTTCTTTTAGCCATTGTGTATATTGTACACAAATGTGAAACCATAACTCATATTTTACTTACAATAATTTCTTATAAACAACTGGCTATGAAGGCTTACATGTCATTTCTGTAGACCTTATAAATCTAATTCAAAGAAATTTTCCAAGAAAGATATTGAGATATATGGTTATACATTTGCATATATAATTATATGCATATGCCATATATGTGTATGTATATGAATAATAAACACATATGTAATTTGAAATTAATTTCTCTAAAATATAATACTCAGGGATTACTAATTTTTATAGGTTTCTTAAAAAGTAGTTGTAAGTTTTGAAACTCCATGTTTTGTATGGATATTCAGTTATTTTATCACTATTTATTAGACATTCTTTTCCCATTAAATTTCTTTGGCATTCTTGCCAAAAATCAGTATACTATATAAATGAGGATCAATTTATGTCCTCTCCATTTTTATCCATTGGTAATTTGCCTTCATATACGATAATAACAGGCCCTCTTAATTCCTGATGTTGACAGTAAATTCTGGAATTACGCAGCCTCTTACATACGCAGTTCTTTTTCAACATCACATGCCTCTTCTTGGTCCTTACATTTCCAGATAATGCTTAGATTACACTTGTCCATTTCTGCTTCAAAAGCCTGCCAGTATAACGAGTAAAATTGCATTAAATATATCAATCAATTTGAGAAGGTTTTGTATTTAACAGCCTTAGGTCTTCTAATCCATCCATGCACATGGTATATATTCCTATTTATCTCAGCCTTCTTATTTTCTTAGAGCCATGCTATGTGGATTTCAGTGGAGCGATCTTGGATTATTTTTTAAAAATATTCTAAACATTTTGTTTGTTTGTATGCTAAAGTGAAAGGTTTTTTTTTTTGAAGTTTTACTTACAATTACTAGCTGCTAGTAGGTAGAAAAAATGATTTATTTACATTGACTCTGTAAATTGCAACCTTGCTAAGATCATGTAATGGTTCTATTATTGATTTTGCATGTTCATTAGGATTTTCTGCATTTGAAAACCATATTGTCTTTGGATATAGACAATTTCACTCATTGTTTTTTAATCTTTATGAAATGCGCCTGTCTTTCTTGGGTCATTGCAGTGGCTGAGACTTCCAACACAATTCTGAAGAAATGAGGTGAGAGTGCATGTCCATGCTGAGCTCCCAGTCTCAAAAAGACAGTGTTCCGTATTTCAATAGAAAGCACAATGTTCATGTAAGTTTTTAAATTAGGTGTCACTGATCAAATTAAAGAAATTCCAGGCTGGATGATGGGCTCACATCTATAATTCCAACACTTTGGGAGGCTGAGGCAGGAGGATCACTTGAGCCCAAGAGTTCAAGACCAGCTTGGGCAACCTAGTGAGACCCTGACCCTACAAAAAATTTAAAAATTAGCTGAGCATGGTGGCACACACCTGTAGTCCCAGCCACTCAGGAGGCTGAGGCTGGAGGACTTCTTGAGCTCAGGAGTTGGAGGCTGCCTTGAGCTTTGATCACACCACTGCACTGCAGCCTGGGCAATGGAACGAGATCCTGTCTATATTTAAAGAAGAAGAAGAAGAAGAAAGAAGAAGAAGAAGAAGAAGAAGAAGAAGAAGAAGAAGAAGAAGAAGAGAAGAAGAAGAAGAAGAAGAAGAAGAAGAAGAAGAAGAAGAAGAAGAAGAAGAAGAAGAAGAAGAAGAAGAAGAAGGAGGAGGAGGAGGAGGAGGAGGAGGAGGAGGAGGAGGAGGAGGAGGAGGAGGAGGAGGAGGAGGAGGAGGAGGAGGAGGAGGAGGAGGAGGAGGAGGAGAAGGAGAAGGAGAAGAAGGAGAAGAGGAAGAAGAAAGTAATTTGCATTATTCTTACTGTATGTGGAGATTTTATCTTTAATGTTTTTGTATCCACTTTGGTAAGAAGTTGTCATTCTGTAATTTACTCTTCTTTGTGATATCTTTGTCAGGAGTTGCTATTAAAATTGCGTTGACATAAAATAAGTCTCTGAGTGTTCCTTCCCTATTTTCTGAAATAATTTTTGAAGATGTATATAATTTCAGCAAAATTGCCAGTGTCAGGAAAAATATTCTGAATCTCTAAATCACTTAAGACATGGGTAAGCACATGGAAAATTATGCCCGGTTATGAGACCTTCCCAATACAAATGAAATCCAGCAACAGAGATATTTATATCCTAACCTAGTTTCATTGTGGCTGTCTTCTGAGCATGGCCCAGGCTTCTGCTTCTACAAAATCTCTCTTTAGCCTTCAGTCTCCTAATGCAGTTTGTTTAACAATTAATTAGACATTCCGGATGTCCAGGGATGTGACATAGTTGAGTAGTTAAATACATGGAGTTCAGAGAGAGAAAGGGAAAGTTTCAAAACCTAGTGTGTCCGTTTGCTACCTATGTTGTCCTGGAAAAGTTATTTAAACACTCTAAGTTAAAGTGCCACTGTCTTTAACACTGGCCTAATAATCCCTTCTCAGTAGATTATAATATAAACTGAGTGTGTTAATGCTTACTAAACACAGTTCACAGTCCTGCTCATGGTGAAAGATGGTATTTTGTGCAATTTGGTTCACGTTCAGTTGTTTTGAAATAGCCATTTATCTTAGACTTTTTACACTACCCTTACTTTCTGCACAGATTTCTTGTAACAAATAGGTACTTTTTGTTTATTTATTACTTTTTTTTTTGAGACAGAGTCTCCTCTGTTGTCCAGGCTGGAGTGCAGTGGTGGGACCTTGGCTCACTGCAACCTCTGCCTCTTGGGTTTAAGTGATCCTTGTACCTCGAACCCCCAAGTAGCTGGGATTACAGGCGTGTGCCATCAGGCCCAGATAATTTTTGTATTTATGATAGAAATAGAGTTTCACCATGTTGGCCAGGCTGGTCTCGAACTCCGACCTCAGGTGATTTGCCTGCCTCAGCCTCCCAAAGTGCTGGGATTAAAGGAGTGAGCCACTGTGCCTGGCCAACAAAGAGGTAAATTAAAATTGCATTAAATATATCAATTTAAAGTGTTTAAGCATGTTTAAGTGGTTCCTGTTTCATCAACACCGGATCTCCTCAGCACCAAATGAAACAATATGGCAAAGTCCAAAAATAGCTTCATATAATGAAGTCAAATTAATTACGTTTGAATACAAAGATAGGCAATGGAGCTAATGCCTTTATAAAATACCTTGGGAACTTGGATTCTGAACCTTATATTGTGAAACTGTAGTCACCCTTTAAGAAACATAGTAGCCGTTGCTATTGCTGCCTATTACAGAAACACATGGATCCAATGTAGAAAGAAGACACTAAAAGCTACATTTAATATCATTTCAATTGCTAAAATTGGCCTTGTCAAGAACTTGAGTAATCTAAGATGTATGCATGTCCTTATAGGTCTATAAACCTATTTCTCATTTAAAGAAGAAAGTCGACTGGTTGTTCTTTTCAGTCTTCCCACGTTGGCGAGTGAAGTCAAGCACGATATTATCCCTGTTGTTTTGCTTTAGTT
This sequence comes from Rhinopithecus roxellana, assembly GCF_007565055.1. Lineage (NCBI taxonomy): Eukaryota > Metazoa > Chordata > Mammalia > Primates > Cercopithecidae > Rhinopithecus > Rhinopithecus roxellana. The sequence goes on from NC_044555.1 coordinate 70,497,129, forward strand.
TTCTGCAAATATAATTTTCCAATAAATTCTAAAGCAAGTGGTGAGGGAGGCTGACTTCAGCTATTTTATAAAGAGTCTCATAACTTACATTTAATGTGCTGCCAAATGACTTTTTATAAGTGAACAGAAGTTAACTCTTCTGCAATCGTTTCTGCTAGTTATAAAACATCTTCAATTGCACACTTAGCACCAACCAAGTCATCTTTAGTTAAAGAATGCATTCAAGGCTGGGTGTGGCTGCTCACACCTGTAATCCCAGCAGTTTGGAAGGCAGAGGCAGGAGGATTGCTTGAACCCAGGAGTTCAAGACCAGCCGAATACCATAGCAAGACCCTGTCTCTGCAAAACTTTTTAAAAATTAGGCGTGATGGTGTGTGCTTGTAGTCCCAGCTACTTTGGAGGCTGAGATGGGAGGATTGCTTGAGCCCAGGAGGTCATGGCTGCAGTCAGCTATGATCACACCATTTCACACCATTGTACTCCAGCCTAGGCAACAGAGCGAGACCCTGTCTAAAAAAATAATAATAACAAAAATAAATAAATACAAACATTCACCCCTTGCCTGCATTTGTCCGCCTGTCTATCTTGTTTTAAAGAGACACACTGATGAATTTATAAATGCTGATTCAGCTGATATTGATGAGGTTGCCCAGGCAACTCTAAAAGCACCAACCCACAGAGCTTCTGTTCTGTTATTTTCCAGCCCTGTAGGACTCTGAATAGTTCACCTGTTAGTTCCCCTACCTGAGACAATAACCTCTGAGAATTCCCCCTCATTGATTCAAAACCATCCTCTTGCCATGCATTTGAAATCTCTCCTGGTTTCCTCTTAGCACTTGAAAGGGACTTCTGTCTTCTTTGAACTTTACTTCCATTGGTCTTCCCATCAATTATATTCTCCAGGGCATCTTTCGTGACTCAATCCTGCATTCACACTATTTTTGTCTCTGGTCAACATTATCAGCCTTCATTACTTCAGCTTTGCCTCTTTGTAGCTATCCTGGGTTGAAGAGTGCACTCCTAAACTTCGTGTGCTCTGGGAACCTCAGAATGTGACCTTATTTGGAAATAGGGTCTTTACAGATGCAATTAATTAAAATGTTGACATAAACTCGTGGGCCCTAAATCCAATGACTGGTTTCATGACACAGAGACAAGAGAAAGAAGAACACGGGAACATGGAGGCAGAGATTGGACTGATGCAGCCACATGCCGGGGAACACCTGCAGCCACCAGAAAATGGAAGATGCAAGAAGCAGCCTCCCCTAGGGCCTTCCATGGGAGCATGACCCCAAAGACACCTTGATTTTGAGCTCCTCAGTTTATGGCAATTTCTTCCAGCAGCTCTGGGAAACGAACGCTCTAGCTAGCTCAGCATTCACTTTCTCTATTTCCATCTCCCATTTCTCTCTTGAGCTCCAGACCAAAATTTGAACTCTACTCAAAGGACTAAAAGCAACTCAAATCAACATTTTTTTTTAACTTTTATTTTAGGTTCAGTGGTCCACGTGTAGGTTTGTTATGTAGATAAATTGCACATCACCGGGGTCTAGGGTACAGATAATGTTGTCACCCAGGTAATAAGCGTAGTATCTGATAGGCAGTTTTTCCATTCTCTCCGTCTCCTTCTTCCAGCCTCCAGTAGGCCCTGGTGTCTACTGTTCCCTTCTTTGAATTCGTGTGTACTCAGTGTTTAGCTCCCACTTATAAGTGAGAGCACACAGTGTTTGGTTTTCTGTTCCTGTGTTAGTTTGCTTAGGGTGATGGCCTTCAGCTCCATCCATGTTGCTGCAAAGGATGATCTCGTTCTTGTTTATAGCTGTATAGTATATAGGTGTATACGTACCAGATTTTCTTTATCCAGTCCACTGTTGATGGGCATCTAGGTTGATTCCACATCTTTGCTATTGTGAATCTTGCTGCAATGAACATATGCATGCATTGTCTTTATGGCAGAAGGATTTCTATTCCTTTGGATATATACCCGAAAATGGGATTGGGTCTGATTAACATTTCTAAAGCAAGAGGCATCTCCCTCCTCTTCCCAAAAACTGTGTGTTCCTCCAGAGCTTTCTATTTGTAATACTTTTCTTAACCCATTTTGGAATCCAAGCTAAAACCTCAGCAGAGACTCTGTCCTCATTCCATACTCATATTTATTTGGACTCCAAATTCCATGGATTCTTGTTTCATAGCTTTCCTCATTTAGATCCCCTCTTTTTATTGACCATTGCAATTGATCAGGATGACATCAATACTTAAAGAGTGCCACCCCCTGCCCGGCACAGTGGCTCACACCTGTAATCCCAGCACTTTGGGAGGCCAAGGGGTCAGGAGTTCGAGACTAGCTTGGCCACCATGGTGAAACCCCGTCTCTACTAAAAGTCCAAAAATTAGCTGGGTGTGGTGGCAGGCACCTGTAGTCCCAGTTACTTGGGAGGCTGAAGCAGGAGAATCGTTTGAACCCGGGAGGCGGAGGTTGCAGTGAACTGAGATCACGCCATTGCACTCCAGCCTGGATGACAGGGCGAGACTCTGTGTGAAAAAAAAGAGTGCCACCCCTTAAAAAAAAATCACCTCTGCATTTTAATCATCCTGCCTGCTGCCAGAACACCCCTCCCCAGGCCTGCCCCTTACTGCCTAGAGGAAAAAGTTGAAACGTTGTGCCATGTAATATACACAAAAGCCAACAGGTTCTGCTGCCTGACCAATCTTGGGGTCTTGAGTTTTCTTGCTTTTCTTGAGGTTCATACTGGGATATTCCATCACTCCAATTTGCTTCCAGGCTCCTAAAGAACCCAATCCTTTGCTCTAGCTTTTAAAATTTGTATTATTATCAGAAAGTTCCCTTTTTTCTGGTCCAAACTTATAAAAATTCTTAAAGTCCCACATCAAATGTCATCTCTTTCTTCAAAGTCTTCCCAACACAGCCCCTGTGACAAAATATCTGATCTCTTTCTACCCCTTTGGACCCAATATTCATTATTCATTTAGACTTACCCTTGATTCTTCTATTGAGAGCCCTTACATGCTCTTCACTCAGTCGTAATCTAAAAACTCTTCCAGGAAAAGAACTCAAACTCATTCACATGTATTCTCTCGGTGCTCAGCTTAGTGCCAGAGAGTGAACAGATACTAAATGTTTCTGAATAAAAGAGACTCATGCTGGAGTCAGACCACATCTCTGAAATCCAGTTTTCAGTGCAACAAACTATGATTTAATTGTTTTGACCTGGCAGGAAGGAATATTTCCTTCAAACCTCAAACACAGAAGACCTCAAAATGAAAGATCTTCAAATGCACAACATGTCTCAGCAATACAACAAACTCAGGGTGATGAGAGTTTTGTGAAGAGTCAGAAGAATCATCAGAAATGGAGTAGATTGTAACATGTGGGGAAGGCTATGTTATGTAACGTGTGGAACATTGGCCGACTTTCAGCTCCTTGGCTGTGGTCTTTGCCTGTGCTGGGTCTCCACATTCTCCTTGTAATTGGAATGTGTATTTGAACAGAAAGTCATTAGAATAGCAACCTGTAGGCTTTGTATGCAAGCCAGTGGTTTTCTTGCCAATTTTACTGCTAAACACTTAAACTTCTAATGGAGAAAAATACCTCTCACTGTGGTGCGAAGTAAGCTATCATAAAGAATAGGTCGTTAGTGGTGGCGGTTTCTAGGAGCTATGGTTATTATCCAAGAATAGAAGATGCTGAGGAAGCCATGATGGTCTTTGAGGGAACTTACTATTCTCAGTCAGCCACACAGCCAGACTGCCACCTCCAGAACTGTGTACAAAACATCCACCCTTTCTATTTCAATAAAGACAACAAAACACACAAAAATAGAGCCAGGATTCTCTCTGCCAAATCACAAAACTTCTTCACGTTTATGTTTTAAAAAGTATTAGATAGAGGAACAATACATTCCAGAGAGAATTTCCAAGGCTGAATGCCAGTTCATTATTTTTATCATTCTACCATCATAAAAAAATTTTTAAAAAAACAGTATCTGCTCTTAATATGCTATTTACAGACAGACACTTGGTGCCAGAAATAACCCTGATGTGAAATCGGCGCTCATGCATTATTCATGGTGTCTGGTTTATATTATTTCTGGCAGTCATGAGAAAACAAGGAGCGTGGCTCCTCTGGAGAATAACTCAGGACTCTTCAAACTTAAGATACCCGAGAGAACAATGTCAAACACCGAAACACAAGCAGAGGTCTGATGGAGTTGTGTGGTTGTCAAAAAAAAAAAAAAAAAAAAGAAGCAGGCGATGTACTCATTATGCTAAGTTGCTAGATGAAGCAGGAAGGTACATAATGTTCCTTGCTCATCTTAAAAACATCCAAAGGGACAGGGAGGTTTATCATAATGATGTCAAAAAAAGCCCTGATATACCCCTATAACAACGTTACCTTGACGGTCATCTAGAAAACGCACCAAAGCACTAGATGTCAGCCAGGAGTGCAGCACAGTGAAAACAGAAAGGGCTCAGGCTTGGTTTCAAAGGCCGCATGGGTGAGCCACTACTTGCATGACCTTGAAAAATCCCATCACTTGCTTCCTCATGTGGAAAACTGGAGAAACGGTCATACCTAGCAGGATTGATAGATGGTTTAATGGGGCACCTAACTTAGGACTGGGGAAATTGCAGGTAATAAATGGCCATCCTTCTTCTCTCTGTCTGTCAAGGAATGTGCAGACTTCAGGGAAACCCCTTTAGAATGTATGAGGAGGGCCTAAAACTTTTATTATAAGAGGAAGTACCTATCCTCAGATGTGTTTGACCTTGTATGGTGGAATGATGGACTCTAAGAGACACAGCAATTTCGAAAGCTCTTCTTCTTAGAAATTTTATAATCTTGTAGTGTTCTGCTCTGGCAGTCAATTTAGGGTTCAGTTGACATCAAAACGTGGATGATGAGTGAGGAAATCTCAATTCCCTTCTTGACTCTGCTTCTTATCAGAATAGTGACTTTGAATGGGCTCCTCCTGGCCTGCTTATCAGACGTAGCTCTCTCCAGCACGGGAGCATGCCTTTGGAAGTGTTGGCCACCTGTTCTCATGAAAGTGCCTTCTATCTTGCTTTTGTAGCTTGCATTCTGCTAGGCAACATTTCGCTTGCTTCATCTCAGGGTTCTTTGATTTCTCTCTCTCCATGTCAAGATTTCTCCTCCTAATTTCCCAGCAGACAGCTCCAATGTATGACCAATAATGAAGTCATTCGTTTCCCAAAAGTTCTTTTCCTGGAGTAGTCATCAGTCGATTAAAGTTAGCATTACCCACTCAGTCCTTGTAGGGAGACACTTCAGCAGCAGCCTTGCCCTTTTTGGTTTTCTCAGAATCTGATTCTCACTTTTTTTTTTCTTGAGACAGTCTTTCTCTGTCACCTAGACTAGAGTGCAGTGGGGCAATCACAGTTCACCGCAGCCTCAACCTTCCAGGCTTAAACAGTCCTCCCAACAGCCTCCTGAGTAGGTGCGACTACAGGTGTACACCACCACACCTGGCTTATCTTTTATTTTTTGTAGAGATGGGGTCTCACTCTGTTGCCCAGGCTGGCCTCAAACTCCCGGCCTCAAACGACCTGCCTGTCTCAGCCTCCCAGAGAGCTGGGATTACAGGTGTGAGCCACCGTGCCCAGCCAGACCGTAATGTCTGATTACTTATTAAAGCCATCCCTTGTTCTCTGTTCCCACATGATGATATTCCTTCTGTCCATTCCACCTGTATTCGTTTCTAGAGCCACAGAAACAATATTCCACAAACTTGGCGGCTTCAGACAAGATTAATTTAACTCTCACAGTTCAAGAGACCACAAGTGAGAACTCAAGGTGTTGGCAGGGCTGTACTGTCTCCGAGAGCTCTATCACAGAATACTTTCTTGACTCTCCCAGCTCTGCTGCTTTCTGTCAGTCCTTGGGCTGTGGCCACATCACTGCAACCTCTGCCTAGATCACGACTGTGTGTCTGTGTCTTTTCCTCCCTATGTGTGTTGTTCTCTGTGTCTACTTTTCGTCTCTTCTGTTTTTTTCTTTCTTTCTTTCCTTTTTTTTCTTCTTTTTTTGAGACAGGGTCTCTTTCTGTTGCCCAGGCTGGAGTGCAGTGGTGCCATGTCAGCTCACTGCAACCTCTGCCTCCTGGGCTCAAGTGATCTTCTCACCTCAGCCTCCTGAGTAGCTGGGACTACAGGCACGTGCCACCACGCCTGGCTAATTTTTGTATTTTTTGTAGAGACAGGGTCTCACTATGTTGCCCAGTCTGGTCTCAAACTTGTGAGCTCAAGCAATCCTCCTGCCCTGGCCTTCCAAAGTACTGGGATTGTGGGGATGAGCCACCCTGCGCAGCCTCCTCTTCTTATAAAGACACTAGTCATACAGCATTAAGGTCCCACCCTACTGCACTATGACCTCGTATTAACTTACATCTTAATTGCATCTGCAAAGACCCTATTTTCAAATGAGGTCACATTCACAAGTACTGGAGATGAGGAATTCAACATATCTTTTTGAGGGAGACAAATCAATTCCTAACAAATGAATAAATTGGTATCACTGACTCACTTTTCTCCAAATTCAATTTCATCACTCAACATTCAACATGTCTCTAGGAGTTCTCTTTCTTTAAAGACTCAAAAGCAGAAACCCATGCTTTAAGTTTTCCTTAACCAGCTCCCACAGCATAGCACTGTTTACTCTTCACTTGCAAAGTGCTTTAAAAATTGAATTGCAGAAGAATACCTTGCTAGTCTACATCTTTTTTTTTTTTTTTTTTTTTTTTTTTTTTTTTTTTTTTTTTTTTTTGAGACGGAGTCTTGCTCTGTCTCCCAGGCTGGACTGCAGTGGTGCGATCTCGGCTCACTGCAACCTCCACCTCCCTTAAGAATTGTTCAAGCAATTCTCTTGCCTCAGCCTCCCGAGTGGCTGGGATTACACTGTGCACCACCACACCCAGCTAATTTTTGTATTTTTAGTAGAGACGGGGTTTCTCCATGTTGGCCAGCCTGGTCTCGAACTGCTCCCCTCAGATGATCCACACGCCTCGACCTCCCAAAGTGCTGGGATTACAGGAGTGAGCCACCATGCCTGGCCTGGTCTACGTATTACTCATCAGTTCTCCAGCTACATCAAGTCTTCAAGATTTGCTTGATCGGCACACCCTGTTCCTCTGCCCCACCACTGGTGCCACTTTTTGTCTATGATTCTTTTCCTAGGATTCTCATAATTCGAATAATGTCTCATCACTTCTTCTGCCTCCTCCCCACAAAAGATTATGCACATTATCTTCCTTCCTCTTGCAGTACTTTTTATACCTTTTATTTTAGCACTTGTGTTTTAGGGAAAAGGAAAATTTGCTTGTAGTCTCTGCACCATGTGTCAGACATGAGAATAGATGCTCTTCAATCAATTTCTAGCTTAATTCTTTTGAAGATAGCTCAGTACAGAAGTATTCATCTCACCTCAAAGGCGAGAAAAGTAAGTGTCGGGTAGACAAATGTACTCAAGTTTGCATGGCTAAAATTTGGTGAAGTCATTGTTGCAACCTAAATCTGAGGCTGTTACTCATTCTACCAACCTAATTCACCCCTACATTTGTGGTTATGATGGGCTCCTTAGCACCAACACAACATTCTATTTATCTTTGTATTCCTAGAGTTCACTAGTGCCTTGAACTTTCCCAGATGGAAAATGAGGATACAATAGATGCATAATCTTTCTGCCTGTTGCATTCTCTATGGGTGCAGGACCTTATTGATGTTCACATTCAAATAATGGTTTAGAGAATTCATACAGAGTGAAAGCATCTTGTTGCAAATATTGCTTCCAAAATGATCTCTGACCCCTTAAATTTCACCACTGAGGACTAATTTCCATGTATACATATCTGAACCACTCTGTGAACATTTCTACTGTATCTACCAAAGTAAAAACCTATCAGTTTTTACTTCTAGTTTCTGCTTTGATTTGAAGAGAGTCAGACACTCCCCCCACAAAATAAATCAGAAAATACTGTGAAAACTGCAAATGAAAAAGCAGGGAATAGAGGCGGCATCAACATTGAAATCCAGACTCTGATTAATAAGTACGGTTGACTGCATCAAGCCATTTCCGCTTGGGAGAGCTTTTAATGTTTATTATACACCAATTAAAATGCTTTTCCTCTCAGACAAATTCTAATGGCTTTGTCTGGATAAAGTTGATGCGTGAGGAAATTTGGTTGACCTTGTTTTTAGTTTAAACTTGGAGACATACTGAACTTTATTTAATTGGTATTTGAAGCAAGCTTTGAAGTGAAACAAATATAAACTGTTTCAGTGAGTAAATTAATTACTTAGGTTGGTATACTTTGTGTTCATTTTACCAAGTGTCTTCTCATATATTAACTCCCTGAGTCTTTCATAATACCTTAATAATGCATAATTAAGTGTACTAAGCCATGTATGTACATTTATGTATATATTTAAAATGTACACTGTGAACCCAAAATATCTGCGACAGTTCTCAATCAATTTCGAAAGTTAATTTTGCCACGGTTAAGGAGGTCCCGATGATATGTGCCCAAGGTAGTCAGGGTGCAGTTTACTTTGACACATTTTAGGGAGACGTAATACATATAATACATCAATGGATTCATGTATAAGATTTACACCGGTTTGATCGGGAAGGGCGGGACAACTGGAAGTAGGAAGGTGGGGAACTTGCAGGTCATAGGTAGTTTTAAATTTTTTCTGATTGGCAATTGCTTGAAATAATTATTATTAGGTTGTGCAAAAGGAATTGCGGTTTACTTTCCATGGCAAAAACAGCAATTACTTTTGCACCAACCTACTATCAGTAGAAAGGAATATCTGCATTAAGATAAAGGGTTGTGGAGACCAAGGTTTTACCATGCAGATGAAGCCTCCAGGTAGCAAGCTCCAGATACAATAGACTGGAAAAGTTTCTTATCAGACTTAAGGTCGGTGTTAATGTTAATGCTGCAAGGGTAGAATGAGGCATGTCTGACCCCCTTCTCCTCAGTCATGGCCTGAAAGAGATTTTCAGGTTAACCCTGGAATGTCCTTGTCTGAGAGGAGGGGTCCACTCAGATGGTTGGGGCAGGCCTTAGAAGTTTATTTTTGGTTTACAATACATACATACATATATATATATATATGCATTACCTAAAATATATTATGTATAACACATGTGTATATCATATACATACAGAATATTTTAACATGTATGTAATAGGTACTACATATTCATATAAGTAATGTAGATATATATTATATGTGTATTAACATATGCAATATGTATGATTAGTATTACTAATATGTTATATATATATCATATGTAATAATCTTAAGATGTATTTTTACAAAGTAATAATTATATGGTAAAAATTTCAATACAATTCAATATATAAAATGAAATATGCTTCTTCCACTCCTATTCATAAGAGGCAAATATTATTACCAAGATTTCTTTTGTCCTTCAAAAATATACATATACATATACACACACGCAAACACATACACAAATGCATGTACAAACGTTTATTTGTAAAATGTCCACTATCTTTCTCTTTAATCTTTGTGCCCGTTTAAACAATACACACACACACCACCTACTTACACAAATGCATATACACACACACTTGTTTGTACAATGTCTACTATCTTGGTCTTTAATCTTTCTACGTATCTGTATAAGAAACCACTATGAGGATTCTCTCTGAACTTATTCTGGTTTTGGAGGCTGCCCAATACAATTGAAAAGAAAAATAAACCGCTATGTAACAGCAGTTTTTCTTAGAAAGGCAATGTGTCCAGATAAAAATCTTTACCTGCTCAGATTCCCCAGAAGGCAGCATGCCCATCTGGAGCTCTTCCTAACCAATGAGACGTGAGTGGAAGGTGGTGGGTGGAGCTTCCGGGAACTGCCCTGAGAAAAGCAAGATGCTTCTGATTCGTTACACACTCCTGATTAAAACTATTCCTAAAACTGGAACTCCTGCCTCAAAATGTATGTGTATTTTTCATCATGATAGGTATTGCAAAATTCCTCCAATGATGTTACAGTAGTCTATATTCTCATCAGCTATTTATGAGAGAGTTTCTCCATCCACTCATCAATTCGCTGTTATGAAACGTCCTCTTTACCAATCTATGAAGTGAATGTTTAGATTTTAACTGACATTTCTCCCAATGTGATGAGTAATAGCTTATTTGTAAATTAATTGTAATTTACAATTTGTAAAAAATCTTTTTGTTTGTTTGTTTGTTTTTGTGTTTGTTTTGTTTTGTTTTGTTTTTTTGAAACAGAGTCTTGCTCTGTCCCCCAGGCTGGAGTGCAGTGGCGCGATCTCGGCTCACTGCGAGCTCCGCCTTCCGGGTTCACACCATTCTCCTGCCTTAGCCTCCCCAGTAGCTGGGACTACAGGCGCCCGCCATCACACCCGCTAATTTTTGTATTTTTAGTAGAGAAGGAGTTTCGCCGTGTTAGCCAGGATGGTCTCCATCTGCTGACCTCATGATCTGCCCGCCTCAGCCTCCCAAAGTGCTGGGATTACAGGCGTGAGCCACCGTGCCTGGTCTTAAATAGTTTTTTTTTTAATAATGTATATTATCCTTTTTTCCTATATTCTTTATGCATTTGTATTTTAAAATATACATTATACTTATTTTATATATTAAAGACTTTAATACTTAATGTTTTCATGTATGCTCTGATTTTATTGATAGTACTTGCAATCTATTAAAATGTAGCCCAATATACCAACATTTTAACAACAGGTGAGTTCAGTGCTAAAACCATGTTTACCACTTTGAGATCATTTAAGCAAAATCATTTCAAGCTTTTTTCTGGCACTGTATTGTACTCCTTTTTACTCTGAAATATTTAATCCAGAGGAAATGAATTTTAGTGTATATAACTGAATGACAGGAAACACTTTTCCCGCCTCAAGGGATACTCACTTGCTATTAAAAATTTTCCAATGTGATGGAAGCCTACATCATACACTAGCTTGTTTTATGTTTTGGAATCTGTTCCTGGATGCACTATTTTATTGCAAGTATTTATTCAACTCTTCATATCCTAATCCCAACTCATTATTCAATTTCCAGTTATGCCAAAAATATTATGACACCATAGCTAAAAATTAGGTACCCCCTACATATTGCGGGCTGTATGCATACTACATACAGGACAATATTTTAATTAGCACTTGTATACGAATCCCTTTCCATTTATACAAAAGACTGACAATATTAGTGATTTATTGTCACAATTGAAAAAACGAGAAAATACAAACACAACGATGCTAAGGAACTTGCCCTATGTCTTGAATCTAGTAAGAGGTAGTGCAAGAGGTGTACACAGGCATTTGGAGACCTCAATTTCTGCTATGAGCTTCATGTTTGTCTCAGGTATAAATAAAGCACTAATATAAATTAGATGGTAGGGAAAACTCCATGCATTATCGATGTGTTTCAGAAGATTCTATTCTTCCCAGTTTATTTTTCTACAAAAGAGTCACCATATCTGATTTCTTTTTCCTTCAAAAAAAGTGGTATTTTAAAAGTAGAACTGCACTCACTTATGGCTTAATTTGGAGATAATTGATATCTAGTATTGATAACTTGGGCACAAAGAAGGTGCTTGTTTTCCTTAATCCACGTAGATTGTATCCTCCTTTATAACATTGGAGTTACAATCATCCTCAGTATGTGAGACAGATAGTCTCCAGGACTCCTGCTTACACCAAAATCTGAAGAACATACTCGTGTCCCAAAGCATGCCCTGCAGAACTCACATGAATTGGACCTCAGTAAACTGAGTAAACTCAGTATACTCAAACTTCCCATCTCGTGAATACTGTGTTTTCGATCCACATTTGGTTGAAAAAAAAAAAAAAAAACTGTGCCTAAGTGAACTCTCAACTGTATTCTTTATAAAGCTTATGTGAGTTCTCTCATACGTTTACTCCTGAAGTCCTAGGACTATTATAATTTCGTCTTTAGTTTGTATTTGCTGTATTTTCTAAATTGTATGTGTGTATATAATTTGCTATTAATTTTTATGTATTCATTCTTTATCCTGCAGAATTACTGCATAACATCATTGCTTAAGGAAGAAATTCAATTTTTTATCAGTTTTGCATTCTTATTAACTGTGAATATTGCTAATGTGTTATTTCTTCCTGATTTTGTATGATTTTTAAAAATTGCTTTTGTCTCAGGTACATTGTCTAAAACAATATCAAGTCAAAGTGGCTTTAGTGGTGATCACTGTCTCTCTTGAGATGCAATTATTTCCTGAGGAGGACCAACAACTTTTATTCTGAATGTTTTTCAAAGATGTTTGAAACGTAACAACATAGTTGAAAGAATCTCCGGTGGGGAGAACTATCCAGTATCATAAAGATAACATCTCCACCAGAGGCAAATGGTAGGCAGTTTCTCACTCTCACGAAAGATGGCAATTTCTTTATTTTTATTTTTATTTTTTTATTATACTTTAAGTTCTAGGGTACATGTGCACAACGTGCAGGTTTGTTACATATGTATACATGTGCCATGTTGATGTGCTGCACCCATCAACTCGTCATTTACATCAGGTATAACTCCCAATGCCATCCCTCCCCCCTACCCCCTCCCCACAACAGGCCCCGGTTTGTGATGTTCCCCTTCCCGTGTCCAAGTGATCTCATTGTTCAATTCCCACCTATGAGCCAGAACATGTGGTGTTTGGTTTTCTGTTCTTGCGATAGTTTGCTGAGAATGATGTGTCTAGTTCAACCATTGTGGAAAACAGTTTGTTTAGATGTACCATATGACCCAGCCATCCCAATACTGGGTATATACCCAAAGGATCATAAATCATGCTGCTATAAAGACACATGCACACATATGTTTATTGTGGCACTATTTACAATAGCAAAGACTTGGAATCAACCCAAATGTCCATCAGTGACAGACTGGATTAAGAAAATGTGGCACATATACACCATGGAATACTATGCAGCCATAAAAAAGGATGAGTTCATGTCCTTTGTAGGGACATGGATGCAGCTGGAAAATGGGAATTTCTTAAGCTTGAAGTCCCTCAGCTGTAACACGAACTTACTGCATGACAGGAAGAATGCAGGGAAAACACACACACTTGAAGTTGAAGCTTATGTTGCCTGCTGTGCATGAGTAATAGTATCTTTTGTCTCTGTTTCAGGAATCTCATGTCTTCCATCAGCATTTACGAAAACATGCTAGGCTAAATGGTCTGTTTGCAAGGAGGGTGATATCTCAGACCATTCACCATTCTTGACAGTCTTGCACTCCTGTATTAAAGAGTTTCTTTAATACAACTGATGATTACAGTTAGCTTGATATATTTATGATTATTTGTCAACTTACCCCTGTTTATCACCTGATTTTGTTCATAAAATTCTCCTTTATTTCTCGTCTATATTTCTTATGAGAAAGAGAAAGAGTGTGTGTGTATACAGGATAAAACAAGATTCTGAGAGCTTGCTTTGAGAGAAGAATGAATCAGCATGGATTATGCCTCATCTGATTCCTTTTTGTTTCACCTTTTCAACCTTAAGATTTTAGGATTGTCTTCTAAATTAATGATTTAAAGCTAGTTGAGTTCAGTCTTTTTATTTTTGTTTTTCAACTTTTATTTTAAGTTCAGGGGTACAAGTGTGTATTTGTTACATAGGTAAACTTATGTTATGGGGGTTTGCTGTACAGATTATTTCAATACCCAGTATTAAGCCTAGTACACACTAGTTATTTTTCCTGACCCTCTCCCTCCTCCTACCATCCATCCTCCAAAAGTCCCCAGTGTGTGTTGTTCCCCTCTATGTATCCATCTGTTCTCATCATTCAGCTTCCACTTATAAGTGAGAACATGGGGTATTTGGTTTTCTGTTCCTGTGTTAGTTCGCTAGGGATAATGGCCTCCAGCTCCATCCATATCCCTGCAAAGGACATGATCTCATTAATTTTTATAGCTGTATAGTATTGCATGGTGTATATGTACCATGTTTTCTTTAGTCTATCATTGATGGGCATTTAGGTTGATTCCATGTCTTTGGTATTGTGAGTAGTGCTGCAATGGCCATACATATGCATGTGTCTTTATAATTGAGTGATTTACGTTCCTTGGGGTATATACCCTGTAATGGAATTGCTGGGTCGAATGGTATTTCTGTCTTTAGGTCTTTGAGGAATCACCACACTGTCTTCCACAATGGCTGAACTATTTACTCTCCCACCACCAACAGTGTATAAGTGTTCCCTTTTTTTCTACAACCTTGCCAGTATCTGTTATTTTTTGACTTTTTAATAATAGCCATTCTGACTGATGTGAGATGCTATCTCATTGTGATTTTGATTTGCATTTTTCTAATGATCAGTGGTACTGAGCTTTTCTTCATATGATTGTTGGCTGCATATATGTCTACTCTTAAAAAGTGTCTGTTCATGTCCTTTGCTCACTTTTTTATGGGGTTGTTTGTTTTCTTCTTGTAAATTTGCTTAAGTTCCTTAGAGATGCTGGATATTAGATCTTTGTCAGATGCGTCGTTTGCAAAATTTTTCTCCCATTCTGTAAGTTGTCTGTTTATGCTATTGATAGTTTATTTTGGTGTGCAGAAGCTCTTTAGTTTAATTAGATCCCATTTGTCAATTTTTGCTTTTGTTGCAATTCCTTTCGGTGTCTACATCATGAAATCTTTGCCTGTGCCTGTGTCTTAAATGGTGTTGCCTAGGTTGTTTTCCAGGGCTTTTATAGTTTTGGATTTTACATGTAAGTCTTTAATCCATCTTGAGTTAATTTTTGTGTATGGTGTAAAGAAGGGGTCCCATTAAAATTTTCTGCATATATGGTTAGCCAGTTATCTCAGCACTATTTATTGAATAGGGAATCTTTCACCATTCCTATTCAACATAGTATGGGAATTCCTGGCCAGACAATCAGGTAAGAGAAAGAAATAGAGGGCATCCAAATAGGAAGAGAGGAAGTCAAACTATCTCTGTTTGCAGACAACATAATCTTATACCTAGAAAACCCCACAGTCTCAGACTAAAAGCTTCTTAAGCTGATAAACAACTTGAGCAAAGTCTCAAGACACAAAATCCGTGTACAAAAATCACTAGCATTCCTATACACCAACAACAGTCAAGCCGAGAGCCAAATCAGGAAAAAACTCCCATACACAATTGCCACAAAAAAGAATGAAATACCTAGGAATACAGCTAACTAGGGTAGTGAAATATCTCTACACAGAGAACTACAAACCACTGCTCAAAGAAACCGGAGATGACACAAACAAAGGGAAAAACATTCCATGCTCATAGATAAGTGGGAAGATTCAATATCATTAAAATGGCCATACTGCTCAAAGCAATTTATAGATTCAATGCTATTGCTATGAAACTACCATTGACATTTTCCTCAGAACTAGAGAAAACTATTTTAAAATTCATATGGAATCAAAAAAAGAGCCCAAATAGGCAAGGCCACCCTGATCAAAAAGAACAAAGCTGGAAGCATCATGCTGCCTGAGTTCAAACTATACTACAAGGCTACAGTAACAAAAACAGCATGGTACTGGTACAAAAACAGACACATACACCAATGAAACAGAATAGAGAACCCAGAAATAAAACCACACACCTAGTTTACTCTTAATAGTACCTTTAAATAGGTTCAGTCTTTCCCATTACCTTTTTTGCCAGAACTACTCACCAACAATAATTTGGCTGAAGTACACTATCTTGTATTTCACATGCTTAATACTTATATAATATACGTATATACGTATAATATATACTGATCTGATATGTATATATAATATATATACTTACAAGTATATATACTTATATAATAAGTATGTAAGTATATAAGTGTATATACTCATAGCATGTAATAAATATGTCACATACTTATTATATATCATGCACATTGGATCTCCCTATTTATTACTTATTTCTAGACTGTCCATTTTTTGTGGGGGTTTTCAGTATTCTTTTCCTGAAGTATTAGAGAAGATGTTTGAATAACAAGAAAACCAACATTTATGTGTTTTGACATGATATTGAAGACAACTTTTTCTACTGTCTCATTTTTTTGAATGACAACTATTCATGTTGTACCATTATATTTTTCCCTGAGAACAACACAATAAGTGTTGTTCTTATTTTGTGCTTAGGCACTTATTTTGCCTAAGTAGACATACTGTGGGACTGTGAAACCACTTCTTCCACTATTAGCCAATTAGACAACCTCCAGGCTAAATGAGAAGTCAAGAATCTATGGAGAAGTGCCCAAGGCCAATCATGAGGAATTCCTTGGAGGAAGGTTTATATTTTCTGTTGGAACCCAAACATCTGGCATGAAGAATTGAGAGACATGGAGAAGACAGTTGAAAGATGGAAAAGAAGGCAGCCACCAAAAGGAACGAGAGCACATCCTTCACTACAAATGAAGTGAACAGCACCTTACTTATCTACTATTATCTTTCTTATTCAGTATCTCCTCTTTCTGAAACCATCCCAACTTCACCATAGAACTGATGGTTATTATTTTGTTAATTTGTATTTATTTATTTTAATTTTAATTTTATTTATTTTTGTTTTTTATTTTTATTTTATTTTTACATTTTTTATTTTTGTTATTAATTAATTTTTTAGTTTTACTGTTTAATTTTTTAAATTTTTAAAATTTTTATTTTGTTTTTAGTTATAAACTTTTTTATTTTTATTTATTTATTTATTTTGAGACAGAATGTCACTCTGTCACCAAGACTTGAGTGCAGTGGCACAATCTTAGCTCACTGCGACCTCTTCCGCCTTGGGTTCAAGCAATTCTCCTGCCTCAGCCTCCTGAGTAGCTGGGATTACAGGTGCACACCACTACGCCCAGCTAATTTTTGTATTTTTAGTAGAGACGAGGTTTCACCATGTTGGCAAGGCTGGTCTCAAACTCCTGACCTCAGGTGGTCCACCACCTCAACCTTCCAAAGTGTTGGGATTACAGGTGTGAGCCACCATGCCCAGCCTATTGTTATTATTTTTAATCAACATAGAAATGGTTCCTCCCAGTCTTAAAGCTTGAAACTCACATTGGTCTAATCTGATTTCCTTTCTCAGGAAACTGACCCTCAGGCCTCCCAGGTAGTATCAAGGAACTGAAGCTCCTTTTCCTTACCCACCTCCCTCAATTCCTGTAGATTCCTGCCCCAACGTATAAACCCCCAGTTTGACTTGGTTGCAGAGATGGATTTGACATTTATCTCCTGTCCCCTTGGCTGCTGCACCCATAAAAGCCTTCTTCCTGGGCAACAGCTGTCTCAGTGATTGGCTTTCTCTCTGGTGAGCAACAGGACCTAAACCAAACCCCCGGTGTTTTGGCAACATTTCCCCTGTCATGAGATCAAATCAGGGAGCTTAATATACACCTCCTTGAGGATGAAATATATGAGACTTACAGCTGAAAACTCTGAAAGTGACCTCTTGTCCATGGTTATACACTCCCAGCACAGAACAGGAAGGGTTTCTGTGCAAATTGGCATCCAAGAAGACAAATGATTGAAACTGCATCATTTGGTCAATTAGGCTATTGATACCCAAAGGAATATAAATCATTCCATTACTATTCACAATAGCAAAGACATGGAATCCACCCAAATGCCCATCAATGGTAGACTGGATAAAGAAAATATGGTGCATATACACAATGGAATACTATGCAGCCACCAAAAGGAACGAGATCGTGTCCTTTGGAGGGACATGCATGAGCTAGAAGCCATTATCGTCAACAAACTAACACAAGAACAGGAAACCAAACACTGCATGTTCTCACTTATAAGTGGAAGCTGAACGATGAGAACACATGGGCACAGGGAAGGGAACATCACACCCCGAGAGAGGGAGAGCATCAGGAAATATAGCTAATGCATGCCAGGCTTCATACCTAGGTGATGGGTTGATAGGTGCAGCAAACCACCATGGGACACTTTCATCTATGTAACAAACCTGCACATCCTGAACATGTACCCCAGAATGTAAAATAAAATAAAATAAAATAAAATAAAAAAGAAACTGTAGGAGAACCCAAGGCCATCTAGCTGAAGGAGACAGTACCTGGAAAAAGAAAACTGCGAAAATCTTTTTTAGTGAAAATGATGTCTCCAAACCCCAGCAATACCCCAGGAAAGAGCACATCAGGGCTTTCAATCAGCCATACCCTCAACTGTGCAACTTTTCTACAATGCCTCCTTCTTAGGCCTTACCTGGGTGTGTTGTTTTTCACACTCCTACCTTGAAAGAAACGGGCACTGAAAGGTACCTGAGCAAGTAGACAAAAAGTTGCTTAAGAGTAAGTGGAAAATTAGAAAAATTTGACCATGGCTTTTGACTCCAGTTGTATTTCTGAACCGAGACTGGCTAGAACTAGGGTTTCTTAGTTTGTTTTCTGTTGCTTCTAACAGAATGCATGAAACTTGGTAATTTATAAGCAAAAGAAATTTACTTCTTACAGACTTGGAGGCTCAGAAGTCTCAGGTCAAGGGGCTACATCTGGTGAAAGTCTTCTTTTTGTAATTTTTACTTTTAGAGACAGGATCTCACTCTGTCACCCAGGCTGGAGTGCAGTGGCATGATCATAGCTCACTGCAGCTACAAACTCCTGGCTTCAAGGGGTCCTCCCACTTCAGCATTCCAAGGAACTAGCATTACTGGCACATGCCACCACATCTGGCCAATTTTTTTTTTTTTTTTTTTTTTTTTGTAAAGGCAGCTTCTCTTTATGTTGTTCAGGCTGGTCTTGAACTCCTGACCTCAAGCAATCTTCCCATCTCAGCCTTCCACAATGCTAGGATTATAGCTGTGAGCCCCTGCACCCAGCCTGGTGAGTGCTTTATTGCTGGTGGGGACTTTGCAGAATCCCCAGGTGGCATAGGGTATCTCATGGCAAGAGTGCTAATAGTGCTGGCTCAGGTCTCCCTTTCCTCTTCTCATAAAGCCACCACTCCCACTCTCTTGATAAACCATAAATGCAATAACTCGTTAATGCATTATTCCATGATAGCAGAGCCTTCATGACCCGGTCACCTCTCAATACTGCTACACTGGAGTTTACATTTCAACATGAGTTTTGGAGGGGACAAATATTCAAACTACAGCACAGGACAAGTGAACAACTTTAATTGGATAAGAGTTTTGATTTTTGTGATTAGACTGGACTGGATTTTTTAATCTCCTATATCAATAAGGCCTTATTGACATTTCCTAAAAAAGAAAAAAAGAAGGAAAGAATAAGTCAAGAAATGGCAGAAAAGAAAATATATTAACATGGCACCTTGTACCATCATGTCCACAGTGATCAATTAACATTGCATTGATCTATTTTCCCTTATTCTACATTTCATTTTGATGTTCTGACTTTCATATAGTTTGCACAAGGACAAGAGCATCTGATGGAAAGATACCTGTAAATGTAGAAAAATAATACACACTCTGTTAACGGAGATAAAGGATGCAATTTAGCATCCGCAGACAATGCTACAAAGTAGGAGATTGCAGCATTTTTCAATGTGAAGCCGCTGACGTTCCATCTGCATGAAAACTCCCAGTTGCCAAAAATACTCCTGCTGGGTCCGCTAGGAAAGCACCAGCAAGCCTACTGAAAAACTCTATTGGGGTTCATCTTAGAAAACTTTATCATATTCTGCACGTTCAAAGAACTGTTTTTGAACATTCTGCAAATATTGGCTCCGCTTTTAGTGAATTCTGTCTGATTTATCAGAAATATGTGTGTTAAAGGAAGGTTACTCCAACTGGAGGAAAGCCTTTTGACGTCATGGACCCCCTTTTCCTTGCAAATATGAGTTCTTTAAAGTTCATCACAAATGGCACAATGAGGTGGCAATTATCCTGATTTTACAGATTTAATGTCAGAGGCCTGAAGCCTGGAATTTATAGCCAGCCTGCTGACTCCAGAGTGTCTCTCCACCACACCAGCCTGCCTCTCTTTGTCTGCTACTGGCACTGTCTGGCCTTAATGAAGATCGTGTGGATTTATATCTGTCTGGCTACTAAGGACACCATCCACGACTGTGAACCTCCTCTTGTTTTTTCCTTCTGAGTGCATTCTTTCAATTTCACCCCATAACTCATTTTAAAATGATGGCGATAGCTCTGGTTTTTACAAGGAGTTAACCCCCGCAAACAGCATTACTTTAGCAATCCATTTAAAGTAAATTTATCTGTAATGTCCTAATATGGTATATTTTACTCTTATACATACAATGGGCAGCGTCAAGATTATTTCTTCCTTTCTGTGCTCTGAATGTGAATGCTAGGTCCACTATAATATATTAATTATTTGGTAAACATTTTTTCCTTCTAAAAATACATATTACCTATTTTGAAATGTAATACATACTACATTAGATAATGACTTATCAAGTACATTACATTTATTGCATTACATGCATAGTACATGTGAGTGAGAATGTGAATCGTAGGTACACTATAATATGTTAATTATCTGATAGATTTTTTCCTTTTAAAAATACATCTTACCTATTTTGAAAGGTAACACATGGTACATTTGGTAATGTATTATAAACACATTACATTTATTATATTACATGCATATTACATATTACAGATTATATAGTACATATTTTCATTTTTCACAATAGACTGTGCCAAGTCACAAAGTAAATGTAATTGGAAATGTGTTTGTTTTTCATTAAAACTCTGTATCAACATGGTAGAAAATTTCCCTTTTCTCCCCTTTTCCTCGTTCCCTCTTTTTTTATAGTATCCAGTCATAAACATCACATATATAGCATGCCTCTCCATCTACGCCACATTTGATACTTTTCCTTAGAAAGTTGTTAAAGTTTCAGTGTGAGCTTCTTTAAGAATTTCACATTGAGTAGATTCATTTTCTCCATCTTATCTTTTAATCATTGCTAACGCATACACATGCTTTTGGATGTATTAATTCTAATACGTTAATTTGATTGTCTTGAATTGTCTATGTATTTAATTATATTGTCTTTAAAAATGTAATTGTAACTCATGCTTTCCCACAATCATCTCTTGCTTTCCTTTTGAAGTCTTGTCTTAGTTCAGGCTGCTAACTAAATAAATTGGGTGGCTTAAACGACAGACATTTATTGCTCACAGCTCTGGAGGCTGGAAGTTCAAGATCAAGGCATGGCAGATTGACTTCTCTGGTGAGAGATCACTTCCTGACTTACTGGGTCCTCACATGGAAGAGAGAGAGAGCTCTGCTCGCTGGTCTCTGGTCTCTCGTCCTTTTTTCGTAAGGACACTCATCCCATTGTGGGCGCTCCACCTCCAAATGCCATTACTTTGGGGGTTAGGGCTTCAGCATGGAAACCTCAGGGGACACAAGAATTCAGTACATAGGAGATATGAGTGAATTCGAGTTTGCAGGAAAATGGCAGGAAGAAGAATCAGTTCATCATTTGCTGCCAGTTTTAAGGATGCCATCATTAAGTGATCCTCTAGATGTTGGTTTAAGGAGAAATAGTTGGCTTATTTAATAAACGATTTCATTAGGCCTCATTTTCTGAAAGGTTGTTTTATCTTTAATGCATGCTTAATAGTAGTACATTCTAAACTTCAATTTCAAATAACATTTTCTTTATATTTAAAGCATGATAACAATAAAAAATGTTTGAGAACATTTTGGAAAGGTGATGATGTAGGAGAGAGAATCTAAAATAAGCCATAATTCAATAGGCAGAGGTATTGCAATTAACATTTTAATTGTAACTACTTCCTGCACACACTTGAAGTGCTTCAAAATATTGACCTAAATATGTAATATTTTTGAATATTCTATTTCCTCATATTAAAATTTTATGCTTTTGGGATGATAATGTTTTTGGCCACATGACTCATTCTATTAAAATCCAAATTAAGTTATATTTTTTCTAGGTTTTTCACATCATTATTTACAAATAATATTGCCACATGAATTTTATTTCTGTGGTATATCAGACTCTAGTATACCAGAGTCTGTTATACTAAGCTAAAGCTAAGTATATTTTCTGAGTAAAATTTCATTTTTATTTTGTTCTTCAAAAATTATTTCATCAGAGGTATTTCTTTATTAATATTTTAAAAACTGTCCCACTAATATCTGACCTGGTGTTTTTAGTAATGGCAAGCCTTTCGTTGTAGGCTTAATTTGTTGAGGTCAATTGTTGATAACATTTTACACTTCTCTTTGAATCAGTTTGATGTACATCTTTGATAAATCCATTTAATTTAAGGCCAAAAGTGCTGTTGTTTCTAAATGTTACTAACATTTACATTTATAACAAATTTGGAATTGATCAATTTTTTTCTAATATATCAATATTTTGCTAACTTTAAAAATCACTCAGAAATCATTGTGGGGTTTGAAGAGCTGGGCGGGCTTTCTCTCTTTCTTTCTTTCTTCTTTCTTTTTCTCTCTCCCTTGTTTATTCTTTCCCCCCCTCCTCCCCCTTATCTCTGTTTAATTTTACTCCCTCCCTCCCTTCATCCTTTTCTTCCTCCCTATCTCTCTTCTTTCTTCCCTCCCTCCCTTCCCCCATCCCTTCTTTCCTTTCTCTTTCCTTCCTTCCCTTTCTCTTTCTTTATTATCCATTCTTCCATTCCCTTTTAACTTCCTTCCTTTCTTTCCTTCTTGGCATTCAAGGAGAGATTTTTTTTCTTGTTGGAATGCTATTTGACAGATGCCATTCATTTATGTCCTCTGCAACTGAGTTTAGCTATGAGCGTAAAGTTGTAACAAGCTGCAGGTGAAGGAGCGATAAGGAGACCTCCATTGCACATTTACTCCTGTGCAATAATAGGAATAATTTATGACCCCTCTTCTCTTTAGTGAATGTCCGTGTATATTTTAACATAAGACTAGCAATCTTTGACAATGTGAATGCACAATTTCCTGGATACCTCATTGGAAATGGTGTTATTGCTAAGTTACCTTTGTCTTGGTGTTCTTAAATCTGCAGGCAGCGTTTCTCAAGAGTACTATTTGTCCACCACAGGGAGCTGCAAGCTGTTCCTTTGGCTCTAGCAAGAAGAAAAGCTAAGCCCATTCCCCTTTAATCTACAGCATTCAAAAGCTCTCTTTTTGCATTCATCCAAGACAAAAGATTACAATAAAATAAAATTTAAATGCATTTGCTAGACTTACGGACGCCTTTAGACCTTCAGGCATACATGTTGAATGTTATTTTACAACTGCAAACATAAATCTCAGAATACTTTCTTTCCACAACTGCAAACAAAAGTCCTGGAATACGTTCTTATTCCACATGACTGAAACTCCAGTAGCAGAATTCTCTGCCCCACCATGCCTTATGTTAATACCACCGTCAAATTTGTCTTTTTTAGGTTGATTCGATAAGTACTTAGTGTGCACCAACACACTCCTCTACTTGGTCAGACTTATCAGAGAATGGAACAAATACTACATTCTTCTGATTCTGTTTTAACTCTTTGAGGAATCACCATACTGCCTTCCACAATGGTCGAACTAATTTATACTGTCACCAACAGTGTACAAGTGTTCTCTTTTCTCTGCAACGTTGCCAGCGTCTGTTATTTTTTGACTTTTTCATAATAGCCATTCTGACTGGTGTGAGATGGCATCTCATTGTGGTTTTGACTTGCATTTCTCTAAGAATCAGTGATATTGAGTTTTTTTTTCATTTCCTTGTTGGCTGGATGTATGTCTTCATTTGAAAAGCGTGTGTGTTCATGCCCTTGCCTACTTTTTAATGGGTAGTTTGTTTTTTCTTGTAAATTTGTCTAAGTTCCTAATAGATGCTGGATATTAGACGTTTGTATGATGCATATTTTGCAAACTTTGTCTCCCATTCTGTAGGTTGCCTGTTCACTCTGTTAGTTTCTTTTGCTGTCCAGAAGCTCTTTAGTCGAACTAGATTCCAGTTGTCAATTTTCGCTTTTGTTGAGATTGATTTTGGTATCTTTGTCATGAAATCTTTACCAATTCCTATGTCCATATTGCCCAGGTTGTCTTCCAGAGTTTGTATAGTTTTGGGTCTTACATTTAAGCCTTTAATCCATCTTGAGTTGATTTTTGTATATGGTGTAGGGAAGGGGTACAGTTTCAATCTTTTGCATATGACTGGACAGATGGAAATTTAAAGTAACCATAATAGCAACGCATGATGAGATAATAGCACATACGTAAATAAAATAAACATATGGCAGTCATTACATAAGGAATGGGAGGGTGGAATAAAGAATACTCTCTTAAGAGGCAGTTCCATTGTCCAGGAAATAATATCATGGTATTCAAAACATGACTTGTATTAACTAAAAAGATACATTAGTAATGCTGAGGAAAATACTACGTTGTTTTGAAGTGTAATTTATATGCCAAGAGAAGGGAAAAATAATATTGTTTAAACTGGTCAAAATATTCCATGTATCCCCAAAATATATACATCTACTATGTACACACAAAAAATAAAAATAATTTTAAAAAATATTCAACAAGAAAGCATAGACAGCCAAAAATGGGGAAAAAACAAACAACAGATACAATAAATAGGATTACAAACACGTTAGAAATTCATCCAAGTATGTCACTAATCACTTTAAACACTCATGCTTATGTACTTCAGTTAAAAGGATGTGACTATAATGATAGATTTAAAGAAAAAAAAAACTCCCAATATACGTTTCTAAAGAAAACTCATTTTGAATTTAAAAACATGGATATGTCAAAAACAAAGAGATGGTGAGATATGCCATGCAAACACTAATCAAAACAAATCTGGAGTACCTAATGAATTTCATACAAATCAGACTTCAGAACAAGGAAAATTATAATGGATTAAAGTGTACTTTCTATAATATCAAAGAGGACAATTCTTCAAGAAAACATATCAATGCCAAATACGTATTTGCCAAAAACAGAAGCATAAAATTGCATGAGGTAAGAACTGATAGAACTGAATGGAGAAACGGAATAATCCTCTAATTTAGTTATATACATTTAAAATCCCCTCTGTCAGTAACTGACAGATGAAACAGCAAAATATCAGAAAAGGTATAGCTGAACTGATCAGCACTATCAATTAACTTGATTTAACTCACATTTGTAGAATAAGTCCTACAACAACAGCAGAATGCACATTTTTCTCAGGCTCACATGGAATACTCACCAATACAGAAAACATTCCAGGCAATAAAACACAACTTAACACATTAATAGGCATAGAAATCATACTAAGAGAGGAGAAAGTAAAAAGCTGGTCACACAGGCAGTTAGGGTAGGTTCTTGGTAAAGCTCCTTCAAACAAAGAAGATCCTGAAATAAAACTTCAGGCCCCAGATAAGAAAGAGCCTGAATCCTTGAATGGAAATGTTTACTCTGTGAACCCAGGTGAACAAATCCCACCCCTTTTTGGCACATTTCTTTCTCCTTGGCATGCCTTAGGCTCTTGCTTTTCACCTATTTTACATATGCCTACCTTTCTGTAATTGGCTGCAGGCTAAGTCTTCGTTTACATAGGGTGAGTCATCACATCAGCTGCCGACTGGTCCTGGTCCAAGATCCTGAGCCAAGCCTTCACTTCTGTCTCCAATTGGTTCTTTACACTCTCATACCTCTTCCTAAGTGGTACTTTCTCCAAAACAGCCTGCAGCCCAGTCAGCGCATTCTTCCCCATCCCAGTCCATAAAAACCCCAGACTCAGTCTCATAATTGGCAACCTTCTTTCAGGCCCCCTCTCCACCGCAGAGGGCTTTCCTCTTTTGGTTGTTAAACTTTTGCTCCCACCTCACTGTTTGTGTCCATGCTCCTTAATTTTCTTGTTCATTAGACAAAGAACTCCGGTGATGCTTCAAACAATGAGAGACTGCTACCTTGTGGTACATTAGTGAGACTGTAACAAAACAAAGTATATTTTCAGCCTACAATAGAACTAAACTAGAAATCAATAACAGAAAGATAGATGGATATTCCCAACATATCTGGAAATGAAATAATACTCTCTTGAATAACACATGGGCCGAAGAAAAAATCTGAAGAAAATGTTTTAAATATTTTGAATTCAATGAAAATAAAAAATACAACTTATTGAAACATATGGAGTACAAATGAAATTTTAAAGCAATAAATGCATATATTAGAGAAGAAAGATCTAAAATCAATAATCTAAGCTTCCACCTTGGCAAAGTATAGAAAAAAAGATACATTTAAATTTAAAGCAAGTAGAAGGAAAGAAATAAATCAAGGCATATAACAATAAATTTTAAAACAGCCTACAGAAAAAATCAGCAACCAAAAAAAGGTTATTTTAAAAACTCAGCAAAATTTGAAGACTTCTAGGTATACTATCCAAGCAAAAAGAGAAAAGACACACTCTAGTAATATCACAAATGAAAGAGAGGTTATCATCAATGATTTCATGGACTGGAAAATGTAATGAAAGAATATTATTAAAAACTATGCCCACAAATTTGATAATTTCAATGAAAAGAACAGAATTCCTGAAAGACACCAATTGCTAGAACTCATACAAAGACAAATAGATAATTTGAATAGGCTTGTATCTATAAAGAAATAGAATTGGTAATTAATATATTTTCCAAAAATGTACCAGGACCACCTAGTTTAACTACAGAATTCTACCAAACCTCTAAAGATTAAACATGTAGTAGTCTGCTTGGGCTGCCATATGAAATACTACAAAATGTGTGGCTTATATAACACAATTTTATTTTTTCGCAATTCTGAACACTAGAAGTCTAAGATTAAAGTGTCTACAGCTTTGGTTTCTTCTGAGAACTCTCTGCTTTCTTGTAGATGGCTGTCTTCTCCCTGTGTCCTCATATCGTCTTTTCTCTGTGCAAACCCCTGATGTCTCTTTTATTAGGACACCAGTCATAATGGATAACGGCCCCATCCCAATGACCTCATTTTAGCTTATGGCCTCTTTAAGGGCTTTATCTTCAAGTAAAGTCACATTCTGAGATACTGTGTGTCAGGACTTCAACAGATGAAGACTGCAGAGTGGCAATCCCACTCATAAGAAACAACCCCAATTTCCTGAATCTTTTCCATGAAATAAGAGCAAAGGGAACTTTTTTTATCTCATGCTATGTGGCAAGTATGATCCTAATACCAAAACCAGATAAAGACATTGCACAAAAGAAAAACTGCTGGCCAATGTCTCTCATAAACATAAATGCAAAAATTCTTAACATAAGTAATAGCAAATAGAATTCTACATGATAAACCAGATAAAGATAATGTACAAAACTAAAACTACAGGCCAATGTCTCTTACAAACGTAGATGCAAAAATTATTAACGTAAGTATTATCAAATAGATTACTACCATATGTAAAAATATATATACGCCATGACAAAATGAGGTATATCCTATCTATACAAGGCTGGCTCACATTTGCAAACCAATTAATGTAATCAACAAACTAAAGAAGAAAAGTCATCAGATTATATAAATTGAAGTAGAAAAAGCATTTGATGTAATTCAGTACTACTTCATGTAAAAACAAAACAAAACACAACAAAAAACAAAAAACTCTGAGCAAGTTAGGAGTAGAGTCCTTAATTCCTCGATTTTATGAAGAATATCTCCTCACATCCTAAAACTAATATCCTACTTAATTAGGAGAAACTGAATATTTTTTCCCTAAGATCAAGAACAAGACACGGATGTCTCCTCTCACTATTCCTAGTTCAAATTGTGATGGAGGTTCTAGGTTATGCAATAAGACAAGAAAAAGAGATACAAATTATATTGATTGGTAAGGAAGATAAAAAATTGTCTTTTTCCTTATAGATAATATGATTGTGTACGTGGAAAATCCCAAAGAATAAACAACTACAACAAAAACTCCTGGAAGTAATAAGTGATTACAGCAAAATCACAGAATACAAAGTCAACGTAAATAGTCAATTGCTTTTCTATTCACCAGCAATTAGTAATTGAAATTTAAAAGTAATTAAAGGGTTACTTAATTAACACCATAAAAAAGCAATTGATTATTGGAAATAACCAGTGAAAAATCTACCCTTATGTTAGGGCTTTGTGTATATATATAATAACAAAATATTATAGACAGCCTCAAGTCTATTAGTAGGGAGATGGCTAAACAAACCATTTTATAGGTATGATCATTTATAAAGCATAACACACAGAATTATAATACTGATCTGCATGTACTGTGATGCACCCCAAGCTACATTATATAGTATATAAGTACCATATAACGTTATTGATGAAATGCATCAGATTGTCCATATGTTGTCTCCAGGTATTTATACATATACCAAATGATAATAGCTGTCTCTCAAGAGGTGGCAGGGAAACAAAACCCTACAGAATAATAAAAAATTTGTAACTTTCACGTGATTTCTAAGAGATAACTAGCATCATCACCTTCCTTACAGATGGGGCAACTGAAGCTCAGAGAATTACTGTTAACAGTGTTACCATCTATGTAATCAGAATTACACTTGGGCTGCGAAGTTTAAAAGTTCATGCTCTTGCACCAGAGCCTCCTCATTTTATATTCATAAAGCAAGTAAAATGTATCCCAATGAGAGGTATTATCTAGAAGTAAAATATGACACTCAGCATCATTGGAAGGGATATCATTAGAAGATCCATTTCCATATTCTAGGGCCATTTCTGATCTCAGTAAATGACCCATAATAAGTGACTTGTAGATCTTGTTATAAAACCTCCTAATAAAAATTCCTATAGAAGTATCCAACTCATTTCAACAAGAATTCATTAGCTTGTTTTACCAATGTAAGCAAGTTTAGAATTAAAGTTTCATACTAAAGCATTTTGGAGATCACAGGAGACCACTTGCAGGGCTGAGATGAGAGACACAAATTTAGAAATGAGAGAAGAAGACTTCAAGAAGTAGAGACTGGGCTCTAAAATAAAGGATGTTGAAGACCTGTAGCAAAGTAAGAAATAAAACAAAACAAAACAAAAATCAAGGATGTGCTATTTTCTCTTTGGATTTTCTTATTTTTGTATATTCTTATTTTTCAGTATATCCCCCAACACGTACTGAAAAATAAGGATGTACAGCCACCCTCAATACAAGCCAGTCATGATCACATACCTAAACTTTAATTAAGTGGGGTTGAATGCACAAAGAAATCTATTAATATCAGACTCTTTCTAATTTCAGAACATTTCTACTAGCTAGGATACTGCCATACCATTTGAATTTTAATTTTCAGTATAGAACCTAAGATTACTTCACTCTTCCTGGATATTACTTCATCTATTTAAGAAAAATTTTGTCTTTGTTTCCTTTCTTCCTCCCTCCCACTCTCCCTCTTTCCTTCCTCACTCCCACCTTCCCTTCTTCTTTCCTTCTTCCATCCCTCCCTTGATCATGTGAATTTTGTTCTAGCATAAATTGAATGACTCATCTGCCACAAAGTTGAATTCTAACACACGATGGTGCTTGGTTTCACATAGTGTAATCACAATTCTGTGCATTTTAAAATTACCTGAAGCAACACTAGATCCACAACAGCAACAGAAATCATTAACATATAGAGAACCATCGGTTGCCAAAATTCTTTCCACATCTACTGCCTATACTTGCATCCTCTGCAGCCAGAGGTTGCTTTGTTTCCTCCTTTGGAAGCTACAAAAATTGCAAATGGTTGTGTGATATTTAAAAACTACAGGGATGCCATCCTCCAAAGAGAATAGACTGGGGCCGAACAAGTGTATATTCTGTGAACTTAGTTTTCCAAAAAGTCTGGTTGAGTGTTCAGGGTCCAACTAGCTACCAAGTAATATGCCAAGGTCTGCAAACTGTAGAAGGCCAAATGATGGCAAACTGCTCTTCCATGCATTTCATCAATTCATGCATTTTTTCCTTTAAATAATAAGCCAATTTTACCCTTTAGATTCAGCCAGCACAGCTTAGGGGATGGCACATGCATAAGGTATACTGCCAGAGTGGTGTGCTTTGTAAAATAGAAAGAAATGAAAACAAAATAGAAAGAAAAACAAAGCAGGTGATTTGCTAGGAACTCTGTCTGACTTGTAGTCTCTCAGCCCATAACATTGTCTCTAGGGAAGAAGAAGAGTTCATCTTGGGCTGCAAACAGACAGTAAATGGTAAGAAGTTCCAGGTTCTGAGACTTGGATAACCACAGTAAGAATCCCCCATGCATTGCAGAGCTCAGCTTTCCAAAGTGCAGATTTCTAACGAAGAGACAAGTTTCCCGGTGTAGTGAGGGAGTTGGGTTTACAGGATTTTTCATTTTGCTTACCTTCTGTGTGCATGAAGATTTTCATTATCAAGTGTACTATTGTCAGATCTTGACAAAATTCAGATTGCATAAAATGTTAAAGGGTATCTACAACCATTTTTTGAAGCACAGTTAAAAAGCTCTTCTCTTCTTCCTACCCTGTTTAATTAATCAACCTAGAAGATTTGGTTAAAGCCCTCTCTTTAACAGTTTAGAAGTGGTGTGTTACCATGGACTTTTGTTTGAGTGACATAAAATAACTCATTGAGTAGCTTTGCAAGGAAGCATGTAACACTTTGCAAGAAAGCATGTAACTCTGTGTTATGCAAATGTAACATCACGAGGTTGGGCACGGTGACTCACACCTGTAATCTCAGCACTTTGGGAGGCCGAGGTGGGCAGATCACCTGAGGTCAGGAGTTCAAGACCAGCCTGGCCAACATGGTGAAACCCTGTCTCTACAAAAATACAAAAATTAGCTGGGCTTGATGGAAGGTGCCTGTAATCCCAGCTACTCGGGAGGTTGAGGTGGGAGAATTGCTTGAACCCGGGAGGCAGAGGTTGCAGCGAGCCGAGATGGCACCATTGCACTCTATCCTGGGTGACAGAGCGAGACTCCCTCTCAAGAAAAAAGAAAAAAAGTAACACTAACACCAGGAAGCCTTGGGATTATCCACCTATTAGTGCTGAGATTGAGAAGCTGTTAAAAGTGATCCTTCTTGCTCCAAGCTTGTGCAGGATATTTTTTGGTTACAGCATTTTGTTGCATATTGACCATGTCCTTCATCTTCTCTTAGCTTACGTGTCAATTCACACTAGTTGGTTCAGTTCCTGGTGTCTATATGAAGAGACTAGCTGCCAAAATCTTTCATCACTCTGCCTGCAACTATGAAAAAGTTAGTTCTAAAAAAATGCAACCTTGCTGTATTGACTACCAATAGGATTGGTTCAATTCTGTTCTATGTTCCAAATTGATATGGTGTGCATCTTTGCCATGCAGGGTTTGTAGGAGTTATTGCATCTGTAACTTCCCACCAATGTTTGAAGGCGTATTTAGATTTGTAGAACTTTATTGCTTCAGACAGAATAAAGCATGTAGTTCCAACGGAAAGGTTCGTGAATTCCGGCAATATCACTGAAAATCAATGGCTTTTAAGAGTATTTCCTATTTCTTACTATGGCTCACAATTTAAGAATAACTCAACCGGGCATGGTGGCTCACACCTGTAATCCCAGCACTTTGGGAGGCCGAGGCGGGCGGATCACGAGGTCAGGAGATCGAGACCATCCTGGCTAACAAGGTGAAACCCCTGTCTCTACTAAAAATACAAAAAAATTAGCCGGGCATGGTGGCGGGCGCCTGTAGTCCCAGCTGCTCGGGAGGCTGAGGCAGGAGAATGGCGTGAACCCGGGAGGCGGAGCTTGCAGTGAGCCAAGATCACCCCACTGCACTCCAGCCTGGGCGACAGAGCAAGACTCTGTCTCCAAAAAAAAAAAAAAAAAAAGAATAACTCTGGCCAGGTGCTGTAGCTCACACCCTGTAATCCCAGCACTTTGGGAGGCTGAGGCAGGCAGATCACTTGAGCCCAGGAGTTCAAGACCAGCCTGGGAAACATGGCAAAACCCCACCTCTACAAAAAACACAAAAGTTAGTCCATCATGGTGGCGTGCACCTGTAGTCCTGGTGACTTGGGAGGCTGGGATGGGAGGATCTCTTGAGCCCAGAAGATAGAGGCTGCAGTGAGCCATGACCACGCCACTATACTCCAGACAGGGTGACAGAGCAAGATCCTGTCTCAAAAAAAAAAGAAAAGAAAAGAAAAGAAATAACTCCTATTACTAAAGACATGTGTGCTTATCAGGTTGAGACAGTGAATTCTCTCCTTCCCAATGACATTTCAGGATACTCGTTCACAGGACAGAACATATCAGGGATTGGTACTGGCTAGAAATTTCTGTTGAGTATTTATTACCCCATGGTAATAATTGTAAAACACAGTTTAGAAGGTTTTTTGAAAGCCACATCATTTTCCAAAGAGATAATTGGAAGATGGAAATGGAGGGTCAAAGAATGAAATGCAGCTAAGATTTCTGAGAATTTCTAAAAGTTGAATTTTAAACCACATTTAAATTTAAATTTAAATGGCATTCAAGATTCAGGACCCAAGAAAATATGTTTAGATATCCAAGCATGCAGATCATGTGCTGCTAATATGACTCCAATAGAAATAATTTCTAGAAAATATGCTTCAAAAACATGACGATTGGATGCATAAAGTTAGTTGTGATGTAAAAAGTAATATTAAGCCACAAACTGGAAACTGCAGTAGTAAATGTACATTTAAAATTTTTATTTTTAATTTTTGTGGGTACATAGTAGGGGTATATATTTTATGGTGTGCATGAGATATTTTGGCACAGGCATGCAATATGTAATAATCACATCATGGAGAACTGGAAACCCTCAGGCATTTATCTTTTGTGTTACCAACAATTCAATTATACTCTCTTACTTATTTTATTTATTTATTTGTTTGCTTGTTTTGAGATGGAGTCTCGCTCTGTCACCCAAGCTGGAGTGCAGTGTGATCTTGGGTCACTGCAACTTCCACCTCCCAGGTTCAAGCAATTCTCCTGCCTCAGCCTCCCAAGTAGTGGGATTATAGGAGCCCACCACCATGCTTGGCTAATTTTTGTATTTTTAGTAGAGATGGGGTTCCTTTCGCCATGTTGGCCAGGCTGGTCTCGAACTCCTGACCGCAGGTGATCTGCCCACTTCGGCCTCCCAAAGTGCTGGGATCACTGGCGTGAACCACCATGCCCAGCCTCTTTTAGTTATTTTAAAATGTACAATTAATCATTATTGACTGTAGTCTCCCTGTTATGCTATCAAATACGAGGTCTTTCTAATTTTTTATAGTCATAGTGGTAAACATAAATGTTTAATTTTGTAGAGTATGTAGAAAGGTAGATTTAGAAAACTGAAAAATACTGCATGGAAGATAGAAGATGAAGATGATGTTTAATGTGTTTTAAGACTCTTGTTTTTCAGGAGAAAATTAGGAATATTGACTAATTATATATATATATATATATATATATATACATGTTAACATTACAGAATTAACCATTAAAGATTAAATGAGTAAAAATGAAAGTGAAGTCCCAAACCAATAGAAGGGGAAAAAAGGCTGATGAACATTATCAATCTAAGAGATGGCACCAAAAAAGAAAAAAAAAAGGAGGAACAGAAAAGAAAACTGAAGAAAATCATCATGTTATATTAAAGGTATGAAATGACCAAATGAATAGTCATATATGTAATAAAAAGATGGAGAAAAAATTATCTCAGCAGTTGAAGTGAATGAACTAGAGCTATGAGTTAATGTTATGTGAAAATGCTATAAGCAGAATATAGATTCAGTTGAATGTAAAAAACATGACAAAGAGAAATCCTATCTATGATTAATGGTTCCATGTATATTTTGAAAGTGTTCTCATTTGAATTGGAATGATACAAGACTGATTCATGAAAATGGTTTTCTGTTGAAGGAGGGAGACAGATTTAGCATAAGGTTTAAGGGATACTTCCTGTAACCATTTTAAAAATACAAATATCTAAACAGAAAGTTAATATTTACATTTATTAATTCTAGATGGTGGCTACTGGAATTTCATCATTCTTGTTTCATTTTTCTGTACTTAAAAGTATTTTAAAACATACAAACATATATCCATAGCAGGTAAGCATTAGAGAAACAGGGCAATGAGTTAAGAATGAAATCCACCAGCATGTGACAGCTTGAAACCTCAGGCTTTTCTTTTCCTTTTTAAAAATTTTTCATTTCCATAGGTTTTTGGGGAACAGGTGGTATTTGGTTACATGAGTAAGTTCTTTAGTGGTGATTTGTGAGATTTTAGTGCACCCATCACCTGAGCAGTATACACTGAACCCAAAGTCTTTTATCCCTCACCCCATTCCCACCCTTTCTCTCCCGAATCCCCAAAGTCCATTGTATCATTCTTATACCTTTGCATCATCATAGCTTAGCTCCCATTTATGAGTAAGAACATATGAGGTTTGGTTTTCCATTCCTGAGTTACTTCACTTAGAACAATAGTCTCCAATCCCATCAAGGTTGCTGCAAATGCCATTAATCCATTCCTTTTTATGGTTGAGTAGTATTCCATCATATATATACCACAGTTTCTTTATCCACTCATTGATTGATGGGCAGGGAGCTGGAGAAACCACAGGAATTTCAATGACAAAGTGTGGTTGCAGCAAATATTCAAAATTGGAAAACAACAACAAAATATTTTGGAGAAAGACCATGATTTGGGCCACATCCTCTCTCACTTCCAAGTCGACCTAAGCATGTGTGGTGATTAATAGAGGCAAAATAAGAGATAGCAATAGAAGACTCAACTGTTAATAAGTTTGTTAATTCTGGAAGCCCAAGTTGTGAAAATGTGGACAATATCTCAGACTTCATCAAGGTTCTGGGGAAAAAATGTACTAGACTAGGTAGGCACCTGATTCTTGTTGAAGGCTCTCCATAAATGCTGGTCAAATCAAGCAGGATTTTTCATTCATCATCTAACCTTCTCTGGAAACCATGAGGTGTCATTATAACAAGACACAACCTAAATGTTCATCAATGATAGGCTGCATAAAGAAAATGTGGTGTGTATCCACCATAGAATACTATGCAGCCTTAATAAAGAATGAGATCATGTCCTTTGCAGGGACATGGATGGAGCTGGAGGCCATTACTCTTAGCCAATTAATGCAGGAGCGAAAAACCAAATACTGCATGTTCTCTCTTAAGTAGGAGCTAAATGATGAGAACACATGGACACATAGAAGGGAACAACACACACTGGGACCTTTCAGAAAGTGGAGGGTGGGAGCAGGGAGAGGATCAGGAGAAATAACTAATGGATACTAGGCTTAATACCTGAGTGATTAAAAAAATCTGTACAACAAGCCCCAATGACACATGTTTACCTCTGTAACAAACTTGCAGGTCCTGCACATGTACCCCTGAACTTAAAATAAAAGTTTTTTTAAAAAAGGACACAAATCCTAATACCGTAGGGTATACTATATTTGAGACTAGGTCATCCAATCACATGCCTGGTATTTATTATGTCATCTCTCTTTATTACATCACAACATATTATGTGTTAGCATTACTGCTTGAGTTTTACCCTAAGCTGACCAAAACACTTCTCTTTATCTGCTGGAGAAGATATGATACATGGTCCCATAGCATTGCTCTGAGGAGGCACAGCAAAGTCGCAACAGTTTGTTTCTAATAAATCATCGTTAGCAGTTTTCTCTGAAACCTGAGTCTCCAAAGGGACTCTACAAAGGAGAAATATAATCATGGTGTAAAAACAAAAACCAAAACAAACAAACAAACAAAAAACCCTGCCAGGCGTGGTGGCTCACGCCTGTAATCCCAGCACTTTGGGAGGCCGAGGCGGGTGGATCACAAGGTCAGGAGTTTGAGACCAGCCTGACCAATACGGTGAAACCTCATCTCTACTAAAAATACAAAAATTAGCCCGGCGTGGTGGTGCATGCCTGTAGTCCCAGCTACTTGGGAGGCTGAGGCAGGAGAATCGCTTGAACCCAGGAGGTGGAGGTTGCAGTGAGCCAAGATTGAGCCACTGCCCTCCAGCCTGGGTGACAGAGTGAGACTCTGTCTCAAACAAACAAACAAAACAATGTATTATATGAAAAGGCTCAGGCAAAAAAACCGTAATAATATTTAAAATTGTAATACTGCAGATTGCATGCAAGAATAATTTAAACAACCACAGGTAAGTGACCAAAGTGATATTAGAAGTCACAAATTTAGTGGTATTTTTAAAATGACTGTCATACCACAAAATGCCAATGGAGATGCAGGAAAAGGTTTGATTATAAAGAAACAGCATACTTTGTAATGTTTCAGTTTGTTTGCTTTTTTCATTAAAGTATAGCTCATAAACAATAAAATGCATAAACGTCAACTAATGGCATGATGCATCAGGTTTACTAATTATATGTACGGAGGGTTGATTTGGAGCACTAACTTTAGAACGTTAGATAGACCTTTTTTTAATTCTTTCAGGTTTGAGTGAATCTGATTCAACAATTTATGCACGTATGAGAGCGTTTTGGTTGTTTGACTTAATCCTGAATTTGGATTCTACTGGGGCCTTAACCACTTTTTTTCAGTGAGGTTTTTGAAAAAATTAAGTTATTCTTCAGCCACCTTTACATAAGTATTAGCTTCTTTGTAAGAAACCAAATCCCATAGTGTTGATTACTGAGAGAACTGCATTTGCATCTGAGTCCTGTTGAACCACAAATTGAAAGTATGTTTAATATTAGAATCTGATGTAAATGAAAAACCAAGGGGAAAATAGCTCTGGAATGAGACTCTAAATGAAGAGTGTCCTGTTGTAATTTTAATTCTATTGTTGAAAGAATATTATAAGCATATTCTAAACCTACTCTATCATTTTGGGAGCTGTAGTTTGGATACCAGAAAACTAGCTCTCTCTCTCTCTTTTTTTTTTTTCCATCAGCTAAAAGCCAGGATTGTTGATTTTTTTAAGTAGGACTATCTATAAAGGCTGGGATCCCTAGAGTGGACAGTTCTCACTCATCTCAGGAATGTCAATTTACAAAATGCACAACCTCTCGTTGTTCATCTAAATTCACCTAACTACTACTCCTGGAATACCAAGATACCAGGGCTTGTGTATCTTTCTGTCTTTTGAGTCACAAGTTCTTCTTTTAGCCTCAATCCATAAATATTCCGTAGTCATCCCAACAGGTAGAAAAATATTAATCAAATGGAAAGAGACTCTGCCACTAAAGCTCGAAAACCATGGAAAACATTTACCATGAAACATCCTTTTTCAATACACTATAAACAACATACTTAAACAGGTATCTAAAAACTAACATCCTTGGAGAAGCAGATAAATTAGATACAGTCCAAAAACTGGAGAGCTTGGCAGTAAGGTTCACATAACGCTTGAAGGTGCACATTGTCTTCTGAAATGTTAAGTTTGGGGTCAGTTCACTGAAAGGCCATATAAATGATATGTTTAGCGTCTGCTTGCTGAAAGGCCATATAAAGTCCATTCAAAACTATAGGTTTCATTATTTCTAACTACTTTTTGTACCCATTAACCAACCCCCCAACTACCCTTCCCAGGCTCTGGTAACCATCTTTCTACTCTCTGTCTCCATAGTTCAATTCATAGTTCAATTGTTTTGATTTTCAGCTCCCACACGTAAATGAGAACACGAGAAGTTTGTCCTTCTGTGTCTGGCTTAGTTCACTTAGCATAATGACCTCCACTTCTATCCATGTTGTTGCAAATGAGTGTGTTTTGGCTGCTTGACTTAATCCTGAATTTGAATTCTACTGGGGTCTTAACCACTTAACCACACAAATGATAAATACTTGAGGGGATGGTACCCCGTTTGCCCTGATGTCATCAACAAATGACAACAAATGAAGTTGCTATCACTTCAGCCAACCGGTACCGCTAATCTAACCACTAATCTCTCCATATAGTGCATTATCCAGAATATTTTATAAATGGGTAACACAATACACACCCTATTGCCACTGGCTTGTCTCACGCAGGTTAATACAGTTGAGGCTCCCCCATTGTTGAGTATATCAGCAATTTGTTCCTTTTGTATTGCTGGATGGTATTTCATTCTATACATATACTCCAGTTTTGTTTTGTTTTATTTAATCCTCAAATCCAAGGACATCTGTGTTGTTTCCATTTTTTCATAATTACAGTTACAGCCACAGTGAATACCCAATGATGGGTTTTTTTAAATGAACACCATTAATTTTTTATTTCTCTTTGGTAACACTTAGGAGGGGATTTCTGGGTCATATTGGGTCCAGCAGTGATATGGATGGGAGGTAGGGAAATACTGTGTAGAAGAGGATGGTTCCCTGGCAAAAGCCACATCCTGAAGCCTGGAAACCCACGGCCCTAAATGGAAACAGGCATTCCTGTTTTCACACTCAAATGTTGCCTCTTGGCTCACAACACCCCCCTATTTTGTACCCATATAAGCCCCAAACCCCAGGCTCCACGAGCAGAAAAGTAGAGGAGTAGAAGAGCAGCGCAGAAGAGAAGGAGAGAAGAAGAGAAGAGAAGGAACATCTGAACATTGAGAGGAGTTTGACTGGGGATGGTCAGAGAGGACATCAGTCACAGGACAGCCAAACTCCAGGGGAAGATCATCTTCCCACTCCATCCCCTTTTCAGCTCCTCATCCATCTCACTGATAGCCACCTCCATCTGGCAATAAAATCCCCCGCATTTACTATTCTTCAATTTGTCTGTGTGTCCTGATTTTTCCTGGATGCCAGACAAGAACCCGGGTACCAGGAGGGTACTGAGCTGGTTAACACTTAAGCAGTGTGGGGATGGCAGAGCTAAAAGAGCACTGTAACACACCCACTGGGGCTTCAGGAGTTGCAGGCACCCACCCCTAGAAGCTACCATGGGGTCAGAGCCCAAAAGTACTCACCCCAGCTCCTGCACCTGCCTGTCTAAGTGATTCCCCTTCTATAAGGGGTTTGAGCCAAGGCAGCAGGACAGACATGCCACACTCCTGTCATACATCCTGCAAGGTAGGTCAGGGAACTCTCCTGTTTCAGTAATACTTGCATATTTAGTTTCATAAGAAGCCACCACTCTGTTTTCCTGCGCCTGTACCATTCTGCGTTCCCACCAACAACATATGAGGGTTCTCTGCTATTCCCCCTCCTCACTGACGCTTCATATCATTAGGGTTTTGTTTTAGTATTTTTGTTCTTGTATGTTGATTTAAATTTTAGACATTCACACTCATGTGTAGTAACATTTCCCTGTGGTTGTAATTTGCATTTCCTTATGGACTAAGGATGTTGTACATCTTTTCATGAGCCTATACTCTGTGTCATCTTTGGTAAAGTCTCTGTTCGAACAACTTGCCCATTTTTTAATTAGATTGTTGATTTGGTGTACCAGACTGCATTTCTTAAAACGGAATTTTTAAAATAGGCTTGATTGAATGATTGCCATGGAGTACAGGAAGTCCCTGTGCAACTCTCAAGCAGTTCCTCTCATTATTAACATCTAATGTGACTGTGCTGTACTTGTCAAAACTAAGAATCCGACACCATTGAAACAGCACCCCTAAATACACTTCAGACCTTTGGTCAGATTTCACCAGCTTTTTATGAACTTTTTTTTTCTGTCTCAGGATCCCATTGAGGGATCACACTGCACTTACTTGTCACCCCTCCCCCATCTCCTGTCTGTGGTCCTTTCTCAGCCTTCCCTTGCTTTTTCACGACCTTGACAGTCTTGAGTACTGTTCAAGTAGTCTGTGGAATATCTACCATGCCACATTTGTCTCCTGTTTGTCTTCCTCTCCCAGCCCACCTACTCAATGTCAGTCTTCTCTGGCAACACCCTCACAGACACACCCAGAAACAATAAATTACCAGCTGTCTAGGCGTCCCTCGATACAACCAAGCTGACACCTAGTATTACCCATCACACCCTACAACTGGACTTTTCTGACAGATTCCAGAAACTTTGGATTTAGTTTATGACGTGTCCTTGGTTTTGCCGTGATTGTTGGAGCGATGATCTTCTTGCCAGCTTTCTACATCCTAAGCTTAAGCTAGAAGTCTAAACTTTTTATTTTGTAAAGAAGGGCTTCAAGTTGATCTGTTTGAACACTAAGTGTAAATTGTTGGCTTTCAGTAAAATGTTCAAATGCATTTTTTAAAAATAGACATGTCCTTTAAAACAATTAATCTGGGTGAAGTTGTAGTTTCTGTCCATAAATTTATTATCTGTCAGGAATATTTATTAACATGGAGAAGGGGATAGAGACCAAGCTGATGAGTAGGTGACCTTAGATCTAGCACCGGAGGTGGAAGAACAACTTCTAGAAAGAACTGAAAGTAATCTCCTTTAGTCTCCATAGGGCGACACAGTATGCAGTCTTTACCACACAGTAGGTGTTCGATCCAGCTTTAATGAATGAACGAGTTACTTAATTAATAGTCTAATGCCTGTACTGTTATGTGTGGAATAAAAATCCAGCCATTATGAATTACAATGCTGTCTATAACCACTTCACTGAATCTGGAAACTAAGTGAATGCTCCAAAAATATTCCTGGTTATGTCTTTTTCCTAGTTCTAACCTGGTCATATTAGCATTTCAGATTCATCTTTGATGGGTGAAAATCTAATTCTTTGCTCTCGTCTTTTTTTGGTGGTATTCCATTTTTTTAATATACAGGAACTCAAAATTCTGTTCAATTCAGTGAAGGTCCGTGAACTTAACTAGGCTAAATGCATCTCTTTTCAGCTGGATTCGACTTCCAGCCTCAATTGTGCTTCTCTTTGTCACACCCAGGTAAACATTTCTTCACAAAAGTTTTACTTGCTCTCCTCCTCAGCATCTTTTTGGGAAATGCCCCTTTTCTGGAATCAATGCCCATCACCAAATATCTGTCTGGAAAGACTGCATTTAGATATTTACATTTTCATGGCACCCTAAACATTGAACAAATACAGATGATTGAAGCATTTGCATGGTTTGAACAAATACCAGGACAAAGTTGTGGTTTCAGCACCTCGATATGAACGCTCATTATGCATAATTGACCCTCTCCAGGCGTTGGCAGCTGCAGGTGTAGTTAAAACAAAGCAAAGCCCTTGAGGGGGTCACTTGAAGATGCCAGATTTTTAAGGAAAAGTTCTCGTCTCGGCAACTCAAATCAACATCGCCACCTGCTGGCCGTTGTCTGATATGGCATGCCCCATGAAGACGGCACGAAGAGGTTTTGCAAATGTGCATGGAACAGTAGCAAGGCAACTTTTTACAATGCGTATTAACATGTCCCGCGTTTAAGTATCGTGCTCAATGCACGCATAAAAATAGTGATAGCCCATGCGAAAAGCATCATGGGTGACCATGGATCCCACATTTCTAGAAATACATAGAGTATTTGTTCTCGGACTTATCTGCATATTAGCATCACTTGGAACCTTTAAAATTTCACATTTCCGCAGGTGCATTTCAAAACACTTAAGTAAGTCTCTGATAGTGGGACTCAGAGGCATTTCTTCCTCCAAAGCTTCCAAGTGATTCTAAGGTGCAGCCAAGCTTAGAAACGTAATTGAGCCTTTCTCTACTGCATGGCTTAGCTGAGAATGATGTTGACATTTGAGCTACAGATTACATGGCCGGATGTCGAGGTAGGTCTGTTGTAATTAAAGAGAGGTTTGGAAACCTCACTGGGTTAAAAGCCAGGCAGCAACATTTCTAGCATTACTTCTGTGAATTATAGCTGCTTGATGTGGGGCCAATACACACTTTCATCAAAACCTATTTCCTTTTTTTTTTTTTTTTTTTTTGACAGTCTCGCTCTGTCGCCAGGCTGGAGTGCAGTGGCGCGATCTTGGCTCACTGCTACCTCCTCCGCCTCCCAGGTTCAAGCGATTCTCCTGCCTCAGCCTCCCAAGTAGCTGGGACTACAGGCACGTGCCACCACACCCAGCTAATTTTTGTATTTTCAGTAGAAACGGGGGTTTCATCATGTTGGCCAGAATGGTCTCGGTCTCTTTATCTCGTGATTCTCCCGCCTCGGCCTTTCAAAGTGCTGGGATTACAGGCATGAGCCACTGCACCAGGCCCTATTTCCCTTTCTTTAAGGGTGCATTGGGCTGTGTCCTTTTTAAGGGATTTAACAGCTCAGAGTTCTGCTTATCTCTCTTTGTTTGAAAATAACTATGACATGAATCACAGCAGAGATGAAACATTGCAGAGTTAGTTTGAGTTAGCAGGTGTATTTCAGAGCATCCATTTCGTTGGTAATAATGTTATATGAGGACATACAGAGCAGGTCATTAACAATGTTCAGTATTTTAAAGAGTGCCCGCAATAAATAATACTCCTTGAACCAACTCGGTTTTTGAAAAAATAGGGAGTCCACTGATCATGAAAACCTCCCTTGACTTTCTTGTCTAAAAACTTTTCAGATAGACTAGAATAAAGTTCTACAGCTAAAATGAACATAAAATCACCTGACCTATTTGCTTAACCTGCAAACACCCAAGGGGTTCACCTTGCCTGCTGCCTAGACAGAGCCCATTCATTAGGATGGGAATTGCAACAGACAAAGAGTAATTCAGGCAGAGCTGGCTGTGCGGGAGATCTGAGTTTTATTATTACTCAAATGAGTCTCCCCGAGCATTCAGGGAGCAGAGTTGTTAAGGATAACTTGGTGGGTCAGGGGAAGCCAGTGAGCCAGGCGTCCTGATTGGTCAGAGATTCAGTCATAGCGAGTCAGAACTGCCTTCTTGCGTTCAATCAGTTCTTGGGTGGGGGCCACAAGATCAGATTGTAGAAGGATGGGCGCAGACAAAACCTCTCAGACACCGAGTTGTAGAAGGAAGGACTTTATTCAGCTGGGAGCATCGGCAAGCTACCGTCTTAAAATCCGAGCTCCCCAAGTGCACAATTTCTGTCCCTCCGAAGGGCTCACAACACTAAAGATTTCACAGGAAAGGGTCGTGATGGATTAAGCAATCTAGGGACTACGTGACGGGGGTTTCATGCACTGGTAGTCAGAGAGAAACAGAACAGAGCAGGGAGGTTCACAATATTCTTCTACACAATATATGATGTCTAGAATCTATGGATAACATCGGTTTCTAAGTTGTGAGTTGAGTTGATTTTTAACTACTAGGTTTAGGTCAGGCAGGCCCAGGCCTGGTTTTGGGCCTGGCACCGGGCCGCCTGTCTTTGGTTTCACTTCCTTGTTTTTTTAATTTTTTTTGTTATTATTTTTTTAGAACAGGTACTGAGTATAAAACAATATAAAACAATGTGAGACGGTCTGTCTCTTTCCTCAAGATGAGCCAGTTGAACTATCTGGGTAGGGCTGGCTGATCCATCAAGTGCAGGGTCTGCAAATCTCTCAAGCACGGATCTCAGGAGCAGTTTAGGGAGGCTCAGAATCCTGTAGCCTCCAGCTGCATGACTCCTAAACCATAATTTCTAATCTTGTGGCTCATGTTAGCCCTACAAAGGCAATCTAGGCCCCAGGCAAGAAGGAGGTCTGCTTCGGGAAAGGGCTATTACCATCTTTGTTTAAACCATAAACTATAAGCTAAGTTTCTCCCAAAGTTAGTTTAGCCGGCACCCAGGAATGAGCAAGGACAGCTTGGAGGTTCAAAGCAAGGTGGAGTCAGTTAAGTTAGATCTCTTTCACTGTCTCAGTCATAATTTTACAATGGTGGTTTCAATCCAACAGATAAGAAAACAAGTGGAGGAAAACAAATGAAGTGGAACATCCAACAGCCACTTACCAGTACAGGAGTTTACAAAAATCAACTCGCAGGCTGTCTTCTGGGATTATAAAATAGACAATGGTGAAAACACGGATAAACCTGGAGGGATTCTGTGCAGTGAAATCAGCCAGGCATAGAAAGACAGGCACTGCATGATCTCACTTCTGTGCAGAATCCACGAAAGAAAAATTCATAGAAGTGTAACCGCCAGAAGGGTTCCTCCTGCCAGCTGCATAAGGAAAGACCAAGGCATGGCAGTAGAGAGAGTTTAATAGACAGGGCGCTGGCCAACCTGCATGGGAGATGGAATTCATACTCACATCATCTTGCTCAATGCTTGGAGATCAGGCGTTTTTCAAGGACAGTTTGGGAGAAGAGGTAGAGATGGACAGGTTGAAAGAAATCAGGCACATTCCTCAGTCCTGGGCCCAGTACAAACACCATATATCTCTCAATTTCCTGGGCCCAGTACAAACACCATATATCTCTCATATCTCTCAACTTCCTGAGCCCAGTACAAACACGTCCCACCATATATCTCAACTTTAGAAAAACACCACCTGGAAAAAATCCCTGATAATGACACAGCTGTTTGTAGTTTTACTGAAAGCACGGGAACCAATAGATCACCACTAAATGTATAACTTAATATGTTAACCAATTGTAATGCTGTAACCTAAAGAATTCCCTTGTTCCTCTGTAACCGTACAAGTCCTATTTACATTGGGCTATAAAAAGCAAGCGCACGCATTGTTGGGGCCCTTTTGTATGTTGTGGAATGGAGGGACCAAGTTCGAACTTGCAGTAAAGATCCTTGCCGCTTGGCTTTGACTCTGGGCTCTGGTGGTCTTCTTCGGGGAATAAACGGTCTGGGCATAACAAGGTAACTGGTGCTTGCTGCTGATTGGTTGGGGCAGAGATGAACTCATAGGGGTTGAAGCTGTCCTCCCGTGGGCTGGATTGCTTCTGGGTGTGGCCACATGGGCTGGGTTGTAGGTCCAGATGGAGTCATGGGTGTTA
Organism: Rhinopithecus roxellana; assembly: GCF_007565055.1. Taxonomy (NCBI): domain Eukaryota; kingdom Metazoa; phylum Chordata; class Mammalia; order Primates; family Cercopithecidae; genus Rhinopithecus; species Rhinopithecus roxellana. Next base: position 70,541,875 of record NC_044555.1, read on the forward strand.
GACATGTAAAAACACTGGCAAGATATCTCAAAAGGCCAATCTTCAAGAGTGGTGCAGGAGTAATTGGGGAAGTTGCACATCTTATAACCTCTGGAATAACAGCTGGCAATCCTTCATGTCTGTGCCTTAGCAGGAATCAGGCTCCTCTCCTCCCTGCAGCCTGAAGGCTTCCCATTAGCTTTTCAAATGCGACTGCATTTGGGGGCAAGCCCTATTATTGTTTAAAATGTAGCCTAAATGTCTTCCAAAGTTAGTTTGCCCCAGTAGCCCAAAAATAATGAAGGGAGAGGCAAGATGGAGGTTGGGTTAGCTTAGCTTACTGTTAGAATTTTCTCACTGAGATCATTTTTGCAAAGGTAACCCTCAGAAGCAGAGAGTAGCATGATGGGGGCCAGGGACAGAGGAGTGAAGAAAGAGAATGAGGAGATGTTGATTGAAGAGGAAAGTTCCAGTTAGACAGAAAGAATAATTTCTTGAAATCTATTGCACAGCATGGTGGCTATAGTTATTAATAATGTAATGTATATTTCAAGATTACTAAGGGAGCCCACTTTAAATGTTTGGCCCACACACACAAAAATACAAATAAGAAAGTGAAGTGATAAATGTGCTAATTAGTTTGATTTAATCATTTCATCATGTATGCATCTGTCAAAACATCACATTGTACTCCAGAAATAGATACAATTATTATTTAAACATAAATAAAATAAAATAATACTTTTATTTACTAATAAATGACTCAATAAAAATAATTTTACAGAAGATGTAAGATTTCAGATTCTTCAGCCTCATTCTGTTACCAGAAAGGGGTCCTGATCCAGAGCGCAGGAGAGGGTTCTTGGATCTCGCGTAAGGAAGAATTCAAGGTGAATCCATAAAGCAAAGTGAAAGTGAAAGGAAGTTTATTAGGAAAGTAAGGGAATAAAAGAACGGCGGCCGGGCATGGTGGCTCACGCCTGTAATCCCAGCACTTTGGGAGGCCGAGACGGGTGGATCACGAGGTCAGGAGATCGAGACCATCCTGGCTAACACGGTGAAACCCCGGCTCTACTAAAAAAAATACAAAAAACTAGCCAGGCGAGGTGGCGGGCACCTGTAGTCGCAGCTACTCGGGAGACTGAGGCAGGAGAATGGCGTAAACCCGGGAGGCGGAGCTTGCAGTGAGCTGAGATCCGGCCACTGCACTCCAGCCCGGGCGACAGAGCGAGACTCTGTCTCAAAAAAAAAAAAAAAAAGAATTGCTACTCCACAGACAGAGCAGCCCGGAGGGCTGCTGGTTGGCCATTTTTATGGTTATTTCTTGATGATATGCTAAACAAGGGGTGGATTATTCACGCCTCCTGTTTTTAGACCATAGAGGGTAACTTCCTGATGTTACCATGGCATTTGTAAACTGTCATGGCGCTGGTGGGAGTGTAGCAGTGAGGACAATCAGTGATCACTCTCATCGCCATCTTGGTTTTGGTAGAATTTGGCCGGCTTCTTTACTGCAACCTGTTTTATCAGCAAGGTCCTTATGACCTGTGTCTTGTGCCAACCTCCTGTCTCATCCTGTGACTTAGAATGCCTTCACTGTCTGGGAATGCAGCCCAGTAGGTCTCTGCCTCATTTTAGCCAGTCCCTATTCAAGATGGAGTTGCTCTGGTTCAAATGCTTCTGACAATTCTACCTCCTGTAAGTTATGAGACTGTGAATAATTTGCTCATCCTGCTTGATGCTGTATTTTTTATATATAAAGTGATATCATTTTAAACAAACTTGCTGGCAGATTAGATGAAATAAGGTATAAGAAAATGTTTTTATAAAAAATCTGTAATGTGTTATAAAGTACCAGTGACACGTAAAGTGCTACACCCACCTAAGTATTCTATCAAGTAAACCGGAGAATCTGAAGATTTATATATACACAATTTAAAGCAAGTACTTATTCAGAATATTATGTGTGCAACATACTGTGATGGCCATATTTAAACACAAAGTGGTTAAGTCCCCTAAAAAGTATATTACCTAGATGAAATCTACAAATGTATTATAAGAATGGCAGGAATAAAACCAGTTTATTCACTCCTATCGATTGGTAATGGGACAAACAGAAAAACATTCTCCTTAAATTAACACTGGACTAAAAAAAAGTTCAAGTTTGATATATGCCCCTCTATAAGATTTTATGTACCTGCAGTGAGGTTTTTGGTATTTTTTTTCCTGTGTGATTAGTCTTCATGGCAAAATCCCAAAATTAGTTTATAGGTCTTCAAATGTTTCACCCCTCTTCAAATAACTTACTGTTTCAGCTTTTTACTAATGATCAGGTTTTCACAAACCTCTACAATATTTTTGCAAGGTATAATATTGTTGTGTAAATCACAGCAAACTAGACTTCTATTTGACAAACCCCATAGACAGTGGTGGTTCCAGAAGACTATAATAACCTTATTTTTAATGTACTGTGTTTCTGTTTAGATATATTTAGGTATGGAAATACCTACCACTGTGTTCAATTGTCTACAGTATTCACTACAGTCACCTGCTGTACAGCTATGTAGCCCAAGTATGTAGCAACCTAGACCATCCAGTTTTGATAATCACACAATGATGAAATCGCCTCAAGATACATTTGTCAGAATGTAACTCTGTAGATAAACAATGCATGACTGTATTTTAGATGTTTCTACTTATCAGCTGATATTGAAGGGGAAAACATTGAAGGATATTCTGATCTTTGAGGATGTTGCCGGTGAGAGGGATACTGTTTCTCATTTGCCGCCAAGTTGCACAACTCCATGGATAAGATCCATAAGTCTATATTTGCCAGTCTTCTTGCAAGGTTTTCAAAAACTCACCATCCTAATTTAAAGTTGACTGAGCTGCAAGCCTTTTCAAAGGTGTGCCTTCTCCAATATTGACTATGATGAAAACTGCCACCCTATTCATTCATTTATTATTATCATGTCTCCTTTTTTGGTTTTTGCCTCTTTTAGGAGTCTGTCTCTTCTTTGCGATCAGTCCTCTGAGGGTAGGAATCTGCCTCACATATTTTGATTTCCCCATGGTCTTTCACTTAATAGATGTTCAATAAATTGCTTCATAAATAAATGAACAGAGGAGGGAAAGAATAAGGGAATAGAAAACTACCTGAGGAAAAAAGTGGAACCAATTTATTGAAAGTTCTTTTGCTTTCCACGTAACTATATAACAATTATTCATACACTTAATCTCTACTGATTTCAGAGATATTCTCATGAATGAAAAACGCAATTTGATCAATGCTTACCCAGGGAAATCAAAAAAGAAAGATAGTTCTTTCCTTACCTCCTAACCTTGGCTATAAATAGATTATTATTACTTTGTCACAGAATTTGGGCTATTTCTATTGTTGGGGAAAAATTCAGTGCAATTCCTTTCACAGGCAGCAGAGTCATGATAAAGTAGCCCTTTAAGGCAGTCATTTCTTTTCTCTTCAACAACCCAAAATGTCTGCTCAAAAAATAGACTTTGGAAAAATCTAAAATGCAAGTTCCACATTTCCAGCTATTCACAGTTGAATTAATAAGCTTGGTCCAGTGAACTACAGTGCAGTAGATGGAAATCATTTACATTAACTTTGTTACTCTCTGGTAGAAAATAATGTGCCTCAATCCACATCACTATAAAAGGAGCCAGATGAGGTTCGTTGTTCACATAAAAAGCTAAAAACCAACACACAAGCCATAATGCCAGTGTGCATATTCTGAGTAAGCAAATCAGGAGCTAATCTCACAATGCTTTGAGCTTCTTGAGTAGTTTCTTTTGCATAGTTGTAGGTATACAGGGCAATGAACAATAAGAGGTTATTTGCTGATTAACTGACCTCTGAGATTTACCCAGAGGGCAGTCTCTGCTTTTGTTTTCAAAGTTAATATGTCAATGTCCTCTAGTCAAAGCCCACCAAGAACACACAGGTACTTGAAAAACTTGGGTTTATTACTTGGTTCAACAAGAGAGAGCAATCAACTTGGGTGTAGTTAGGCTAAATAGAGGCATCTTCAAAGATGTCATCGGATCCAAATCCCCAGAACCTAGAGGTATGTGACTGCATGGGGAAAAGCACTGTGCAGATAAGATGTAGAAAGGATCTTGAGATGGAAGATCACCCTGCGTTATCTGGTTGTGCCCAATGTAATCACAAGAATCCTTACGAAAGGGAGATAAAGAGAGGTTTGGACACACATGGACAGGAGAAGGCAATGTCAACATGGAGCAGAGAGAGTTAAAGATGCTGGCCTTGAACACTGGAGCGATGGAGCCACAAATTGTCCTCCCCTAGAGACGCCAGAGGTCAAACACCCTGGGATTTATTCTGGCCGCACTTGCAGTAGGTTGGAAATACTGTTAAAATGTCCATATATACCTATATATACACACACACATATATATTAAACACATGTATATTTATAAATATATAAATATTTTATGTAATATGAATAATGTATAATATAATAAAAAATATATAATCTATATTAATTATAATCTTGTATATTTATATATGAATTAAAATGTATAGATATATTAATATTTAGATAAAATTTGTGTTATATAAATATATATTAATATGTTAATATGAATACATTTATATTTTAGATATTTATATAAATATAAGTATATATTTATTATATAAATGTAAGTATATATTTTTATATATCTCTTTATTCCAATGAATTTATTGCAGTAAAAGTTTCGCTTTCATTGCAATAAAACACATATAACATACAGCTTACCATTTTAACCATTGTAAAGTATATAGTTCAGTGGCATTAAGGATATTCACAAAATCGCTCAACCACCACCTCTATCTAGTCCCAGAACACTTTCATTACCCAAAAACGAGCCACTCGCCAGTTCCCCTTCCCAGCCCCTGGCAACCTCCAATCAGCTTTCTGTTCACATCAAAAAATGAAAACCAAGACGCAAACCAAAACCCAAGTGTGAGTTCTGTGTAAGCCAATAAGGAATTTATTTCGCAAGGCTTTGAACTTCTTAAGTAGTTTCTTTTACATAGTTATAGGCATAGAGGGCAATGAAAAATAAGAAAATAAGGCGTAGAGCTGGACGTGGTGTCTCACACCTGTGATTCCAGCACTTTGAGATGCTGAGGCGGGTGGAGCTCTTGAGGTCAGGAGTTCAAGACCAGCCTGACCAACATGGTGAAACCCCATCTCTACTAAAAAAAGAATACAAAAAATTAGCTGGGCCTGGTGGTGCACGCCTGTAATCCCAGCTACTTAGGAGGCTGACGCAGGAGAATCGCTTGAAACCCAGGAGGCGGAGGCGGAGGTGGAGGTTGAGGTGAGTGGAGATTGCGCCACTGCACTCCAGCCTCGGCGACAGAGCCAGACCCCTTCTGAAAAAGGAAAATGAAACGAAGGCATAGAGGGCAATGAAAAACATGTGCGTGTGTGTGTGTGTATATATATATATGTTTGTATTTTTTATGATAAATGCTTTTTATTACATAATATTTAGTAGTCATGCTCAATCAGCAAGGTCAACAGAAACTTGTAAAGGTTCTGCTAAGTAATCTTGCACACTAATCCGTACACATTTTTCAGTGCAGTAACATTCAAATAATTCTTAAATCCTTTATTTATACAGTTCTGCAAATTGAGGAATAAATACAGCCATGAACACACAAGAAGTTATTTTCTTAAAGCCAGTAAGGCTAACAGAGACTAAAACGTATTGATAAGCCAAAGACTGACCCTGATCCTAATAGCATGAAACTCAAAGTAGCTCTTGGTTAGAAAAGTGCGGTGGAGGGTACGGCAAAGTGACACTCTATGTTCTCCTCCGTCGTCTATCCTTATTTTGGGCGTTTCATATAACTGGAATAATGTCATACGTGGCCTTTTTGTCTTTCTTCTTTCACTGACCATGTTTTCAAGGTCCTTCCAGACCAGGGAAACCTTATCTATCACTGATGAGCATGGAAAGTGACATGGTACTGGTGCTATGGAAGACAACTTGAAGATCCCTCAACGAGACAAACACAGAATAACTGTATGACCCCAGAAACATTCCTATTCTACTATACGTTTTTCCTGGGAGCACTCTCTAACAAATTTTCTTGAACCTCTGTTCTGAATATGCTTCTAGGGAACGCAAAGCAAACACCAATGCCAAAGCACCCACTGAATTATGCAAAAAAAAAAAAAAAAAAAATCACATTGCTCACTGTCAGAAACTCTCCACAAAGGGTGTAGCTAAAGCTTTCCAACTGTGCTCGTCCTATGGTTGCAAAAATTCACTCACACCATACATCACAACTTCCAAAATGTTCTGATGTTTCTTTTCTTTTTTGAGACCGAGTCTCGCTCTGTCACCAGGCAGGAGTGCAGTGGCGCGATCTCGGCTCACTGCCAGATCCGCCTCCTGAGTGCAAGCGATTCTCCTGCCTCAGCCTCCCGAGTAGCTGGGACTACAGGCACGCACCAGCACCCCCAGCTAATTTTAGTATTTTTAGTAGAGACGTGGTTTCACCATGTTGGCCAGAATGATCTCGATCTCTTGGTCAGAATGATCTCGATCTCTTGACCTCGTGATCCACCCGCCTTGGCCTCCCAAAGTGCTGGGATTAGAGGCATGAGCCACCGCACCAGGCCTGATGTTTCTTATCTCATTGTTGAAGCTAAGCCCTCCTTCACGTCACACTTTTAATACAAATCACTGCTTAGTTTGATTTCTCTTCTTCCTGTATTGAATGAGAGAATTCCTCAAATGTCTACATGCTTGCTGCGGGTTTTTAAAGACCTATCCTTATATACACTTGTGACATTTCATGGCATAAAACGTACATTTAAAAATAAATACTTATATTTTTTAAATAAATGGGTATACATTTTGAAAATAATTATACATTTAAAAGATAAGTATATACATTAAAAAAACATATATTTTAAAAATAAATATATTTTAAATATATACGCTTTAAAATAAATATATCTTAAAATATATATTTAAATATATATTTTATAAATATATAATAGATATGTTTTAAAACATATATATTTAAATATACATTTTATAAATAAATATATGTACAAAAATATATTTAAATATATATATTTAAAAAATAAATATATATATTTTGAAAATGTTGATGATTATAAAAATGTTCTGGGCCTAGATAGAGGAGCTGGTTGCAGGACATTGTGAATGTACTAAATGCCACTGAATTGTACACTTTAAAATGGTTAAAATTTTAAATTGTGTGTTGTGTGTACTTTATTGCAATGAAAGACAAGGATGCACACAAACACTTAAATATTTTTAAAATAAATTTCAGCAATATAACAAAAGATATATAATTATATCTGTATTATGTCTGTTTTATATATAAATAATATCTATTTATACAATATACATTGTATAAATATAATTATACAATATAAATATATAACACACAAATAAGTAATATAATATATCTAATATGTAGTATACATTAGATATATACATACACGTGTATGTATGTATGTGTGTATTTAGTAGTATATACATACACACACACAGGGAGTGAGAGTGATAAAGTGTTAAATCAACAGAAGACAAATAAGGTAGCATATAATGTCTGATACCAAATATGTAAATCATTTCTCTCTGTTCAAAGAAAGAAGAAAATTACACAAGAGAGCAATGCCTCCAGACATTAAAAGTGATTATTTTAAGGTGTTAAGTTCGTGAATGTTTTGTTTTGTTAAAAAAATTTTCTTGACTTGGTAGTTATTCGGGTTATGAATACAGAAGTTTGAATTGAACTGGAGCTCCTTGTGGATAAGAAATATTGACTGCTGGAAAAGCAAATCCAATAAGACTGCGTTCGGTTGACACCCCTCACAGAGAGTACAGATATGCCCCAAGTCTTGGTAAACCTATAGGGTTTTATTTGGAGCTTGGCACCACATGCTAAAATACACGATCGTATTTATTTCTGGAGAAACATGTATGATCAGGAAGTATCATCTCAGGAAAATTTTTGTAATAACTTAGAGATTCTTAACCCAGAGCAATAATGAAAAATATAAAATGAAAACTACCTGAAAATACATAAGCACATTTAATGTGGACATACCCTTATATATTTCAACTGATTGCTTGTAAAATCAGAATCATGTGAGGGTTGAGGTTTGATCTCAAATCATTGGGAGTAACCTCATTTAAAATCTAATTTAAAAATCAGGGAATACATAGCAAAACAGGTTTTGAAAGCATACTGGCTTGAATTAATGTCCTTGAGATGAATATACCTTTCTTTGAACTAACTGTAACATTTCAAGATTTTGCTTAACAACGTGTCCCTTAAAACTCAAGGGCCAGTTTATGCATAATGCAAAAAATAGATACGATACAAGAGAGAATGAAATTGGAACTGCAAAAGAATGAGAAGTTTGGAAAAGATTAGCCTTGTGTCCTTGAAGTGTCCTGGAAATTCTTGGGTATGTACGAATCCTAGTGCTCCCCTATAAAAGCATTAACTGGACCACTAATTAAACCTAGGATGATTAAACTCATGTTTCCATGAATTAGCCTTTATAATAGCAGGTCTTCCGACTAGGTTAAGCAGAAATGAATTTATTACCTTGTGGTTGTTAGTTAATGGAATTTGTGAGCACTTTAAAAGTTAACATGGATGTTTCAAAACCAAAAGTGACCTAGGCAGGAGAAATATCCAAGCCAAATGCAGAACTGTCCCCACTAAAAACCCCTACTAAGAGACTCAAGTCACAGAACCCCTGGCCAATGACACCTGTCATCACTCAGATCTCACCCTGATGTAGCTGTCTGACATCACTTAACCACAATCAAGATCCTAACTCAAGTAAAAATGGGGGAAAATACAGTGTTTAGTGATCACCTTCTACTATACATGCAGACTTCCCAGGGCTGAAGTGACGTGGAAAGACACGGTATTTCATAAAAACATTCCCACAAAGAAATTCAACAATACATCCATAGAAGAGGGGGAAAAAAGAAGTTAACTTCAGTAACTTCAGTAAGAACCTGTTAAATATTAATCGCAATGGGTGTGAATTTCAACTGTGTTCTATGAGAAATACATGTAAATCCTAATAATATATGTCTTAGTCAGTTCAGGTTGCTGTAACAGGATACCATAGACTTGGCAGCTTAAACAACAGACTCATATTTCTCACAGTTCTGGAGGCTGCAAATTCAAGATTAAGGAACCAGTAGATTCAATGTTGGGTGAGGGCTCACTTTCTGGTTTGCAGATGACCGCCTCCTTACTGTGCCCTCACATAGAAGTGAAAAGAAGTTCTGGTGTCTCTTCCTCTTCTTATAACAGCATTAATCCCAATATGATGTTCCATTTTCATGACTTAATCTAAACATAATTACCTCCCAAAGACCCCACCTCCTAGTACTATGCCATTGGACATAAGGGCTTCAACATATATTTGGAAGAAACAGAAACCTTCATCCATAGCAAAATGTATTAAATATTTATGAGAATGTGTAATAATTCTTGCAGATACATTATCAAATAAAACTGAAGGACGTTATAGCCTTGTGGCTTTTAAGAAATATATAGACATGATTAGACAAGGCACATTTTCAAATAAGATCGGTCCTGCAAAATTCTACTGCTGTTTAATTTGCAATGAGAAGATAAATTCCATCAAGGGGAAAAAATCAATAGCAGAATCTACAGCAATTTAAAAAGATTAAGGTTTTATCAAAAATACAAAAGTGACTGCATTTTAAAAAGTAATCAGCTTGTGATTCCAGCAAGTGGGTTTAACTGGCAAGAATTAGCAATTTGGGGAAGAAACAATGTTTGCTTTGCACAGATTACAGCAGGAATACAGAAAAAGAAATGGTAACAATATAAAATAGATTGAGAATAGGCATATTACAAATGAGTCTGAAAATACCCACTCACTCACTCAAATCAACATATATTTATTGATCAGTATTTATTTATAATTGCCATATAAAGATAGTAAAAATGGATATATCAATATAGACCTCATGCACTCTTAAGGAAATAATAGAAAATAGGAACATTTTCTGTGATGGTGGAGGGAATTTTAAAGCCCCTTGGAGTTCATTTTGTTTTATTAGTGGAGCTGTTACAGAGAAATAGAACATTCATCAAATAGCCAGTCAATCAAATAAAAGTACCTGATTATCCAGAATGCCACCTAAAACTCCAAAACAATGTGGAAGAGGGATTATAGTTAATCACAAAAGATTTCCTAAAGGTTCTCAGTAAATGCTGAAATCATTTGTTATATAGGGCTGTCCAACACAGTTCCCACCTCCAAACATGGGAGAGGAGAGACAATGAACAAAGGTCAGGTGAGTGGATTTTATATTCCAGTGTAGATTATATTGAAGTTGTACAGGACTTGGAATACTAGAAAATATTCGCTGAATGACAGAAGGTGATTTTTAGAGATTGGCATGTTAGGAACAGAAAAGAAGAAGGCAATACAACTTTTGTAATGAAGATTCATGGTTTGGCCATAGCAGGGAGAGATGGAGGAAGGATGAAAGCAAGTTTCCTAAGGAGAAGAAGCATAGGAACTCAGGGGTACTGCCAAAAATAAAGATGAGGGCCGTGCTAGTTGTAATGATAATAAGCAAAGAGTTGAATCATTCAAACACTTGGTACAAAGAGTTGGGTGGAGACAGACAATTACAGCAAGGGCGTTTGTGCTAGAGAATGAAAATTGGGTGCTTTCAAGTACAGAGAGGAAAATGGATACGTAGCAGCTCAAATAAACAAAGAAGACACACTCATTCAGCCTCATAGAATGAGAGATGAGAAAGAAACATGATATGTCTCTTCCTAAGTTACCCCAAAGCTGACGCACAATTGCAGAAGGATGTCCTTATTCCTCTGCATGGATCCCAGAGGGTGGAGGCAACAGTGTTTTCCCAAGGAACAGGGATTCCGCAGACATTTGTTGGCCTTCGTAGTTCAGGAAATATCATACACGAGTTTTTGTACTTAATTATCAGGTATCACACATTGATCATATATGGACCACAGGTTTGAATTCCAGAATTGTCATAAAGAAAAGCAAGTTAGGTTCTGTTTCTCGTTGACATGTTACGTGCTCCAGTCAAATGAAAGCTGCCAAACTCAAGCGCAATCTCTGCATTGAGAAGCATTTGGAGATTATATTTAACAGTTTGAATATTCTGAGAGGTAAGCAGGAAGTGATCTTATTATTCATCAATAGAGGAACCAATAGTCTGTGCGACCAAGAGATCCTGTCTCTAAGAAAATTAGTCAGGGCTGGGTGCGGTGGGTCACACCTGTGATCCTAGCACTTTAGGAGGCTGAGGCAGGCGGATTGCCTGAGCTCAGGAGTTTGAGGCCATCCTGGGCAATATGGTGAAACCTCATCTCTACTAAAATACAAAAAAAAAAAAAAAATTAGCCAGACGTAGTGGTGGGTTCCTATAGTTCCAGCTACTTGGGAGGCTGAGGCATGAGAATCACTTGAACCTGGGAGGCAGAGGTTGCAGTGAGCCAAGATTGCACCACTGAACTCCAGCCTGGACAGAGAGAGACTCTGTCTCTAAAAAAAAAAAAAAAAAAAAAAAAACCAGCCAGATGTGGTGATATGTACTTATAGTCTCAGCTACTTGGGAGGCTGAGGTTGGAGGATCACCCTATCCCAAGAGGTTGAGGCTGCAGCGAGCTATGACAATGCCACTGCACTCCAGCCTGGGCAACAGAGCAAGGCCCTGTCTCAGGAAAAAAAAAAAAAAATGGAGGAATAAATAAAGTACTTATTGTTTAATAATATAGAGACATATCAAGCAATGGTTGATATATATATGTACACATGTGGATATATATGAATATATGTGGATATATATCATATATATAGTCCAAAAGTTTATAATGAAGCATAGAGAGAAAACTAATATATCACACTTGATACTGGCATTGCATATCAAGTAGGGGAAATAGTCAAATTAAGTAATGGTGCTGAGAAATTTAGTTTTTCACATAAAAACATAAATAAATGAAAATATGCATATCACTTAGGTTTCTGTAAGTACTCTCTATGATGTCAGTACAATGGTGAAACTGCCTAGTGATACATTTCTCAGAGTGTATCCCCCTTATTAAGCAATGTATGCCTTTCTGTAAATACATACGCTCTTTGATTTATGATGGGGCTATGTTCTGATAAACCCATCATAAGTTGAAAATACTGTGTTGAAAATGCATTGAATACATCTAACCTACTGAACATCATGGCTTAGGCCAGCCTACTTAAAATGTGCTCAGAACAATCACATTAGCCTACAGTTGAGCAAAACCATCTCACAACACAGTTCACTGTGGAGTAAGGTCGCTTACCCTCACGATCTCAGGGCTGACTGGGAGCTGTGGCTCCCTGCTGTTGTCCAGCATCCGGAGAGAATGTCCTACCGAGTATTGCTAGCCCCAGAAAAGATCAGCACTGAAAATTTTAAGTACAGTTTCCCCCGAATAGAATCATTTTTACACCATCATAAAGTCAAAACACTGAAATTTGGAGAAACTCGGTGTGTGTATAAGCACACACACACAAACACACATTCACATCTCAACATGAATATACCTGAAAAACCTAATGTTAAGTTTTAAAAACAAGTTATATAAGATATGTATGGGTTGATAAAACTTATGGAAGATTTAAAAACAAAATATACTTGAGGCCAGGAGTTTGAAACCAGCCTAGGCAACATTGAAAAACTCCATCTCTACTAAAATTACAAAAAATATTAACTGGACGTGGTGGCACAGGGCTGTAATTCCAGCTACTCAGGAGGCTGAGGCATGAGATTCATTTGAGCCTGGGAGGCAGAGGTTGCAGTGAGCTGAGATCACGCCACTGCACTCCAGCCTGGGCGACAGAGTGAGACTCTGTCTCAAAAAATAACAAACAAAAACAATATGTGTGTGTGTGTGTGTGTGTGTGTGTATACATATATATGGTTTCATAAGATTATAATAAATATTATGTGTTTTAGTTTTTGGACTTACATAGAACTGTAGAATAATTTACAATTGGAAGTAAGTATATATCCAAATGCCTAGAAAAGCCATAGATAGAAATGAGTGAATTATATATATATATACACACACACTAGATATATAGAAAGAGATAGTCTACATACATGTGATATATAACATATGTATATCTTACATGCACATATATACATATAAATACACATACATATGAGAGAGAGAGAGAAGAAAGAGATGGGGCCAGAGACCTGGGTTCTGTCCAAGACAAATGATGGAAGCCACCATGATGTGAAATATATACCTTTGCTGTACAAAGCCACTCAGAATTTACAGTATATAAGTAAATGCAGCTGCTATTTACTCCAACTTCATACAGTTCTCTTCGTGTTTGAAAAATGCAGTAATGTCCTGGGTCCTTATATATTGATTTCAATAATTTTGAGTAAATTCCCAGAACTTAAGATACAGTCAAACTCAACATTAAAACATAAGTATATTCTAAAACAAAGCAACATTTTTTTTACTGAAGTATTCAAGCAGACCATTGAGTTTTCCTAATAGCCATGTGGCCTGAAAGTATCCATATATCAATATTATTCTCGAAATGTGAAATACTTTTGCAATATGTGCCATGCCATGATAGATTAGTCATGGTAAATAAGTTACTTATCAATCTCAGTAGAAGAAAACAAGGTTCTTAGAAGAAAAAAAAAAAAAAAAAAAAAAACTGGAAATCTTTTTCTGAAGTCATGAGTACTAGATTTTAAAAGAAAATATAATGAAATAAAAATAGATCAGCTTTTAGAATCTACACAATATATGTCAGTGGATTTATTCAATAAGTTTATATTTTCTTTAGTGGCATGTGATTTTCTGATGATAGGCCAACTTCTGGTTTAAATGTCAAATCTTGTAACATCTTAGTAAACACTGAAAAGATAAACAAAAACTCATTTAAAATTGAAAGAGCTCATGTATTCATATGCTCAGGAGATTTTTAAAATGAAAAGGAGAGTTATGCATTTAAGGTTACTTTAAGGGGTAATTATTTTCTAAACCTTTATTTCTCTCCTGCCCCCGTTTAATGAAGTAAGTCCTGTCCTTGAAGCTTGATGTTCTCATGAATATTCTTCAACAATTAGCCATTGGGGACCCCTTAAATTGAGAATTCTATAAACAGTGCTTGAAATTACATATTTAAACAGTACAACCACTAATTCTTTTCATTGTTTATATTGACCTTCCTTTTCCAAGAAAATCATTCTCCCAGAAAGTACAACATAATCTTTCCCAGACTAAAGAAGAGTCAATTAGATTTAATTTGTTCAATCAGGGATGATAAACAGATTATAATTTGCCTTACAAAAGGAAAGGCAACATTATAGTGACTTTTGGTGGTGTTATAAAACATCCTATTGAATTACAGTTGAGGGAAAAGATCAATGTGCAAGTATAGCATAATTGTTTTACTTAAAAATATAATTTTTCACATGGATACTTTTGGCCACTTCTGAACTCAAGAAATGACATGATAATCTATTCACAATCAACAAATATTTACAACATAGAGAAGTTGAACTCAATATTTTTTCATTATTTCTAATTAGACAGTTGTAAACCAATAACCACACCCACAATAAAATTAGCATTTTGGGAAGATGTAATGCTAGGAAGCCGGTAATGTACCTAATAAATGAGTCACTTTGAAGAATGACACACTCTGTCAATTTCAAAGCCATATTTATATTTTTAAATGTTCTTCATTCCATTGGCTTGCAGAAGGGATTGATATCTTTAAAACATAGATTTTCACTTTGGGAGGCCAAGATGTGAGGCTTGCTTGAGTCTGGGAGTTTGAAAGAAGCCTGGGCCAACATGGCAAAATCTCATCTCTACAAAAAATACAAAAATTAGCTATTTTGGTGGCATAGGCCTGCAGTCTCAGCTCTTTGGGAGGCTGAGGTGGGAGGATCGCTTGAGCCTGGGAGGTGGAAGCTGGAGTGAGCTATGATTGCACCACTGCATGCCAGCCTGGACAATAGAGCAAGACCTTATCTCAAAAAAAAAAAAAAAAAAAGCTAATCAACAAACTATGTATCTGCTCATTGGTTTATAATGGGGATTCAAAGTATTATTCATTATCATGTTGAATGAAAAGAATCAGTGTCACACAGGAAAAATTGGAGAAAAAGAAACCAGCACATGAAAAATTAGTCACCCATTCTCCAAAATTATTCACAATATATCCTAAAGGGATAGAACAGAGGAAAAAACTTCAAAGGCTCTCATATTGAGTTTGCATCCTTTTTGCATACACTCTGTGATCTAGAATGAAATAGGATATTTTTAAGGAAATGGCTTTCTTGAAAATACACATTCAATATATGTTGAAATTTCACAGATAATAGGTGGACATTTAGGACATACCATTGACTGGAGATGTATGTTTGCAACACTAGCCTGTTGATGCCAACTTAAGCAATTTAAAAACTTCTACAGTGCTTGGAGAAATTAAATGCTGGTGTACTCTTATTCTTAGATAAATATTTGACCATATGGAGTTAATATAAAGTCGCTTGAACCCGGGAGGCGGAGGTTGCAGTGAGCCGAGATCACGCCACCGCACTCCAGGCTAGGTGACAGAGTGAGACTCCGTCTCAAAAACAACAACAACAACAACAACAAAACATCTTCCTAGGCTATCAAATCCTTAATAGTAGCATCATGTTTGCTAACATTTTGGAGGCAATACAAGAAAGACAATCTGCAAGAAATCAACTGTTTATAAATATGTTTAACCGATTTGAAAGGCAGTGACATTGCATCATGCACTAATCACACAATCCTAAAATCCCACGTCTAAGTGTCTATCAAAGAAACATAAAAACGTATGCCCTACAGAAACTTGTACATGAATTCAAAGCAGCTTTATTCACAATATTAAAAAATACACAAAACACTAAAAACAAACCATAGATTCATCAACTAATGAATGAATAAACATTTATCCATTTCATGCAACGAAAACTCTTCAGCATATCAAAAGCAAAAAAAATTAGTAAATGCGATAACATAGATAAATCTTAAAAAAAACACTATGCTAAGTGAAAGAAATCAGACCCAAAAGTACGCGTACATGCAAGATGCCATATATGTGAAATTCTAGAAAAGGCAAAACTAGAGGAATGGGAAATGGATCTGTGCTTGTCTGGGGCAGGGAGTTATGAAAAAGGATTGGTGGCAAGGAGAATAAAGCAACGTAGGATGCTCCAACTGGTTTCCTTGTTTGGCAGGAGTTACACAGAATAATAAAATTAACAGAATTCATAAAATTTATACTTTAAAAGGTGTTTTATGTAAATTGTGCCTCAGTAAAGCTGGAAACTGTACGATAAAGCTGAAAAGTGTATATTTTACATGAAACTTTCATGTTTAACTTTGTGCATTTTAATTATCTATTTGTTTATCCATCTACCCACTTTGTCTATAAGCTCTCTATTTACCTATCCATCTATCTATCTATGTATGTATCTATCAGCCTACCATCTATCTATCTATCTAAATTATCTGTCTATCTATCATACATCTATGATCCACTATCTATCTATCCATCATCCATCCATTCATTATGTATGTGTTTATGTCCCTATGTGTCTATTTCTCTATTCATCCATTATCTCTTTATGCTATCTAGCTAGCTATCATCTATCTGTCATCTATTTATCCATCATCTATTTATCTATCTACCATCCATCCATTTATCTGTGTATCTATCTATCCATCATTCACCCATTTACTATTCATCTATGTCTATCATCTATCTATCTCTTTATCTCTCTATGTATCTATCTATTCCATAATGTACCCATGAGCCATCTATTTATCTATCTGTCATACATTTATTATGTATGTATGTATGTATGTGTTTATATAACTATGTGTCTATCTCTCTATTCATTCTGATTATCTATCTACCATACATCTATGTATTTATTTATCTATGTATCTATTCATTCATCATTTGTCCATTATCTATCTATCTATCTATCTATCTATCTATCTATCTATCTATCTATCTATCTATCCATCCATCTAGCTATCTACCTACTCTATAATCTATCTATCTATCTATCTATCTATCTATCTATCTATCTATCTATCATCTATCCATCATATCTATCCATCAATCATCTATCCATCATGTCTATCCATCAATCTATCCATCCATCTAGCTATTCATCTATCTAATCTATCATCTATCTATCTACTATCTATCTGTCAATCATCTATCCATCCATCCACCTGTCCATCTATCCATCCACCTATCCATCTATCTAATTTACCTTCTGTGTATCTAATCTATCTATCTATCTATCTATCTATCTATCTATCTATCTATCTATCTATCTACCTACCTACCTATCTATCTATCTATTTTTCACTCTGACCTAAGTGTCATCCATGATACATAAAATGATTCTGCTCTACCCCTATAATGAAAAAATTCAGGTCTGCAGTCAAGAACCAGGGTAATCTTGCCTCCAACTTCTATTTAACCTCCTTCTCCCCTACAAAATGAGACTCAGTCACCTCTTTGGTATGTCCAATTAGCTTTCTAAGTATTTTCTACAACCTGTCTTCATATGATAGACTTCAAATAAAAATTGAGTCTCGTCACGACCTGGAAGGTTGGATTATTCACAAGGACCTATTTTCCATGCAGGACTTATCTTTTCCATCTTGCTCTTCTCCTTCTTTGACCACGTATGAGCCTTTTAACTGAGCTCTACAATGTATATCTATCCAATTTAGCTTATTTCTCTTTTACATATGAGAAAGCGGGTTCAAGGAGATTAAGAAACATATCTACATAATGAGTGAAGGTCAGATTCAACTGAATTGAAACACTGTACTTTGCCCAACACAGTAAAGTGGGAAGTAGAATACCATGTCTTACATAGCCCATGTCTGCAGTAAAATGCATTGTGTTCATTTTATACCCATTTCTGGATATTACTAGCATTTTATTGTGCCAAAGTCTATCACTGATATTTCCTTATAGCATCTTCTCTTTAAAAATGCATCATATTTTCACCTAAAATATGAAAAAGTGCTATTAAAAATTTATGTTATTATGGAGTAAAATTTTATTTTATGCTCAAGCTCTGTTGGCCTTACCATAACTATCTAGGTGCTTTTGTCACATAATGCATGGGGTTCTCCTGTTCAATTTTTAAGCCTGTTGGTAGGAAACCTCATTTCTATAAGAAATCAAGGGTAATAACCCCATTTTATAAATTTTCATCACAACCCATGTTCTGTTCAGGTAATCTGAATCAAATTGTATAGATATGACATAAATTTTACACACTAAGAGATATATTTAACAAAATTAACAGTTTAATTTTTCTTTTTTTTTTTTTTTTTTTTTTTTTTTTTGAGACGGAGTCTTGCTCTGCCTCCCAGGCTGGAGTGCAGTGGCCGGCTCTCAGCTCACTGCAAGCTCCGCCTCCCGGGTTCACACCATTCTCCTGTCTCAGCCTCCCGAGTAGCTGGGACTACAGGCGCCCGCCTCGTCGCCCGGCTAGTTTTTTGTATTTTTTAGTAGAGACGGGGTTTCACCGTATTAGCCAGGATGGTCTCGATCTCCTGACCTCGTGATCCGCCCGTCTCGGCCTCCCAAAGTGCTGGGATTACAGGCTTGAGCCACCGCGCCCGGCCGACAGTTTAATTTTTCTATATTGATCTATTTCTTTCCACAAATAAGATTTAAATGAACATGCAAATTTAACTGAACATGGACGAAAACTTGAATTGATAATCTTAAATAACACTAATGCTTCTTGCATATTCTGATGTACCTAGAGGAGAAAATTCCTCAAAATCTTTCTTTTTAAAGAAATCCTTCCTTTATTTTAAAGAAATCTTTTAAAAAACTTTTATTTTATTATAAATTATCTAATTATAATTGTATATATTTATGGGGTAAAGAGTGATGTTATGATATATGTATAAAATGTGGAATGCTTAAAATCAAACTGAATAACATAGGCATTATATCAAATACCTTTTTCTTTGTGTGGTGACAACATAGGAAATGTACTCTCTTGCAATTTTGAAATATACATAATATACTGTTGGTGGGCATGTAAACTTCACAGGCATTAAGGAAAGCCACATGGAGGTTTCTCAAAAACCTAAAAATAGAATTACTATATGATCCAGCAACCCCACATCTAGGTATATATCCAAAGGACCTGATATCAATATGTCACATAGCTATCTACACTCAAAATCTTTGTCCTCATAGACCTAAATTTAACTATTGGTATTTAATATTGTCTTAGTCCATTTGGGCTGTGTGATGGTTAATATTAATTGTCAACTTGATTGGATTGAAGGATGCAAAGTACAGATTCTGGGTATCTCTGAGTGTTACCAGAAGAAATTAACATTTGAGTCAGTGCACTGGAAAAGGAGGACTTACTCTCAGGAAGACCCGCCCACAGTCTGGGTAGGCACCATCCAATTGGCTGCCAGCTTGGCTCGAAAAAGCAGTCAGAAGAAGGTGGAAGAAGCTGACTTGCTGAGTGAGTCTTCCAGCCTTCATATTTCTCCTGTGCTGGATGCTTCCTGCCCTCCAACATCAGACTCCAAGTTGTTTGGCCTTTGGACTCTTGGATTTACACCAGTGGTTTCCCAGGGGCTCTCAAGCCTTCAGTCACAGACTAAAAGACTGCGCTGTCGGCTTCCCTGCTTTTGGTGCTTGGACTGAGCCACTACTGGTTTCCTTGCTCCTCAACTTGCAGAAGGCCTATCATGGGACTTCACCTTGTGATCGTGTGAGTCAATACTCCTTAATAAAATCTCTTTAATATATACATCTATCCTATTAGTTCTGTCCCTCTAGAGAACCCTGACTAATACAGGCTGCTATTCAAAATATCATAAACTGGGTAGTTCATGAAAAACAGACATTTATTTCTGACAGTTCTGTTGCCTGAAAAGTTCAAGACCAGGGTGTCAGCATGGTCAGGTTCTGGTTCTGGTAAGTGCCACTTTCTGGGTTGCAGACTGCTGACTTCTCTCTGGATCCTCATATGGCTAAAAGGGCAAGGGAGCTTTCTGGGGTGCCTTTTAGAAGGGCTCTAATCCCATTCATGAAGCCCCACCCTCATGGCCTCATCACCTCCCAAAAGCCTCACCTCCTAAACCAATCACATAGATGATTAGATTTCAGCATATGAATTTTGAGGGAACACAAACATTTAGACCATAGTAAGATATTATGTCACGTCAATAAATTATTGAATGAGCAAAAAATTCTTGAATGAACAGTCCCTTATATTAACATCATCAATACTTTCCCATGAATTACTCAAATACAGTATACAACTGGCAGATTTTCAAGCAGTGATGTTGGGCAGAATACAAAGGCAGTGAGTTCCGAGACTTTGAGAGAACCCAAAACCAGAAGACGCAAACTTAAAACAGAAGACACAGTAACACATGTTATGAATAGTCACATAAGTATGCTGTTTGAGGGATTTCTTGGATGAGTTGTGTATTAGTCTGTTCTCATGCTGCTAGTAAAGACGTACCCAAGACTGGGTAATTTATAAAGGAAAGAGGTTTAATGGACTCACAGTTCCACATGACTGGGGAAGCCTCATGATCATGGTGGAAGGCAAATGAGGAGCAAAATAGTCACATCTTACATGGAGGCAGGCCAGAGAGTGTGTGCAGCGGAACTCCCCTTTATAAAACCATCAGCTCTCATGAGACTTATTCACTAGCATGAGAACAGCACGGGAAAGACCTGTTCCCCTGATTCAATTACCTCCCATCGAGTCCCTCCCACAGCACCTGGGAGTTATGGGACCTACAATTCAAGACGAGACTTGTGTAGGGACATGGTCAAACCATATCAAGTTGCAAAGTGCCGTTGTACAACCTCAGAACAGTGACATATCTGTCAGATACACAAGGTGATGCTTCAGTAACCAACAATCCTCCATCTCCACAGTGCAAGTCAACCAAGGTTTGTCTCTCACTCGCTCTTCCTCCGTAACAGGTTTCCAGGTGACAAGGAGACACAGTCACCCAGAGAATTCAGGAATAGAGTCACATGGCTGTGAAATCTCATAAAAAAAAACTGCAAAATTTTCAAAGTACTTAGCAACAACAGTGTCACTGTTGAAAACATTAAAAGTATTTTCAGTAGTTTTGCTGATAGAAGGCAGGAGAGGAAATGGTATTTAAGAAAATGAGCACCAAATAATGACATGTCTTTAGAGAATTGTAGATGAGGAGAGGGGTTCATTAGGCACTATGATGGGTGTGTAGGATAGGGGTTTGGGAGGACTTAGAAAGTTGAACGTATTTAGAGTCCAATTCACCATTATAATGGAAATTGCAGCCCTTGTAATTGTATTCCATAATATTTTTCTTACTTCTTTTGCCTCTTCACTATATTGCTGAATTAAAATACAATAGTATTGAGGTTATTTGCACACAGAAGCACTCACTTTTAAAACATTAATTATCCTTTCTTAAATATTTTTGGTGTATAAGGGAAGATTGTTGGGCAAATATCATCAGCTTCACGAATTTTTGTACTTTATTCATTTCCCTATTGATTGAGTCAGGATCATCGGCTTTAGAACTGAGTCAACTAGAGAGGACTGAAATTTTGTTTCTTATGTTAAAATTTTCATTCATCAGCTGCTGGAAGCAAAGCAGGTAGGCACCTACTTGTTCATTATATTGCAGTGATACATTGGCTGTCTTTCTGGAGACAAGGAGATGTGGAATGAGTGGGATCATGATATTGTGTGTGTGTGTGTGTGCATGTGCCCACACAAAAACATTGGAGCCACAGTAAATATTTGCAACTGCTCCTCCTGAATTTACAAGACTACAGTGCATAACAGAACGGTCAACCTTTTATTCTCAATATTTCTTAAAAGTTTCTTTCTGTTTTCATTCCTAAGAAGTAACTTTCCAAATAGAATTGGTTCCCAAGTATGATTAGAGAAAAAAAAATGTTCAAAAGCACAGAAACAAAATTTTGAAATATAAGAAAAAGGACACATTTATTTAAATAAGATCATATGGTATATATAAGGTTGATGCAAAAAGTGGTTTTTGCCATTAAAAGTCATGGTAAAAGTAGTAACTATATCTATACATCTATAACTATAACTCCATCTATATTTATACTACATCTATATATATAACCATATCTATAACTATATCTATATGTCTACAATGACATCTATATCTATACATCTAGAACTGTATCTGTATCTACACATCTATAGCTCTATCTATATAACCACATATATGACTATAACTATATCCATACCTATAACTACATCTATAACTATAAATATATCTATAACTACATCTGTATGTATAACTACATCTAAACTATATCTATTCTTCATATATATCTATAACCATATCTATAACTACATCTATATCTGTAAGTACATCTATATCTACAACTACATCTTATCTATACTACTTCTGTATCTATATCTATGACTACATCTATATCTAGAAATATATCTATAACTACATCTATATCTGTAACTACATCTATAACTATAAATATATCTATAACTACATCTATACCTATAAATATATCTGTATCTATAACTACATCTAATCTATAATTACATCTATATTTATAAATATATAACTACATCTATATCTATAACTACATCTCTATCTATAAATATATTTTAATTATATCTGTATCTGTATATATATGCCCATACCTATACCTATCTGTCTATAGATCTACATCTATATTCCTATATCTATCCAACTTCCTATGTATCTATACATTTGTATCTCTATCTCTATTTATATATCTATAACTATCTATAACTACAACTACATCTATAAACATATCTACATGTATATTCATAACCATACCCACGCCTATATCTATATATGTATTCATATATTTATGCATTTGTAACAATATATATCTACAGCTCTGTTATCTGTGTCTATACCTAGATCTATGTAGTTATATTTCTGTCTATCTATATCTGAATAACAGCAGTCGTCTGTCACTTAACACTAGGAGTATATTTTGAAAAATGAGTTGTTAGGCTGACTTTGTCATCATGGGAATATCCTAGTGCGCACTTCCGCAAACCAAGATGGGACAACCTACTACATACCTGGGCTGTATGGTGTAGCTTTTTGCTCATAGGCTACAAGACTGTACAGCAGCATGTTCCTATACTAAATACTATAGGCAGTTGTAACACTATGGTAACTATTTCTGTACCGAAACATATTGCAGGGTAGTTGCAGAGAAAGTTATGGTAAAACAGAGAAAAGGTATGGTAAAAATATGGTCCCATAATCTTACAGAACCACCCTCATATCTGTGGCTCATTGTTAACCTAAATGTAATTATGCAGCCCATGATTCTGTATCTAAATCTATTTATATGAATACATCTGAGTCTATATAACTATATGATATCAATTGGATGTATGTTCCGCCAAATCTCATGTTGAATTGCAGTCCTCAATGTTGGAGGTGGGGCCTGGTGGGAGGTGTTTAGGTCATGAGGACAGATTTCTCATGGTTTGGTGCTGTCTTTGAAATAGTGTGTGAGTTCTTATGAGATCTGCTTGTTTAAGTGTGTGACACTTCCTCCCTACCCTACTCTGTCTCTTGCTCCTACTTTTGCCATGAGATGTGCCAGCTCCTCTTTGCCTTCTACCATGAGTAAGAGTTCTCTGAGACCTGCCCAGAAGCTGAGCACATGCCAGTACCATGCTTCCTATATAGCCTTCAGAACCATAAGCCAATGTAGTTTTTTTTCTTAAAAATCACCTAGCTACAGGAATTTTTTTATAGCAATGCAAGAATGGACTAATACATATATCTATCTATATCTATCTCTATCTCTAGCTCTATCTCCTTCTCTATCTCCATCACATATGTCTTTGCCATAACCATCCACGAATCAACAGTGGGCATGCTATGTTTTCTGATAAAGCTTTGCACTGTAATGCCATTTGGAGCTCCCTAGTGCAGGCTTTCCTAGAAATGAATTTTTCTGTGTTCCTTATTCAATTCCTTTGTTATTCATTCATGTAGAACAGCAAGACTGGCTCCTTGTCTCATTGAGCCACTGAGATTCTCTTGAATACTCTGGGGTCCACTTCCACCCACTGGCCTACTTTTAGGGCTTTTCTGGTTGGCTGCTGCCAACATCTCTTTGCAACTGTATCCATTTTCCTTCTGATAAAAAATCTGTAGGGGCATAGCAGAAGAAATAATACCAATCTCAATCTTTTCCTGTATTGATGAAGACAATAGATGCATGGAAGATCTGAAAGCCAGACCCTACCTTGTGGTCAAACTATTGAAAACACATTGAAGAAAACAAGAAGATTCTTCCACTTTAAATATTTTCTGTATTTTTTCCTTATAGAGTTGATTTTTCTTTGCCTACTTTGAGGCTTTTATAACAATAATTAAGACGGTGTCAGCAATGAAGATATTTCCTATGTTAAGAAATTACTACCTTTGTGTTAGAGCAGTATCCTTCCTTCCTTCCTTCCTTCCTTCCTTCCTTCCTTCCTTCCTTCCTTCCTTCCTTCCTTCCTTCCTTCCTTCCTTCCTTCCTTCCTTCCTTTCTTTCTTTCTTTCTTTCTTTCTTTCTTTCTTTCTTTCTTTCTTTCTTTCTTTCTTTCTTTCGACAGAGTTTTGCTCTGTTGTCCAGGCTGAAGTGTAGTCACATGATCTCGGCTCACTGCAACCTCCGCTTCTCGGGTTCAAGCAATTCTCCTGCCTCAGCCTCCCAAGTAGCTGTGATTACAGGCACCTACCACCATGCCAGGATAATTTTTTGTATTTTTAATAGGTATGAGGTTTCACCATGTTGGTCAGGCTGGTCTCAAACTCCTGGCCTCAAGTGATCTGCCCGCCTTGGCTTCCCAAAGTGCTGGGATTACAGGTGTGAGCCACCATGCCCAGCCAGAGCAGTACTTCTCAAACTTTTTTTGTGTGTACATATGCATGTGTATGAATGTGTGTGTGTGCATATCTGTTTACTCATGCAGCAAACATTAGAGCTACAGTGAATAACCCAGCTTACTTTACCTGAATCATACAGGGCAATATTGCATAGCAGAACGGATGGCAATGCATTTTAATATGTTGCACTTAGGTGTCTTCAAGACGGCTCCTATTACTATAGGTCTTGGTGGACCTAAGCTTTTCATCATCTCCCAAGTGACACTGATGATATTAAGAAAAGAAAAAACCAAAACCAAAAACCAAAATCAGGGGCCAGAAAGTTGTTAGGTTGGTGGAAAAGTAATTATGGTTTTTGCCTTTTTTTTTTTTGAGACGGAGTCTCATTCTGTCACCAGGCTGGAGTAGGGTGGCATGCGTGATCTGGGCTCACTGCAACCTCCGTCTCCTAGGTTCAAGCAATTCTCCCATCTCTGCCTCCCAAGCAGCTGGGACCACAGGCATGCACCACCATATCCAGGTTTTTTTTTTTTTTTTGGTAGGGATAGGGTTTTGCTATGTTATCCAGGCTGCTCTTGAACTCCTTAGCTCAGACAATCCTACCACCTCGGTCTCCTAAAATGCTGAGATTACAGGCCTGAGTCACCACACCCTGCCCAATCTGTTATTTTTTACAAACTGTCTCTCGTCCTTTTATGAAAAGGACGGTTGTTGCAAAGACCCAGTGCTCTTATTTATATCTTTGAATATGTTAAGTACACTTAATTAAATATCTTTTTCTGTTTCTTTGATCAACTCTTCACTTAGACAGAGTTCTTTGGATTATCAAATGTATAATTTCTATTGTATGGTGGGCATTATTTTCAAATGGTCATTGATTTTGAAGACACAAGCATCAGTTTGGTTTATGGCTCTTGAATGCATCAATAATGCTTAGTTGTTGATGTTAAGTATGTGTTCATCATTAAGTCGAAATTCTCTTATTTGTCTGATAGAGCCCTTGTTTAGACTTTCTAGTGTGGGATGCACATTTAGCTCTTGGCAGATTTTATGCTATTTAGATGGGTGATAGATGTTAGCCTTCAGACTCTTCATTTTTTTAAACTCTTGGTTTAGGTTCAGGAATACATGTGTATACTTGTTACATGGGTAAATTGCATGTTGCAGGGGTTTGGTGTACAGATTATTTCACCACCCGGATAATAAGCACAGTACCCAATAGATAGCGTTTTTTCCTCATTCTCCTTCCTCCCTCTATCCTTGAGTGGTCCCAGTGTTTGTTTTTCTCTTCTTTGTGTCCATAGGTGCCCAATTTTGAAGGTAAGTTTGCATGTTCTCTGTTCTCACCTGGAGTCAACCATCCCCAACATTGCTAATCTAATTCACATGAGTTTGCTACAGGACCCGTAAGTCCAGATTCTGCTGTTGTAATAGCCCAGGTTCTCATACCTAGTAATCTGCCTTCTCCTTTTTCCCTTTCCCTGTTTGCAGTGCGTTGATTCTTCACACTTAACTTCCTCCAAGGTCTGGCTTCTTTCTACCTGTTTCCTGTCTATTACTTGTATGTCTGGTCTTCCTGAGAAATCCTCATACTAAATACAGTCATTGCTATATACAAAAGTATGTATACATTTATATTAGGTTGGCTGCACCAACTTAATACAATTTCAATCATTTCTATATGTTCAGTGCAGAGAGATATAGAACACACCATTTACTTAGTTTATTATCAGGTTATCTTCATCAACTCACTCTTCATCTTTGCCCTCCTTCTATAAATTAATTAGAACAAATGCGTTTCTACCTAGGTATAGCCATTTCCACATACTTCAATGTAGTTACCATGTTTTCTGCTAATCCCAGTAGTATCTTCCAGGTGGAAAATTCTTTGAGGTCCTTCAAACAAATTTTTTTTTTTTTTATGGATTGCTCAATCATGGTGGCCATTTCAACAAAATAACTTAAACAAATCTTTTAACTCAAGGGAACTAAGCTATGACCAATTTGCAGTTTCTTTTGTTTCCTGAAGTCTCTGGGTGCTCCCAAGAAGGTGAAATCTTTTGAGCATTATGTACTTCACAGAGCATCTAAATTAATGGAGCATGCTGAGGGGTTTTTTTTTTTTTCCTAACGCATCTATATGCATTTATTGGAGCCTGATTGCCGCAGTTGAATTGGTGTAAAGGGGTAGGTCTTTACCCAGACAGGAATGGCAGATCACAGACATAAACACACACCCTGCCAGATTTTATGAGGGGGAAAATAACCCATTCCAGTAAGATGCTATCATGGATTTACATGAAGAGTTACTGCCTAGAAGGACTACAATGCAATCGTCTCTCCCACATATTTCTAACAGAACCCCTTGGCAGATTGAGCCCAACTCTCTGTGGCTGTATCATCCCACACATTCATTTTACTTCGTCCTGCTTTGGTGCCATACAGATTCTTCCTGTGACTTCCCTTGTTCATGTTTCTTTGCCTCCTTATAGGATTTTAGATAAAGATAGTTTACTTCACAAATGTCAGTGTTCTTTAACTTACTCATGCTGGACTTGGTTTTCTGATACATTTTGCCATCTGTCAAGAAGCGACAAGCACAGACTTATGCTGTTCATCTTTATTCACTTAACAGAGTAGTTCTTTTCCATGGAGGACCCTGAGATTGTATGACACTTTTCAATTTATGCAGAACTGTGCAATCATCTTTTTTGAAAAGAAACCATTTTGGGGAACTGCATGAATGCTTGCTGGGTAGACACCTCAGAGGTGGTACAAAGTGGCATAGACAGCCTTAGATGTGGCATCAGACTTTTCTGAGCTTCAGACCTAATGGAGCATATTTCTTTTATGGCTACTTATCAGGGCTGTAGTGAGGGAATCTGAGAGGATGTGTCCCACAATTCTGCGTAAATCAAAAACTCTCCTACAATCTCAGGGCCTTCTATGTAAAAGAACTACTCTGTAAGTGAATGAAGATGAATAGTTCAGGTCAGTGCTTACAGCTTCATGACAGATGGCAAAATTGCTCAGGAAATCAAGTCTATGAAAGCTGTGTCCAAAATAGTTCATAGATTTCAATTTTATGACTGAAGGACCGCTTTAAATCAAAATCATATTTTGCTAGAAATATTAGTGTTGTTGAGAAAGTAGCAAACTTGGTTCCAGAAATCTCTTGGGATATATATATATATATATATATATATATTTCCTGGGTAACTTCTGATTCCTATTCATAGAGCTGAGTCTCTCAAATTTGTACAATGAATTTATTCCTCAAATGAAAATAACTCATCAATTTTTTGAGAGGGGTTTGGAGGAATAGCTTAAAAAAAAACTGCATACACACACAGGCATACACATGCACACACTGCTATATATAGAGAGATAGAGAAAAATTAGGTATCAAGAACTGGTTAAGGAAGATGAAAGGTAGAAGAAACCATGGCTAGTCTTTTATTTTCAAAATGATTTCCAAAGTGGACAATGGGCCCAAAATCTTGTCCTCAGCCTCCCAAAGTGCTGGGATTACAGATGTGAGCCACCGTGAGCTGGAAACCATTGTCCTAAGTGAATTAAGACAGAAGCAGAAAACCCATTACAGTATGTTCTCACTTATAAGTGGGAGCTAAACATTGTGTACTCATGGACATAAAGATGGGAACAATAGACACTGGGGGCTACTAGAGGGGAGAGGGAGTGGGGCAGAGGTTGTAAAACTAACTGTTGGGTACTATGCTTAGTACCTGTGTGATGGGATCAATTGTACCTCACACTTCAGCATCACATGATATACTCAGGTAACAAACCTGTACATATACCCTCCGAATCTAACATAGAAGTTGCAAAAGAAAAAAAAATGTAGAAAATGAAATCCTCTTCCTCTCTATTTTCTGGAAATTGGATTCTGCTGAACTGGGGGCATCAGAACTTTATGGAACAAGAAGCCCACTAGACACAAGTCTTCTGAAATTTTTTCCCACCATGGTGATTTCCTCCTGGGCACCTGTTTTCCTAGATAGAACAAATGCATTCTCTCTTCAGGACATAGTGAGGCATGAACTTGCAACAGCAGCCTGTGTTTTCAAAACTCAAATCAGGATGACAGCAGAACCACTGCAGATAATGACTCTTCATTTGAGAGGATGAGCAGTTTTGCTCTGAAAGACATGGAAACCTAAGACCCAGGAATATTAGTTAATGTTTGGAAGTACTTATGCTTATAAGAGTGTTGAGTAAATCCTTGCTCTGCCTTCAGTAAGTTTTCAACATTATTTCTTTGTATCTAATCAAGTCTTATTGTTGTATCTGGCAACATTCATCTGCAACACTCTAAGCCTCTTTAATAATTTAAAGCAAAAAAAAATGCATTGAAGTAAGCACTACAGTACTCACTTTTACCATAAATCCAATAGATTTCTGTTGAATATGTATTGGTAATTCTATAAACACCTTCAAAAATTGTTATGGTCTACATTAGCAAATGAACTGGGTACATATTAACAAATGTAGCTTGTCCTGTGTATATTTTAAATAATTTCATTCCAGGATAATTGGTTGTAAGGTGTTTCAAATTATACTCTTTGAGAAAAGCAGATCAATTTCAATTTAAAGAAACATTAAGAGTTGCAGGCTGTGCCAAGAATTGATGTTCATGTTGTAAATCAAATCTCATTTTCTGCTCAGAATTACTAATTTATTTTCTTCCTATCCTAATGCCTATTTAATCACAAATAAAAATGGGTATATGGTAAGATGTGCCTGTAAAATTTAATTTGCAATTTCGGACATTTAACATGTTTTAAATGTTACATGGCCAATCTCCTTTTCTTGCTATCCACACAATTTTGATATTTAGCTGATTTAAGAGGCATGAGGAAATTTACACTAAAAGTCTACATTCTGAGGATTGTATATGTATGTGTGGAGGTGGGGGGGGTCTCACTATGTTGCCCAGGCTGGTCTTGAACTCCTGGATTCAAATGATCCCCCTTGCTGGTCTCCCAAAGTGCTGGGATTACAGGTGCAAACCAGGCCCTTGAGGATCTTCATGTTGGTTATCTTGACAATTCTAAAGCAGACAGCATCTGAACTCTTCTTCTATCTTCTAAACATGTTCCAAATTCTACCACCTCAAGGATTTTTTCTAGAAATTATCAACGAAAAGGTTCACATATGAAAAAGTAATGCCTAGCATTTAGTAATTCCTAATATGCTAGAGACTCTTGTTCGATGGGGATTACATTATTTTAACCTAAGCAGTTGTTAAGTTGTGAAAACAGAGAAGGCTACTGCTAAGATTGACAATTGAGACAGGAGTTGTGCCTTTATGTTGCCTAGTTGGGTCAAAATTTTGCCTTAAGAGTGGATATCGGGGGAACCTGCTCCCAATATTTCAGTGTAGGTTCTTTCTATTTTCCCTAAGTGTCAGCTAGCTGAGAAATAAAGAGAAAGAGTACAAAGAGAGGAATTTTACAGCTGGGCCATCGGGGGTGACATCACATATCAGTAGGACCATGATGCCCACCTGAGCCTCAAACCAGCAAGTTTTTTATTAAGGATTTCGAAAGGGGAGGGGGTGTAAAACAGGGAGTAGGTACAAAGATCACATGCTTCAAAAGGCAAAAAGTGGAACTGCTAATAAGGGTCTAACAAAGATCACATGCTTCTGAGGGAACAGGGCAAGGGGAAAAAGCAGAACTACTGATAAGGGTCCAACGAAGATCACAAGGCAAAGGGCAAAAGCAGAACTACTGATGAGGGTCTATGTTCAGTGGTGCACATATTGTCTTAATAAACATCTTAAACAACAGAAAACAGAGTTCGAGAGCAGAGAACTGGTCTGACCACGACTTTACCAGGGTGGAGTTTTTTCCCCACCCTAGTAAGCCTGAGGGTACTGCAGGAGACCAGGGCATATCTCAGTCCTTATCTCAACTGCATAAGACAGACATTCCCAGAGCAGCCATTTATAGACCTCCCCCTAGGAATGGATTCCTTTCCCAGGGTATTAATATTAATATTCCTTGCTAGGAAAAGAATTTAGTGATATCTCTCCTACTTGCATGTCCGTTTATAGGCTCTCTGCAAGAAGAAAGATATGGCTCTTTTTGCCCGACCCCGCCCACGGTCAGACCTTATGCTTGTCTTGCCTTGTTCCCTAAAAATCGCTGTTATTCTGTTCTTTTTCAAGGTGCACAGATTTCATATTGTTCAAACACACATGTTTTACAATCGATTTGTACAGTTAACACAATTATCACAGTGGTCGTGAGGTGATGTACATCCTCAGCTTATGAAGATAACAGGATTAAGAGATTAAAGACAGGCATAAGAAATTATAAAAGTATTATTTGGGAACTGATAAATTTCCATGAAATCTTCATAATTTGTGTTCCTCTGCCACAGCTCCAGTTGGTCCCTCCATTCGGGGTCCCTGACTTCTCACAACAAGTGGAAGTATCATTTTCTCCTATAACAAATTATACTTTCATAATTCCACAGTTTAATACATTATCACTGCATCAGAGTAAACTGCTACATTTTTATTTGACAGTTGCCACAAAAAGTTTTCCTGGGCAGATATCTCCATTGTTAGACACTTCTGAAGGAAGTGATGCTATTTTCTAGCTTTTTAAAAAGAAAGAATGAAGAAGAAGAGCACAGTTTGGGGAGCTTTTGATATGGAGACAGGAGATTTCTAAAGCAGTTAGAATATAAGACAAATATAATCTATGTTTGAAAGTAGTAGGAATTCAACTGAAAAATAAATCCCCATGAACAAAAGTGCTGTACAGTCCCAAGAGTATAATCACACTGTAATTGCATGGCCCTACAAATATGACACTGTAATGGTGGATCCATGTCATTATACATTGGTTCAAATCCATATTCTGTACAACACCAAGGGTGAACCCTCATGTAAACTATGGACATTGACTGACAATGATGTGTCAACATAGGTTCATCAACTGTACCAAATGTGCCACACTGGTGGGGGATGTTGATAATGGGGGAGACACTGCATGTGCGAGGGCAGGAGATATATGGGATCTCTCTGGACCATCCACTCAATTACGCTCTGAACCTGACAGATATCTAAGAAAATACCTTATAAATGATATATAAGATACTATGCAATCACTTAAAAAAAATAGTAAGAACCTAATAACAACTTGAAATAAATTAATTCATTCATCAAATAATTTCAATGATAATGTGTTAGTTGCTAAAGACTCAAAGACAAAACACCAAGTTGTCTAGGAGATGGGGATGTTTGTGTGATATTGTACTTATTGAGTCTATTACATTAATTGCTCTCATGACTGGCAATGGGGGATCAGTTGATTTCTTTATATTTTCTAATTAAGGATATCTCAGAATCTCACTTTTTTTTCAAATGAATGCTTAGTCTTTCACATTGTTTCTTAATTTCTGTTTTCATCTGTCAAAGAGGGCGGAGTGCACGTGTGTGTGTGTTTGTGTGTGTGTGTGTGTGTTTCCTGGGAGTTACATCTCAAAAGGCATAGGTGTCATTCATTTTTATATAAAAGTGGAACTTAGAAACAATAAAACCTGGCTGGGCGCAGTGGCTCACGCCTGTAATCCCAGCACTTAACGAAGTCAAGGTGGGCAGATCATGAGGTCAGGGATCAAGACCACCCTGGCTAACACAGTGAAACCCTGTTTCTACTAAAAATACAAAAAAACTAACTGGACGTGGTGGCGGGCCCCTGTAGTCCGAGCTACTCAGGGAGCTGAGGCAGGAGAATGGCGTGAACCCAGAAGGCGGAGCTTGCAGTGAGCCAAGATCGTGCCACTGCACTCCAGCCTGGGCTACAGAACAAGACTCCGTCTCAAAAAAAAAAAAGAAAAGAAAGTAAGAAAGAAACAATAAAACCTGGCATCTCAAAACCAAGAGAATTCTGTACTAGCTTAATTATAGCCTATGCAAATGATGGCATGCACATCAGACCCAAACAGCATTTAAAATTCTCTCCTCTTTCAGTGTCTGCCAAAGAGAATGGCATACACCACAAAGTAAAAATTAAAATGCTTGCAAGGGCATTAATAGGCATTTGCTAATGGCAAAATAATGACCTCAGACCTTATGAAATGTTTCCTCATAGAAAAGAAATACATAGTTTCTGACTGTTACCTCTGTTCAAAACCTCAGATCAGATATACACATCAATTTGAATGGCAGTGACCTAATGTAGCCTGATAAAGCATGCCAAAACTGGGATCCCTATGGAACCTTCCCCAATGGGGAAGTGTACTCATGAGAGAGGACTTTCTAATTACTGGAAAATGTATCTTTGTCTTGGAGAATGCACAAGGTTTTACAAATCACTGTGTACTCTTTACATACCATGCCCTTTCCAATATTAGTCCTAATTATAGGGGGAAAGTACGTAAGCCTTTTCTTGGATCAAGAACCACCCAACCCTCTCATCCTTTTACGTTGCTCCTTTATTTTGTCAGCTGTCCCCATCGATTTCCTCAGCACCTCCATTCTTGTTACCCACTCAGCTAGAAGGTTGGTTGCTATAGTTTGGATGCTTATCTTCCCAAACCTCATGTTGACATTGGATCCCCATTGTTGGAGGTGGAGTCTAATGGGAGGTGTTTGGGTCCTGGGAGTGGATTCCTCTTGCATGTCTTCTTGCTATCCTTGCAGTAATGGGTGAGTTTTATTAGTTTCTGCAAGAGCTGATTCCTTAGGAGAGCTTGGCAGCTCACTCGCTCTCTCTATTACTTCCTTTCTCACCACGTGATCTCTGCACAAACCATCTCCCCTTCTGCCATGAACAGAAACAGTCTTAGGCCCTCACCAGGTGCACAGTCTTCCAGCCCCTGGTATCACGAGCCAAATAAATTTTTTATCAATTACCCAGACTCAGATATTCTTTCAGAGCAACACAAAACACACTAGGACATTAGCCAAGCTCGGTGAATGAAGAGAGTCACTTGTTGGACATTCTAGGTGCATAAGCATTTGAAGGCTCTAAAGCGTCTGCTGTGAAGGCAGGGTGTCTTCATGTGTTTTATCTGAATGAGGTTTACCTGCAGTGCTTGTTGAAGTACCAGAGTTTTTAGGAGCATTTCTCACCCATCATCAAAGAACTAATTCTCTTGGTGTAGAATGCAGGGATCTTTATTTTAGCAAACTTCCCAAATGGTGTAGTGAACACTACACTAAGAAAAACTTTTTCGGAAGGCAAATGATAAATTTTTTACCTTCAACCTGATGATGTGCGTGCTCGGGTCTGCTGGATAGAAATTATATAAGGAGGAGAGGGCATGGCCTTCGTCTTGTGTCTTACGAGTCAACGATAGCCTCCTCAATATTCAGAGTCCTTCTAATTTGAGTTTTCTATTTAAAATTATTGTTTATCTCTTGTAGCCAATGTATCTGTGAGTGGGCAGGTTAGATCACTCTCAGTCCAAGCTGAGGCATGAAGAAAAAGTGTGTTCCTTGAGAGAGGTAAGATTTGGTACAGACATTTATGTACATTAAAAAAAAAAAAAAAAAAAAAAAACTATTCATGACCAGCTTTGATTGAATAAATATGTGATTCACATTTTCATTAGTCTCAAACTGCCACATATTAAGATATTTGTGTTAAATACTCAATATATGAGTTTGTTTGGAAATAACACTAGTTCCTTTCGGTTAGAAAACTGTGGAGAAGAGCTCTGGCCTGAGAAGCTCTTGGCCTCTGATGTACACAGACTCACACACAAACATGCCATAACCTCACTAACTTTCAGTAGTCTATATTGACCAAAGGGATTTCTAATTTCTGGGTATACTTTAACTTAAATTAAATCATCTCAGCATTTTGGACTAACTTAATTGATACAAAAATAAACGTGTGGAAACCACAAAATTCACACCTTTGCCGTTTCTAATTTTGTAAGCCTAAGGCACCTATTATTTTAAGCCAGGCACAGAAAAACAAACAGCGTATGGTCTCATTCATAAGTAGAATCTAAAAATGTTTATATCACAGAAGTAGAGAGTAGAATGGTGTTTAGCAGGGGATGTGGGGGGTTGGGAAGATGTTTGCCAAAGGATACAAAATTTCAATTAGACAGGAGGAATGAGTTCAAGAGATCTGTTGTACAATGTGGTGGTTACATGTAATAATATGTTGTATTCTTGAAAAATGCTAAGAGGGTGGATATAAAGTTTTCTCACCACAAAAATTATAACTATGTGAGGTAGTACATTTGTTAATGAACTAAATTCAGTTATTCCACATTGTATATATACTTCAAACCATCATGTCGTCCTTGGTAAATGTATGAAATTTTCTTTGTCTATTCAATAAAGAAAATAAAGATGTAAAAATATATACCTTTCAGAAAATATTCACCAAACCCAAGTTACAATGTTAGTCAAATGTGGTTTCAGAGTGATCAACTGGAAAAGCATTTAGAAAAAAACCTATATATATTATATTATATATAATATTATATTATTATATAATTAATGTAATTAATATTATCAATTATAATTACATATATTATATATTATATTGCATATATATGTATTATATGTTTTTTATATATATTTTTTGGGGAAGACTAATATAGACATGCAAATGCATACATGATTAACTGGGCAACTTTGCCTAACTTTTTGAAACCAGCTTTCTCATGGATGTGTATAGGAGTAAAAGTAAGAGACTTACTATTCACCCAAAATAAACAATATGTGTCTTCTATGTGCTGGTGGATGTGTGTTAGGGCTAAGAACTGAAAACTCTCCTTCATGATTCTTTACTTGACAGGAAACATTTCTGTATTCCCAAAATCCAAGCATATGTTGTTGCTGCTCTCAGCACAATAAACAAATTGCTACATTAACAATTTTTTAAATGGGTTGGGTGTGGTGGCACACGCCTGTACCGCTAGCACTTTGGGAGGCTGAGGTGGAAGGATCACTTGAGCCCAGGAGTTCAAGACCAGACTGAGCAACAAAGCGAGACCTCATCTCTATAAAAATAAATAAATAAATATTTAAGAAAATAGCCAGGTGTGGTGGTCGCTTGAGCCAGGGAGGTGGAGACCACAGTGATCCGTGACTGCACCACTGCACTCCAGCCTGGGTGACAGAGGGAGCTCTTGCCTCAAGAAGTGAAAAAAAAGAATTTTTGATACAGTTCCCAGAAAGTGGTTTTTAGGAAAGCAATACCCTATCCCTATTTTTACCTTTAATTCCCCTTTCCTTTATTTATTGTAAAAATTCACAGAGTACACCATTAAGACCCTGCTCTCTGGCCTGAGAAGCTCTTGGCCTCTTGTGCACACAAACTCACTCACACACACACACACACACACACACACACACACACAGACATCACTCCCAAGCATGCTTATCAAACCCTGTATAGGGGGCTCATGCTTTAGGTACCTATACATATTGTCTCCATTGCTCATTCTCCCAGAATAAACTTCTTCACAAAGCGTCTCTGGCAAACTGCTGCATCTGGTTTATATTGGCATACGGATGTGCAGAATTTGATGCATCATAATATCCGGGTCATGCACACTGATTACTGGCCTTTGGATGGTGCCTTTCACTGAGTTTTATTTAGTGATTTAATTTGATATTGCACACAATGCAGTAAGCATCTGCAAACCACCACACCAAACAAAAGTCGGTACTATGACAATACATTAATTTATTCAATGATCTCCTCACTAACCCATCTTTCCCTTCTAAGTTAATCGTCATGATTGTCTTAATTCATATGAGTGCTATAATAAAATATCATGGACGTGGGTGGTGATATAGTTTGGCTCTGTGTCCCCACCCAAATCTCATCTTGAATTGTAATCCCTACATGTCAAGGGAGGGACTTGATGGGAAGTGATTAGATCATGGGGCTGGTTTTTCCCATGCTGTTCTCATGGTAGTGAGTAAGTTCTCACGAGATCTGATGGTTTTTAAAGAGGCTCTTCCCCTTTCGCTCTCTCCCTCTCTCTCCTGCCACCAAGTAAGACATGTCTGCTTCCCCTTCCACTATGACTGTGAGTTTCCTGAGACCTCCCCAGTCACGTAGAACTGGGTCAATTAAACTTCCTTTCTTTATAAATTACCCAGTCTCAGCTTGTATCATTATAGCCGTGTGTGAAAACAGATTAATACAGGTGGCTTATAAACAACAGACATTTATTGCTCACAGTTCTAGAGATCCTAGCTGGAGGCTAGGATCAGGTTTCCAACATGGTAGGATTCTGGGGAGGATCGTCCTGGATTCTTCCTGGTTGCAGTCTGGCATCTGCTCATTGTAATTGTATCCTTAGGAGTGACACAAGCATTCAATCCATAAAATTCATGAATCTTATGTTTAGGATAGTCTTCCTTCCTTTCTTTCTCAAACGAGGCTTTGTTTGACTGGCATATACTTTTAAACATGCATATGCTTTTATTTTTATTGCCTTAAATTTTGCCAAAAAAAAAAAAAAAAAGAGCAAACCTCAGTTTGGAATCTTGTTGAGCTCATGATTTTAGTTGAGTAAAGCCACTGCTGCGTTTTCCACAGTGGTGTGCTATGTGTGATAATGAGTGGCACGTGAAGATTTGTTATGTGAAGACACGTGTGCTATTATCAGAGGTGACCTGCATGGTCTCTAGAGTTCGTGTTTGTGAGCCATGCTGCTATAGGCATTGTGCTACATTTTTTCCATTGGCTACTGTATATGCTTCAGTTTCTATTGGGTATACACCTAGGAGTGCTGTGGTTAGCTACAGCCTCTGGGGATGTTTAGCTTTACAGATCATGTTAAGCGGTTTTCCAAAGTTGTTGCACTGATTCACTCTTCTCACTCAGAATTCATCAGGGATACTATGGATTCACATCAGAACTTAGGCTTGACTATCAGCTGATTCGTTTCTATTTGCCAAACTTGTAAAATATTATCTGGCACATATCCTCATCTCATTTCTAATTTAAAGATAATGTGGCTGAGTGTGGTGAAGCTAACACCTCTAATCTCATCACTTTGGGAGGCCAAGGTGGGAGGGTCGCTTGAACCCAGGAGTTCAAGACCAATCTGGGTAACATTGTAAGATCCTTTCTCTACAAAAAATAAAAATAAAAAATTAGGTAGGCATGGTGGTGGCCACCTGTATTCTCATCTACTAGGGGAGCTAAAGTGGGAGGATTGCTTGACACCAGAAGTTGGAAGCTGTGGTGGTGAGCTGAGATCTTGCCACTGCCCTCCAGCCTGGGCAGCAAAGTGAGATGCTGTCTCTGAAAATAAAATAAGTGTTAAAAAAAAAAAAGGACAAAGATTATGTGCTTCCATTTAAGGCAGTGTTTATTCTCTTTTTTATATTCTTTTACTACCTTAAGTAAGTTCCATTTGATTTCTAATTTACAGCATATTTTGAGATATGAGAATTAAATATTATCAATGATTTTTCTTGTTCCATTTAGAGGATCCTGTTTTCTCTCCTAATCCGAACCTGAAATAAATTTCATTTCTAGACTCTTTAATAAGAAATCTCTGCTGCACAGAGACAAACCCAGATGGGTCATGATATATTATTATTTATACACCGTTGTGTAAAACTTGTTGAAAATATCTTTAGATGTTTGAAAGTAAATTCATAAGTGAGATTGACTTTTTTTTTTTGAGATGGAGTTTTGCTCTTGTTGCCCAGGCCGGAGTGCAGTGGTGCAATCTTGGCTCACTGCAACCTCTGCCTCCTGGGTTCAAGTGATTCTCCTGCCTCATCCTCCCAAGTAGCTGGGATTACAGGCATGGTGAAATGGATTTTTGATTTTCTTTTCCTTTTTCAAAGTCCCTGTCAAGTTTCAGTGTTAAGGATAACACAACAACCTTAAAATATGAGTTGGGACTCTTCCATTTCCTTTTTTTGTGTGTGTGGTTGCATAAAACTGGAATGATCTGTTTCTTGAACATCCCGTAAAAGTCATCTGGGCTTGATGCTCTAAACTGTTGAAAGACTTCAAGCCACTCCTTTTTCACGTCTTGGTGAGCCAGCCTTCACAAAATTCTGGAACCTTCCCTTAACCTTTGCCCCTGTGTCAAAGTGTTTGAAGTGTGATATTTTGTTCTTTTTAATCTGTATTTTATCTCTATTTTGCCCCTTCTACATTTCTGTTTATGTGTTTTTGTCTCTTTACTCCTTAGTCAGTATTGCCTCACATGTGCCTCTTTTCCTAGTTGTTTTTCAAAGAACAACTGTTGGTTATGTTAAGTGTCTCAACTGCACTATTGGAAACTTTCATAATTTATATTTTTCATTTCTTCTCTTATTTATCTCTTTCCCTTCATATTCTTGTGATGTGTGCTATTGCTCTTTTTACTGAGTTTTTGTGTATGGGTTGGGGGATTTGTTGTTTGTTTTTTGAGACAGAGTGTAGTTCTGTTGCCCAGGCTGGAGTACAGAGGTGTGACCAGGGTTCACTGCAACCTCTGCCTTCCAGGTTCAAGCGATCTTCCCACCTCAACTTTCTGAGTAGCTGGGACTACAGGAGTGTGCCACCATACCTGGTTAATTTTTGTACTTTTTGTAGAGACAGAGTTTCGCCATGTTGCCTACTCTGGTCTCTAACTCCTGAGCTCTGGTGATCCACCTGCCTCAGCCTCCCAAAGTGCTAGCATTACAGGTGTGAGCCACCATGCCCAGCCCTTTTTATTGTTTTCAGGTGAGCACTTGGATCATCACTTTTGAATTGCTTTGTTTTTTGCTTAAAATTTCTAAGGATATAATTCCTTCAATGAACCAATTTTACTTAACATAATATTTCAATATTTAGTATATCCATTATTATTTACTTCTAATAATACTTTAAAATTTTGCACAATTTCATCTCTAACCCATGAGCTGTTTACCTAAGCATGTTCATATTTTTATTTAGTATGTGGGGATTCATTTTCCACTTTCTTATTATTAATTTATAAATTAAAGTAAACCAATGTCAAAATAATATGAATTAAGAGTTAGACAGAAAGTATTGTCTCTACAATACTTTTTCTTTGATATGTGTGGAGGGTTTTTTATGGCCTAATAGGTGATCAATTATTGTAAT
This sequence comes from Rhinopithecus roxellana, assembly GCF_007565055.1. NCBI lineage: Eukaryota > Metazoa > Chordata > Mammalia > Primates > Cercopithecidae > Rhinopithecus > Rhinopithecus roxellana. The sequence goes on from NC_044555.1 coordinate 70,582,000, forward strand.
ACTCTAAATGCTTAAGAAATAAAGTGTCGATTAACATGGTCCATCTTACACCCACACACCTTATTATTAGATACTTTTGTGCATTGTTTCAAGGTATTTTAGCTCTACCTACAATGCATACTACTTTGGTCATCAACTCCATGCAGGTCTTATTGAGTTCAGGCAAGTACATTAGCATCTTTCTGAAGTTGCGGAATTCTGTAAGCTCTCAGGGACAAACAGAAAATGTTGAGGGAGTTCATACATTAGGGGCCAGTTTAGCAAATGAATTATGGGGACTTAAAATCAATGCTTGTATATTTTACCTTTTCATCCACAAATGTGCAGTTGTGAGAAACAATTTGTAAGTTTCCAAGTCTCAGTGGGATGAAGCATCAGTCACCAAATTTGCTAAAAATTCCTTTTATTAGCTCTTCCACTTTTCCTGTCCTGTTACAGGTAGTTAGGCATGAGCAGAGCAGGAGAGGGCTCTTCCCCTGCCCACCAGGAATGTCAGGCAAGAATAGGGTGATGGTGTGACAATTATCATATTGCCTCTCTAAAAGGGATAAATTGGCAGCTGGCACCAGGAAGAGGCCATTTTCTAACTGTGCACACCCATTGCACTAAAGTGTCAATTGAATGCAAGCACCAAGGAGATGCAACTTCCCAGCCATGTGCAATAAGAGACAAAATGGCAGAGTGTGACCTTCCAGGGGCACTCCACCAGAAAAGGGAAGAAAGCCTCAGATGGGCATGCATAGAACTTGCTGAACACACTGCGTGTGCTCACTTCCCAAGGCTAAGGAGGGCACTGCGCATGTGGAAGAATGAATTGTCAGAGGTGCATCGGTTTGTGTCTGTTTTTTCCCAGCTTCTCTCAGGCTCCAAACTTCTATGCCACCTGGATTTTGTGTCTCTCAATCTGAGTGAAGAAGGAGTCACTGTGTCATACCACAGCCACGGTGGGAGAGAACTAAAAGCAAGTGTTATCTTGCCTTCTCTTAACATGTAAAGTCATTCAAGGCTGCCCCAGGATAAAGCCACCCTCAACTGCTTCACCCCATGAACACCCATTCATTGTGCCCTGCATCACTCAATTTTGTTTTTACTTCTTGTCCTCTCCACTTTTGAAGAGCTGATCATTGGAGAAGTGGCCAGCAGCTTAAGCAGTCCAGCACCTTGTTCAGAACACCCACTGTTTGATGGACGATTCTGCTCGGTGCCTTTGCATACCACTTACATGATTCATCTCCCTGGAGTGCTCATAAGCTACAGTTCCCCTAGCAGGTGGAACAGAAAGCCCTTTTCACCAGGTAGTTAAACAGTCCCTTGTCCTTGCAGTATCTGGGCTCATTCTGTTGGTATATGCATTGAATATTGTATCTTTTCATATATAGCCTTTTCTTCTAGAATAGGAGGTCAGTCGGAAATGATAGCTCACGTCTGTAATCCAGGCACTTTGGGAGGCTGAGGTGGGAGGATGGCTTGAGGTCAGGAAGGATTTGGAGACCAGCCTGAGCGATACAGAGATACCCCATCTCTAAAAATAAAATAAAATAAAATAAAATTTGCACCTGTAGTTCCAGCTACTTAGGAGGCTAAGGTGGAAGGATCGCTTGAGCCCAGGAGGGCGAGGCTACATTGACCTGTGTTCACATCACTGCACTCCATCCTGGGCAACAGAGTGAGATTGTGGCTCCAAAAAAAAAATAGATAATAAAAAAATAGAAGAAAATATCCATTAAAGACCACCATCGGAAAATATATTTAAAGGATTTAGGATCTACGTCGAAATGACAATGAGAGGAACCCCAGAAAGTGAAACAAAACAAGGGAGAAGAAACAAAAGGTATGCCTGAATGCTCCAAATTGCTCAATCTATGGAAGTGGTCTTGGGGAAACCATGCACACACTGCAGGCATTTTAGTTCATTTGTTATGGCTAGACACGGTCGGGTAACCCTAAAAATTTAAGTGATCACTTTCCAGACTTGCACACAAAAACAAACGTCCTCTGGCTGATGTGTCCTTTTTCTTTTCCAGGGACTGCATGTCTAATTGGTTGGGGGCCTTAGGAAGAGCTTATATTATTTTAACCTTTTAAAGCAAGTAATGTGAAAGAAATGGATAGTTACCGCAGAAGAAGAAAAAAAAAAATGACTACATTTACTGTTAATATTTTTATGATTAAATAGAAGCAAAGATTAGTGACCATTAGATCAATTCCAAATAATTATTTGCTAGTGTATAATATGAACCTGTGTGTAAATTATTGTAATATTTTCCAACCTGTACTAGATCATTATTATTTGACCTATAACAAAAAATAATAAGATGTGGAAATGACTCAGACACCAGATTTTGTACTAGGAGCAGTTTCTTTTAAATTCCAATTGAATTTTGGTTCTTGCTTGTCCCAGCATGCACTTTGAACCTCTCAGCAGGACCCTGTGATTTTAGAGTTGAAAATCTCCAGATACAAGGTCTCTGTTTAAAATACTGGCTGGTGAGGCAGGAGGAGGATCACTTGAACCCAGGAATTTGAGGTTGCAGTGACCTATGATTGCACCACTGCACTCCAGCCTGGGTGACAGAGCAAGATCCTATCTCTAAAAGAATAATAAAAATAAAAATAAATAATAGAGGATTGTTCGAGCTCAAGAGTTTGAGACCAGCCTGGACAACATAGGGAGACCACATGTCAACAAAAAATAAAAAGTAAAAATAAACAGATAAATACTGAGTGGCCCCAGTGAAATGATTTCTTTCACTGGAGAAATCATTCGTCGTATTTCATTTTTATTGTACTTAGAATAGTGCTTTAAAAATATAAATGTGTTGGATTGGGTTTTTCAAAGTAGTTTTACCTAAATCTACTCATGCAAATGAATGTTCTCTGCCATGTCAGTTCCCCATGGAATTTGAAATCCCCTTCCGTTGATCTTGCCAAATTTCAGAGATATGAAAGCCTCCTCCAGATATTATGATGTGTTTGTACGCATATGCTCTATCCACAGTCCTAGCACATCCTCTCATTTGGCCACACAGTCACATTATGGAAGGACAAAGATCCATCTTCAATTTGTTCCTTCAACCTCACCCAAGCTATATCTTGAGTCCAACCTAATGTTTTCCTGCTGGAAACTTGCAGAACAAATATAAGATTCTCATAGGTGTAATCCATGATCTTCCCCAATATGGTGTCCAACATGACCGTGAAACATCACAGATGGAATCTAGAAGGAGGCACCACCAACATGAGCTAAAAGGAAGCTTAGTTTTGTTGCTCTTCTGTTTAAAGTTGACATTATCTGCCCTCCCACCACTTTTCTGACATAGACATATATTCCTCATCATTTTCATGTGCAAGACCCTCTCAATCCGAACTCTGGTCTCTGCGTACATGTATTGCCTCCACAAATGTGCACCTGCCTTCCCAAAACCCATTTCTCTAAAACGCATGCCTTAATCATTTACTTTGATTGTGCCAAGTGATAGAGAGGACACACAGAAGAGTAAAGACTAGGGTTTTTCTCCTTGGGCTGCTCATAGCAGTTGAGGTACAGGGTCATATTGCAGGGTATTGCAGTAGAGGCTAAACCAATCGTGTCCAGGAAATATTCAGGCATGGTGACAGTGACATGGAAGGACCACAAGGCAGGGCTCCCTGAGGTTCACAATTAAGATGGAACCCTAGATGAGTGCAAGTTTACTCCTAGACAGGGGCTCTTTTTGCTCCTCTGGGAAGCAGTAAACCTGACTCATTCCTCTTTCCTGGCCTCTCCCTGCTGATGCATTTCTGCAGTGACCCTGCTGTTTACATGGGGATTTGATGTCCAGCGGGTCCTTAATTCTGGCTGCTTTACTCTGCTGCCCACCCAGGATAGCCTGTCCCTGTGCACACTAGCAGAGCTCAGACCCCAGGGCAATGTCTGCCCCACCACAGCAGACAAGTCCTTCCCTGACCCTGCTGTCATTTGTGAGTCATGAGCACAAAACATGGTGGCCTTTGTCCCCAGCCTATAAATGCAAACTTTCCAGTCAGCCAACAGTCAAAACATCACATTGCCTACATCACAATGTTGCTTATTTATTAAAGCAAAACACAACAGTTTATGTGGCTGTTCATGGAGGCATGCAACCAAACACAGAAAAGGAAGAAACAGAATTACTCACTACTGATGGGTTCTATTTTATTAACAGGTGAAGACACACTATTAATTTTAAGATTGAGAATGTTATGAATGAAGAGAAATTGACAACTGTATAATTAGCAAGAGGAAATCTGCTTAATAACAATTTCTTGATTATCAGAGGAAAAAAAATCTCATAAAAAGGGACCATCCTGGCCATAGGATTTGAACATAACGGGAATGGTGATGATATTTGGAGACATTTAAAACCATTTACATACAGAAGGGTAAATAGACAAGTACAATTCCACTAACAGGTCAGTCAGAACATGTTTATGGGAAGCTAATTTACATTTCAGTGACTTTATAAACATATATTCTGTAACTGAAATTAAAGGCAAAAAACATTTCTTACTATTCTGCCCTCAAACTCTCCATTTTCTGGGTCCTTGGTCTTTGCTTTCCTGACCATCGTTAAATACAGAAGCACCAAATACAAATCTTAAACAGATATATGTTAAATGACCTGGTAACATAACCTAATCATGTAGCTGGACCCTTCCTAAAATATTTTATGGATATCATATTTTTCAAGATCGCTTAATGCTGCAGATTTGGTTTCAGTGATTTAAGCACTATCACTAATGGCAGCACTTTTGCTTTCTCTCTGCAGTGCCTCCTTTAAGAAGGTATCAGGTTTAAACCCTGGAGAAAGACATCCAAAAAACAGGACAAGACTGCGGCAACCAAGGAAGCCCTGCTATGACTCTCTGCTTCAAGCCAAGTCAAATGACCCCTGGTTGATCCTTGATCACAGAACAGGTAACAACCCAGGAGTTGCAGGTGCAGTTCAATGTGCTTTGTGGTGCTTGGATACACTCCCTGTACTTAGAAAGGTACCCAATCCCATCTGCTTCTGGCAACAGGTGTCTATGAGCACACTCTCAAAAATGTTCTCACTCACCCTTTGGGGTCATTCTGCTTTTCCATAAATGCTGGATAATTTTTTTTTTTTTTTTTTTTTTTTGAGACGGAGTCTCGCTCTGTCACCCAGGCTGGAGTGCGGTGGCTGGATCTCGGCTCACTGCAAGCTCCGCCTCTTGGGTTCACGCCATTCTCCTGCCTCAGCCTCCCGAGTAGCTGGGACTACAGGTGCCCGCCACCTTGCCCAGCTAGAGTTTTGTATTTTTTAGTGGAGATGGGGTTTCACCGTGTTAGCCAGGATGATCTCGATCTCCTGACCTCGTGATCCACCCGTCTCGGCCTCCCAAAGTGCTGGGATGACAGGCTTGAGCCACTGCGCCTGGCCAACTCTGGATAATTTTTAAGAAGAACAATGGCATTTAAGAGTTTGTAAAAGCCTCTCTTCAATCAGACTTATTTATTTACTCTAAGAAAGCCTCCTGAAATGTTCTTTTCTCTAATGTGCTATTTCTAATGTAAAAGAAAAATCAATAAACCCATATGCATTTAGTCTTCATATGAGAACTCATATATTTTGGTATCATTTGAAATGCAAACTCAGATTTTTGTTTCTCCCTCAAGGAAAGTTACAAGGAAGGCTAAGTACCCTCCATAAAGTATGTTAGTTTGTTTTGTTTCAAAAGAAAATGTGATTCTTTCTATTTTGACTTCATCCCTATTTTTAACCTTCCCTTTGGGAAAAGGAAAGGCAGGAGGAAAATTTCGAGGGGTGTAATCACCAGAATAAGACTCAATACTAAAATCTCCAGATAGAAATTACTCAGTTGTTTTAAACTCGAGGGAATATATGTGACATACTTATTGAATATACAGATATTTTCTGAGGAATCAATAGATAAGTTACAGCTTCTTAGACATGCTCCTACTACTTGACTTTTTTGGTAAAAATGTTTTCAGTCCTCTGATTAATTGCCTGACTTCTGCAAATCGTCTGACCACATCATTTATATCAGTTGCAACGAAGTGCTAACAGCCTGACAGGCAAAGTGATTGCAGGTCTTGGGAAGCTTAATGGCAACTATGTCAAACTGAAATTTAAAAAAAGAAAAAAGGAATTAAAAGAAGTTGTTTAGCTATCATCTAAGGCAAAATACTGTTTAATTGCTACTTTGACATATAAAATTTTAAGGTTTTTTCATCAACCTATGCAAGAAAAAAATACATATATATATAAATATATGTATATTTACATATATATCTAAATATATGTATATTTACATATATATCTATATTTTAATATTTAAATATATGAACATGTGTTTATATACTAATTTTAGAAAATATATAATATATAAATGTTTTTATACAAATACATAAATAATATATTAAAATATATTCATATATTATATATGTAAAAATTTAGGAAAATATATATTATATGTTCATATTATCCATGTAAAATATAACTTTTATTTTATATATGTTATATATTATATCTATATTTATATATTATATTTATTATCTCTTTATCTGGAGATCTGGAGTTAAGTTATCTATAAAAGCCTCATAGATCAGTGGTAAGTCTGTGCATGTAAACAGAATGCTCATTCTTTTCCTAATGTCTATATTAAGGAGGCAATAACAGTTTGACCAGGTGGGAAAAAAAAGTGTAGAATTATATTTTAGAGATAATGTTAGATTGGTCTTAGGTAGAAATTTGTAGTTTTCCCATGTGGCATACAACGGGAGTGATCTAGTTAGTACCATTATTTCATATTGACAGTTTTAAAAAAAAAAAACAGATGTCTTCTGAGTTCAATTTTATTTGCATCTTTAACTCAAACACTAGCAATTAAGATGAATTATGTCTACGTTCCTATAATATCCGGTCTCTGACACAATTAATTCCTACTGATGTCTTCAGTTCTTTCATTTTGAGCTTGATCTTGGTCGAGCTCAAAAACGTGGATGTTGTCTTAGCTACTAAATCTCATGTGATAAGAGATTAATAAGACAGTTATACAGCAATGGCCTTCTCCTATAAGATCATTTCTGAAGACTACAGGTTTCTCCATCTATGACACATTATAAAAGCCCCAAAATGGTTGACGTCTTGCACCCTGCCAAGTTGGGGCAAAGGGGGATTATTCTGCTACCTAGACTATTCCAGACCTTCCTTCCCTGCTCTGATTCACTTTCTTCATATCAGAATTTGTAAGATATTTCTCTGATTTGTTAATATACAATTCTCTACCCCCCAAGCTCAAATCCATTTTCTTTACTACTCAAGCTCAGCTCCGATTCAGGGTACCTTGAAGTCTGACATTTATCAGGCCCAGAGAACTTGCCATCATGCCTGAAATTAAAAATGAAATCCCTTGAGATATTGTATCTTTTTTTGTTTGTTTGTTTGTTTGAGACGAAGTCTCACTCTGTCGCCCGGGCTGGAGTGCAGTGGCCGGATCTCAGCTCACTGCAAGCTCCGCCTCCCGGGTTTACGCCATTCTCCTGCCTCAGCCTCCCGAGTAGCTGGGACTACAGGCGCCCGCCACCTCGCCCAGCTAGTTTTTTGTATTTTTTAGTAGAGACGGGGTTTCACCGTGTTAGCCAGGATGGTCTCGATCTCCTGACCTCGTGATCCGCCCGTCTCGGCCTCCCAAAGTGCTGGGATGACAGGCTTGAGCCACCGCGCCCGGCCGAGATATTGTATCTTAAGAACAAAAAATAAAAATAGAAAAGTCTTTCGATTTCTTTAGGAATTGAATTCTGGAGTAAAATAATCTGTTCCCACGCACTTCATCTAATTTTTGTTCTGCAGTAGTAATTTATATTTATTACATAAAAGACAAAAATAAAGCATCCTAACATTATTTAATAAATAACTCTAATTTTTAATTTTTTTAAACAATGATAAGAATTAGAAATGTAAAATTAAGTATGAAAACAATGACAGCTAGCCAAGTACCTTTTATGAAAATTTAAATAATGAATTTTATTATTCTATTAGCTTCCAGAAACCTCTTCATTATTAAAAATAAATTGTTATAGATATGACCTGAATTCTTTTAAATTTTTTATAAAAAATTTTATGACCTAGACTATCGTCTAATAGGCTAAATGTTTTCTGTTGTCTTGTAAAGAACTATTATTGGGTTGACTCTTCTCTCAATATTAATTAAAGTCAAGTTGATTGATAGCGTTAATCTAATCTCTTTTTTCCTTACTGATTTTTCTATCTGCTTTTTCAGTCAATTATTCAGGAAAGGGTATTTAAAATTTCCACTTAAGTTGTGAATTTCACTGGTTGTCCTAGTACATCTATAAATTTTTGATTTGTGCATTTTCAGGCTCTGTTATTAGGTGCATAAAAGTTTAGGATTTTATATTCTTTTGTTAAACTGACCCTTTTATTGTTAAGAAATAACCCTTATTACTGAGGATATTCTTCATTGTGAAACATCCTTTTTGCTATATTAATATAGCCACACCAAATTTTATTTGATTAGGACTAGCATGATGTAACTTTTTCTATCATTTTACCTTTAATCACCCTGGGCCTTTATATTGAAACTGTGTTTCTTTTAGGCAGCATACATTGGGTCCTGCCTTTTATTCAACTTGGAAAACTCCGCTTTTTATTGGTATTTTCAGAGCATTTACCTTTTAGGTTATTATTTACATGGTAAAGTTTGAAATACCATCTCCTATTTGGTTTTCATTTCTTTGTCCTACTTATTTTTTATCTTTTTTTTTCTATTTGTATTCTTTTCTACCAATTGAATTAATTTTATAATTCTATTTTGTCTCTTTTTCAGTTTGTTAGTTGTAACTCTTTGTATTGTTTTAGTGGTGGTTACTTTAGGGTTCATAGTTACATCATTAACTCATCATAGCCTATCTATTTTCAAGTGATATCCCACTTCACATTACTGGAGTATACTCATCTAATAAGAAGAAGATTACCAGAATACACTTGCATTTCTCTCTTCCTGAGCTTTGTGCTAATGTCATTAATTTTACGTTTACACATGTTATAAACTCCAGACCAGATCACATTTGCTTAAAGGATCAATTATCCTTTATAGAGATTAGTAACAAGAAAAACATGTATGCACTTACTTATGATGTCTGCATTGCTGTCATATTTGTTTAAACAATCAATATCTTTTAAAGAGATTTAAATAAGCAAAAGATCCTACACATTATTAATGCAGTCACAAATTCTAGTGTTCTTCATTTCTTTGTATAAATCCGCATTTTCATAACCACACCTGATATCATTTTCCTTCTGTTTGAAGGATGCCCTTAACACTTCTTGCAGTGTGGTCCATGCTAATCAATTCTTTCTGCTTTTGTATTTTTGAACATGTCTGCATCTTCTCTGATTTTAAAGAATATTTTTGGTAGTTGTTTGATTCTAGATTACATTCCACTCCCACCGCCTCCAGTTCTTTAGAGACATCATTCCACTGTCTTCTTGTGGGCATTATTTTTCACATGAAATTTGCTGTAATCATTACTTTGACATATGGTATGTAACCTGTCTTTTCTCTCCGGATGCTTGTAAGATTTTCTTTCAATCATCACTTTTCAGCACTCTGATTATGGAGTACTATGCATTTCTCCTAAATACTGCTTTGGCATCATCTACAAATTTTATAAGTTGGAGTTTTATTTGTGATTTTGGTGCTTTGAGTAGGCTGAGCTTCTTGAACCTATGGGATTATAGTTTACATCAAATATGAAAATGTTTTGTCATTATGTCTTCAGATATGGTTTCTGTGATTTCTCTTTTTCAGGAATTCCAATTACGTGTATATTAAGGTACTTAGAATTTTCCCACAACTCATAGATCTTCTATTCACTTTTTAAAATCTCTCTTCTCTGTATTTTTTTTTGGTAGGATTTTTATTGCTATGTCTTTAAATTCACAAGTCATATTTTTCCTGCAAATTCTAATCTCCTGTTAATTCTGCTCAATGCAATTTTGATCTCACACATTGTAGATTTTATATCCAGATGTTTGATTTGGGCCTTTTGTGTATCTGTGATGTCTTTATCTAACTTTATGAACACATGAAATACAGTTATAATAACTGCTTAATGTCATTGCATAATCTAACATCTGTGTCATTTCTGGGGCCATTTTGATTGATTTTTCTTCATCTTATTGATTACATTTTTATACAGTTTCCCATAATTAGAAGTTTTTCTTTGGATGCCATACCTTGTAAAATTTACCCATTTGGAGTTGAATAGTTTTGTATCCTGTAAGTATTCTTGAGTTAACTTCTAAGATGCATGTGTGATCAAATAGACACAGGCATGTCTACCAGGATAGACTACATTCTAGATCTGAAAATACATTGTATTAGTCCATTTTCATACTGCTATGAAGAATACTTGAAACTAGGTAATTTATAAGGAAAGAGGTTTAATTGACTCACAGTTCCACATGGCTGGGGAGGCCTCAGGAAACTTACAATCATGGCAGAAGGTGAAGGGGAAGCAGGGCACCTTCTTCACAAGGTGGCAGGAGAGAGAGTATGCGCAGGGGAAACTGCCACTTTTAAACCATTAGATCTCATGAGAACTGCCTCACTATCATGGCAACAGCATTTGGGAAACTGCCCCCATGATTCATTCACCTCCCACTGGGTCCTTCCCTCAACCTGTGGAGATTACAATTCCAGGTGAGATTTGGGTGGGGATAAAGAGGCAAACCATATCACACATCTCAAAAAATTAGAAGAGAATCCAAATGACACAATGTATGTTCTCTGACCACAGTAGCGTTAAATTACAATCAATAGTTAAAACATGTCTAGAAAATGTCCAAATATTAGAAACTGAATAGCACAATTGTAAATTATCAATGGAAGAGTCAAAGAAAAACAGTCAGAAATCAGAAAGTAATTTGAACAAAATGAACATGAAACGACAATGTATGACATTTGCAGGATAGCACTAAACCTGTACTAAGAAACTTATGGCTCTGAATGACTATGTTAAAAAAGAATGAAGATTTTAAATCAAGGAGCCCTAGCTTTCACTTTAAGAAACTAGAAGAGGAAAAGCAAGTTAAACCAAAAATAAGCAGGGAAAAGAAAATAATATAAGGGAATAAAAATGAAATAGGGTAGCCAAAGAAATACTAGAAAGCTTGGAGTAAACAATATACCAAAATGATGTTCACATTCTGTATTAATTAGAGAAATGCTAGTTCAAATGAAAATAACGTAAGAACTGTTAACATCATTGAATTTGCAAGCCTATAAGTAAGATTGCTAAACTCAACTCTTTTTTTCCTTTTTTTTCCCCCTAACCGTGACTTTGTAGAGAAGAATTTTTGTCTACTGCCTCCAAGTAAGGCTGCTGTGTTGTGCTCTTTCTGACCTATCATTTCTTCTTTGCTGAGATCTTCATCTTCCCTTTATGCTGGTGTTCCTCCAGCTACATCCCTCACTTCACCCTGTTTCCTCTCCACACTGTCTCCCAGGGCACCTTACCTAAAACAACCAGCTTAATTATTACTGCGGAGCCCAAAGATCACCTGGTGGCCATCAAGCAGACCATCCGGAGGCCAGACTCCTTATCTGAGGAATTCAGAAGTAATTAGACTCCCCTATTCTCTAAAGCTGGTGTAGACTATCAGGTTTCTTTTCCCCCAAAATTGTATAAGTAACTAGAATTTCTAGTTACTCTAGAATGCATGCATGTCAAAACTCATTGTGCAACCCTTGCTGACATTAAGGCACCAAAATGTCTACAAATGTCATCATTTATCATGACCTACATGGCTACTATGGTGCAAATTACCATTCAGCTCCTGCCTTAAGGTCCTTAAATATTGATAAGGAAAATCCACCACGGAGAGCTCAGTCCTCTCTTGCTGAGGCAACCACTGCACTCTTCTGCAGAATTCTTTCTACCCAATAAAACTTTCTTTTTTAAACCCATACTGTTCTCTGTAAATTCTGTTTACTACCCTACTACCTGAGAGCTGACCACTTCCCAATGTTAGGGCTCTGACACCTTGCCAGGCAATTACCTCTTGGGTAGGGTTCCCTCCACACTATAGCATATTCCAACATCTCACTGAGATTTTGATTCAACCCAAATTCCATCCAATGTCAAATATCCATGTCTGCATGCAACCTCAGCTCAACAAGTGCACTGTCATATTCATGGTTTCTTTATTGATTGAAAACCCACCATTTTTTCCTAGAGTGGGCAGGTACTCCATATAAAGAATTGTACAAATGCAAATAATCTTTTGGTTCTAGTCTGTCAGTAGTGAAAGTGTCTAAGCCATTTTGGGTATAAAAAAAAGAAAGGTGGACCTGGCGCGGTGGCTCACGCCTGTAATCCCAGCACTTTGGGAGGCTGAGGTAGGCGGACCACGAGGTCAGGAGATCAAGACCATCCTGGCTAACATGGTGAAACCCCGTCTCTACTAAAACTACAAAAAATTAGCCGGGCGTGGTGGCACATGCCTGTAGTCCCAGCTACCCGGGAGGCTGAAGCAGGAGAATCGCTTGAACCCAGGAGGCGGAGGTTGCAGTGAGCAGAGATCATGCCCCTGTACTCCAGCCTGGGAAACAGAGTGAGACTCTGTCTCACAAAAAGAAAAAAGAAAAGAAAAGAAAGTTGTCATCTTGTTACCTTTATTATAGCTAAGAACTACATAACATTATATAAGCATCATTTACTTGTGCATATACTCATGAGTTTACATGTGTAAATATGTAAATATATGATAAATATGTGTATACCTCTATATGCATGTATTTATATCATATATGTATATTATATATACACACACATATATTTGGCTTATTGTATTTTATATGTGTGTCTGTATATATACATACACAATACAATTTAAGCAATGCTTATAATACAATAAGCAAAAACATCTCAGCTTGAATTGCAATGGCAGCATACCTTGGTCCATAAAATTTGTTTCAAAAAATTCTAGATAGTTGGAAAGCAAGAACTGAATAGTATAAAGGAGATCGTTTCAATAATGCAAAATTATCCCCATCAAGTAAGTTCACAGAATGCTTACCTCATTAGAGAAGAAGAATTTTCAAATGCATAGATGCATATTAATGCACTGAGTGTTCCTGTTCCCCTTCCATATCCTAAATTTATATTTCAATTTACAGCCTTCCTATTTATTCTGCATTTTTATGTTTCCTTCTTTTATTTCCAATTCTAAAGAAATAATTCAATTTTTACCTAGTTAGTTCATTATTAGTGGCCTAGAATGTTTGTGAGCACACAAAACTACGCATGCCAGAAGGCAGCTGTGGGGATGATTTAAAATTAAGCTGACATTATAATTATCAATGTGATACCATTTCACTTATGGTTTCAAAAAAAAAAAAGGCTTCAGGAACAAAAACAGAAAAGATGAGAATATCCTTTAAAACACTATTAACTTCAAAGCCTTGAATAAATATATGCCATAAAAACCTAGATAGCATCCTTAATTATGCTTCTAATTGTTGTCACCTGAATCACCAAGGGCAAAAATGCTGTCCTATTTCCCCAACTCTTCACATATTTTTGTTTGAAGCTTGTTGGTAATTCTAGGGAGTGCAGGAGCATCCCCTACAGGAAGCGCCAGGGCCAAGTTTAATTTAAACGTTTTCACGGTATCTTTTTTCATCTGCTAATTTGTATTCACCCAGTGTGTTAACAGTAATTGTGTGGAGAGAATTAGAGAGGGCTACTGCAGTAGTTTGTGAATTACATCAATGTTTCAGCCCCTAAAAGGATTCTGCAATTTTGTCAAAGGATTTCAAAGCACATGCTGAAATACATACTAGGATTTGTATTTGTTTGTTTGTTTCCATATACCATGTTTTGTTCATACCAGGTTCTCAAACATGTGTCTCTCTCTTTAGAATTGTAAAATTAAGCTTACATGTAGTTAATCTTAAAAAAGAGAAAGAAAGAAAAAAGAAATTCAGGGAGGAGCACATTCCCTTGTATTTCACGGTCAGCTTTAAATGCAGTCTTTCCCTAAAGCAGGAAAAAACGAATCAGTCCAAGAGCAAAATAAGTTGTAGAACTCTGTGCATGGTGTGTTTGTGTGCAGGTGTGTGAGCGTGTTTGTGTGTCAGTGTGTTCATGTGAGTATATGTGAATTGGCAAGTGTGTGTTTGCAAATATTCTATCAGTGAGAAAAATCGAGTTTGCAAAAATTCAATCATCAGTGATAAAAATTATAACAGTAAGCTGAGCTAACCCATCCCTGATCTTGCCTTTCCCTTAATTATTCCTGTGCTATTGGGCCACAGGAACTTGGGAAGACACTTAGGCTACAGTTTAAATTATAATAGGCCTTGCCCAGAAACCCAACCACAGTTGTAAAGCTGATGGGAGGCCATCAGGCTGCAGGGAAAGGAGCCTGATTCCTGCTAAGGCGCGGACATGAAGGATTGCCAGCTGTTATTCCAGAGGTTATAAGATGTGCAACTTCCCCAAGTATTCTTGTAAATAACATCACTATTGTGGAACCTAAGATTGGCCTTTTGAAATAACTTTTCAGTTTTTTTACATGTCTGATACCCATGGCGCCACCTGGACCCAGCAACCCCCCTCCTGTGGCCCCCACCAGAAGCAATTCAGCCTTCAAGAGGACAGCTTCAGCCTCCTAAGATTTCATCACTGCCTTCATCAATCGGCAGCACCCGTTACTACTACCCCCGCCCCTTCCCTTAAACTGTCTTTGAAAAACCCAGAACCTATAAGCTTTGGATGAGATGACTTTTTTTATAAGAAAGGGGTCCCAATTCAGAACCCAAAAGAGGGGTTTTAGACTTCACACAAGAAAGAATTCCAGGCGAGTCCATAGAGTAAAGTGAAAGCAAGGTTATTAAGAAAGAAAAGGAATAAAGAGTTGCTACTCCATAGGCAGAACAGTGGTGTGGGCTGCTTAACTGGATATGCTTATGGTTATTTCTTGATTATATGCTAAATGAGGAGTGGATTATTCATGAGTTTTCCAGGAAAGGGATAGGCAATTCCAGGAACTGAGGGTTCCTTCGCTTTTTACACCATATAGTATAGGGCGACTTCCTGTCATTACCCTGGCATTTGTAAACTGTCACAGCGCTGGTGGGAGTGTCCTTTAGCATGCTAACACAGGATAATTAGCCTATATGAGCAGTGAGGATGGCCAGAGGTCACTTTCATGGCCATCTCGGTTTTAGTGGGGTTTTGGCCGGCTTCTTTACCGCATCCTGTTTTATCAACAAGATCTTCGTGACCTGTATCTTGAGCTGACCTCCTATCTCATCCTGTGATTAAGAATGCCAGACCTCCGCAGAATGCAGCCCAGTGATTTGTTTTTCTAAGACCACCAGAGCGGGTACAAAAGAACCAGCGACTAGGCAAGTGTAGGAGCAAAACTGCAAGTTTATTTTGGTCACCTAAGGTGTGGGGAAGAGGTCTGTCGGCCTCCGGCAAAGAAGGCCGACAGAGCCCCCCGGTGGGGCTCTCGGACGGAGTTCCCGCAGTCCTGACATCCCGACAGGAGTGGAGGACTGAGGAAGGCCGCGCGTGGCGTGCCTCCGGAGCGGCTTTTCTAGGAGTGGGAGGGTGATAGGCGGGGGACGGGCCTGTCGGGGGTGTTCCGCAGGTGCGACCAGGTAAATCTTGGTCTCTTCGGATTGACATCACCTGGCGCATGCCCAGTTGGTCTGCACCTTCCCAGGCACCGGCTGCATTTTCGCGCGCGCGGGAAAAGTTGGCGGGGGGGGTGGGGGGGGGGGTGGGGGGGGTGGGGGGGGGTGGGGGGGGAATGAAGAACCCGGAAGTGCACCATCTTGCCTCCATTCATCCAAACACCCAGCAGGTCTCAGCCGCATTTTACCCAGCCCCTATTCAAGATAGAGTTGCTGAGGTAGGAGAATCATCTAAGCCTAGGAAGTCAAGGTTGCAGTGAGCTCTGGTAGAGCCTGGGTGATAGAGGCAAGACCCTGTCTCAAAAAAACAAAAAAAGAGGAAGGTGCCTGACTCCAGAGTCCCCCAAGAATGCCTTTCGAGACACTGGTATTACAGATCAAGAGACTTATAATCTTTACTTTTCCAAGTTAGCCTTAATTTTTAAAACAACATAGTACTTTTAAATTGTGGTAAAATATACTTAACATAAAATTTACCATTTTAGCATTTTGTTGTTGGTGATGGTGGTGTTGGTGGTGGTGGTGGTTTCGTTTCTTATCTTTTTCTTTTCTTTTCTTTTTCTTTTTTGAGACAGAGTCTCACTCTCTCACCCAGGCTGGAGTGCAGTGGCACGATCTTGGTTCACTGCAGCCTCCGCCTCCCAGGATCAAGCAATTCTCATCTTTCAGCCTCCCAAGTAACTGGAATTACAGGCATGCACCACCATGCCTGGCTAATTTTTCTATTTTTAGTAGAGATGCGGTTTCACCATGTTGCTCAGGCTGGTCTTGAACTCCTGGCCTCCAGTGATCTGACCCCCCCCCCTCGGCCTCACGAAGTCCTGGGATTTCAGGCTTGAGCCACTACACTCAGCCCATTATAGCCATTTTTAAGAATTTGGTGGTATTAAGTACAGTACATTCATATTGTGCAACCATCACCACTATCCATCTCCAGAACTCTTTTCACCTTGCAAAGCTGGATCTTTGCACTCATAAGAGTGCAAACGGTAAGTTCAAATTTCTCACCCTCCACTGCACCAGCTTCTGGTAACCACCATTCTACTTTCTGTCTGTGTGAATTTGCCCATTCTAGATATTGCATAGCAGTGGAATCATAATATTTATTGTGTTGTGTTCTGGCGTCCTTCACTTAGCATAATGTCATCAATATCTTCAAAGGAGTCAGGACCGAATGGGAAGTTCATCTTGGCTGGGTGCTGCTGCGAGGTGCTCATGGAGTCGTGACTACCTTTTGCGGAAAGTACAATCTCTCTTTCTCACAATGCAAACCTGCAATTTCTAGATGAGAATTAGTTACTCTATCTCTGGGTAACCTACAATAAAAAATGAATATCTCATATTCGTTCTCAGAGCTGAACTAAGAAATACCACATACCAGGTGACTTAAAACATCAGGCATGTATTCTCTCACAGTTCTCAGGTCAGAATTCCAGAATCAAGGTGTGGACAGGGCCATGCTTTCTCTGAAGGCTGTAGGGGGTGATCTGTTTCATTGCCTCTCTCTTAGCTCCTGTAGGTGGCCAGTGATCTTTGGAATTTCTTGGCCTGTGGCTGTGTCACTCCAATCTCTGCCTCCGTCTTCACATGATCTTCTTTTTGTTTGTGTCTGTCTCTTTGTCTCTTCCCTTCTTATAAGGATACCACTCATCTTGGGGAACAGGTGGTGTTTAGTTACATGAATAAGTTCTTTAGTGGTTATTTCTGAGACTGTGGTGCATCCATCACCGAGCAGTGTACACTGTACCCAATGTGTGGTCTTTTATCCCTCACTTCCTTCCCACCGTTTCCCCGAGTCCCCAAAGTCCCTTGTGTCATTCTTATGCCTTTGCATCCTCATAGCTTAGTTCCCACTTATGGGTGAGAACATAGGATGTTTGGTTTTCCATTCCTGAGTTGCTTCACTTAGAATAATGGTCTCCAACTCCTTCCAGGTGGCTGTGAATGACATTAGTTCAGTCCTTTTTATGGGTGAGTAGTATTCCATGGTGTATATGTGCGACATTTTCTTAGGATACCACTCTTATTGGATTAAGGTCTCACCCTACTCCAGTATGACCTCATCTTAACTGTTTATGTCTGCAAGGACCCTGTCTCTAAAAAAGGGTACATTCTGGGGTCCAAGGGATTAAGATGTCGACACATCTTTTTGGGGGGATCACAATGCAACAAATAAAAGCCTACATTCTTCCCCATTATATTTGGACATCACAGGCAGTTGAGCTTTCTTCTGCCTTAAGAATACGGAATGGTGTAGGTCAAGCTTGGCCAACCCATGGCCTGTGGTATGCATGCGGTCCAGGACAGCTTTGAATATGGCCCAACACAGATTTACAAACTTTCTTAAAACATTATGAGATATTTTTGCATTTAAAAAAAAACTCATCAGCTATCATGAGTGTTAGTGTATTTTATGTGTGGCCCAAAACAATTTTTCTTCCAATGTGGCCCAGGGAAGCCCAAAGATTGGACACGCCTGGTGGAGTGTCTTCCAGGCAAGAGGTTTCATAAGCCTCACACCATAGCTCTGTTTTTACTAGAGCCGACACACACTCTCTCTTGCTTTTAGCAGAGCTGACACACACAGGTAAGACCAATGCTGTGGATAGTTTTGAGGAGGCCCCGAGCTTATCATGAGGGTAAAATGTGCTCGGCATCAGCAACTGTCCTTCCCACCTCTGGACATGTTTGAGTCCAGAGAATATGTCACCTTTATGTCAGGGACACAGTTTCTCCCAGAAATTTCATTCTTCAATTTTTAAACTCTTTGTCCTCTGGGTTGAATTTTATGCCATTAACAGTGAACGTTTTCCATTTCATGCTAGTTTATAGTTTATAAAATACCTATAATGAAATGCTCATTTTTGACCTTCCCAACAATTCTCTGTGAAATAGGTTGAACAATTATTCACTCTCTTTTCAGTAATGTCATTGAAACCTAGAAACGCATTAAATAACTTGGTGAAAGTCTCCCAAAGTTTAGAGTTGGACAAGGCACAAAAATTCGGGTTATCTTGAATCCATTCTATGACTTGAAATTATTGTTATGGAACAAAGTGTGTCATTGAAACAGAGAAAAAAGGAACATTTCTACAGTTTCTGTAGGTGTCTGTTTAGTTTTACATTAGTAATCCTTTCTCATCGTATTAACACCTTTATTTAATCATTTGTTCTTTTTCTTAGGACACCAAAGTCCTATTTCCTTCTTTATTCATCTGGAGACAAAGTCTTGCTCTGTCACCCAGGTTGGAGTGCAATGGTGCGATCTTGGCTCACTGCAACCTCTGCCTGCTGCATTCAAGCAATTCTCCTGCCTCAGCCTCCCAAGTAGCTGGGATTACAGGCATGCACCGCCATGCCTGGCTAATTGTTGTATTTTTAGTACAGACGGGGTTTTGCCGTGTTGTCCAGGCTGCTCTTGAACTCCTGGCCTCAAGTGATCTGCCCGCCTTGGCCTCCCAAAGTGTTGGGATTAGAGGTGTGAGCCACCATGCCTGGCCTTTTTTTAAATTTGTGTTTTTACTTTTTGTAGGGCATTTGCAAAAAGGCATCCTAAAACATAGTTAGGCTACCACATGAACTTTTTACTCAAATCCTTTGGTGTGGCGTGAAATTAAGTTGAAAACTAGCACGATGATTGTAAGCCTAACTAGTGCTATCTTGCTTCCACACTAAATTACACAGTTGAGAATTTTGCAAAGGATTGTACAGGAGACAAGAGTTGGTCATTCAAGCAACAGATGTTTCCACGTACTTATTCGTGTTCAGCTAAAAATTAAGAAAAAAAAAGAAAAAGTTCAACAAAGATTAAAGATTTTGTGAGATCGATAGATTTTAGTAAAACTGTTTCATTATTTTCCCAGGAATTCTCATGAAACAGTTTTAGCATGTGTATGTTGGAGGTGGCTGGAGATACAGACATTTGCTAATAAACTTTCTTTTGAAAATATTTATTTATATATTTATACAAATTTCTGGGGTAGAAGTGCAATTCTGTTACATGCATAGGTTGTGTGGTGGTCAAGGCAGGACTTTTAGGGTTTTCTTCTTTGCTAAAATTGAATAGGGCTGGACTTTCTTCCACTATTTTTTATGGTGGTAAAACATACATAATGTGAAACTTGTCATTTTAACCAAAGTGTGCAATTCTGTAGTATTAAATATATTCACAATGTTTTGCAAATATTACCTCTATCTATATCCAAAATATTTTCTTACTCCAAAGAGAAAATCTATACTATTATGCAACAACTTCCCATTTCCTCCCTCCCTCCTTCAGCCCCCAGTAATCACCAATCTCCTTTCTGTCCCTGTGAATTTGCCTTCTCTAGACATTTCATATCAGTCAAATCATACAATATGTGTTCCTTCATGTCTGGTTCCCTTCACTGAGCATAATATCTTCAAAGATCTTCCATGTTGTAGAAGAACATGGCATGAGTCAGAGCTTTATTAATTTTTATGGCTGAATAATATATTCCATTGTGTGGCTAGACTCCATTTTGTTTGTTCATGTATTGGTTGATGGACATTTGGATTGTTTCTATCTTTTGACTATTGTGAATAATGTTTTCATCTCTTTGCAGACCTATTGTTCATTTTTGAAGTTATATACCTAGGATTGAAACTCCTGAGCCAGGTGCTAATTCTGTGTTTAACTTTTTTTTTTTTTTTTTTTTTTTTTTTTTTTGAGATGGAGTCTCACTCTATCACCCAGGCTGGAGTGCAGTGACACGATTTCGGCTCACCACAGCCTCCACCTCCTGGGCTCAAGTGATTTTCCCGTCTCAACCACGCGAGTAGTTGGAACTACAAGCAGAGGACACCACACCTGGCTAATCTTTTTAATGTTTTGCACAGATGGGGTCTCACTATGCTACCCAGGCTGGTCTCAAACTACTGGGTTCAAAAGATCCTCCCACGTAAGCCTCCCAAAGTCCTGACTGTACAGGTGTGAGCCACCATACCCTGCTTGGAATAATGTTAAATCAAGGGACTAAGTGAATCAATGTACCTGTTTTATAAATGTAACAATGTGGCCAGGTATGGTGGCTTACGTCTGTAATCCCAGCACTTTGGGAGGCCAAGGTGATCACCTGAGGTCAGGAGTTCGAGACCAGCCTGGCCAACATGGTGAAACCCCGTCTCTACTAAAAATACAAAAATTAGCCAGGTGTGGTGGTGAGTGCCTATAGTCCCAGCTACTCGGGAGGCTGAGACAGGAGAATTGCTTGAACCTGGGAGGCCGAGGTTGCAGTGAGCTGAGATCGTGCCACTGCACTTAAGCCTGGGCAACAGAGCGAGACT